>NW_028258372.1:38134861-38438167 GCF_053883595.1 Heterocephalus glaber
GCCTCGAAAGTGCAATGTCCCGAGTTTGATCCCTGATACCCACCCCCCAAAAAATTAAAAACTGGGATATAGCTCATTGGAAAAGCCCTGGGTTCAGTGACCAGGACCACCACATACATACACAAAAAAATTCCAGTTGAGTCACATTTTTATTTAAATTTTAACTTTGTTTTAAAAACATGTAATTTATGTTAAAAATACTTTTAAATTGGAAAACTAATAATTAAGTGGATAGAAAAAGGTGGAAGGCACGGGTTTTTTTAATAGAATCAACCAGGCTTACTTAGCTAAAAACGAGAGTTCCAAACTTGAAGTATCAAGGGAAAAAAGAAGTAAAGAGAAGGAGCTGCTAGGAAAAGTGTCTTCTGACTGTCCTCGTGGTCCGACTGAGTGGGCCACTCCTGTAATCCCAGCTACTTGGGAGACTGAGGCAGGAAGATCATGGGTTCAAGGTCAGCCTGGGCAACTTAGTGCTAGACCCCATCTCAAAATAAAAAGTCAAAAGAGCTGAGGATGTAGGTCACGGAGCACTTGCTTGGCCTTCAGGAGCCCCTGGGTTCAATCCCCAGTATGGGGTGAAGACAGCGAGGGGAATAGGAAGTAAATACACTGAAGTGTGTAGACTTGACACAGGCTTTGTGAGCTGCAAAGAAACAGTTTCGTAGTAACAGGAAGCCAGGCTGTTGGGTCATAATCTGTTGTGAGAGGGATTGTTAGAGACAGATGTTCCCACAGCACTTATGCCGGTATGAGGGGTATGCAGATCTGCTGTCCTCCCTGAAGTACGGACACCAAGCAGGTGGAGGCAGAGGCGGTCATGTACCTTTGGTGTCCTCCTCCCACACACATCACAGGTAGCACTTTATACAGCAGACATACCCTGAAGCAGTCATACATGAAGCAATCATTGCTGTTTATTTCATGAACTACCTCTACACCAAGTTGCTAATCACTTCCAAACCAAGCATCAGACCCACGATCTAGGTTTTTTGTTTCCCTTCTGAGGGCAAGACCCCATGTCCCCACTCTCATTAATGCACCTCTTTCCCCTCTCTAGATGGCCATGCTGCTTAAACTTCAGGAGGCTGCCAACTACATTGAGTCTCCAGATCGAGAGACCATCCTGGACCCCAACCTCCAGGCAACGCTCTGAGGGTCCAAGAGTCACTGTCACCCCGGACCGCAGGAAGCTGGCATCAGCTTCGTTAGCTCCTCCTCTCCCCTCTTCTCTCAAAGCACTGGCTCTCTAGCCCTGGGAGGAGAACAGGAGGGAGGAGGAAGACAGGAAGAGGGGCAGGTTCTTGGTGCTGCACTTTTGAGAACTTCCTCGTAGGGATTTGGTGGGGTGGCGTTTGGGAACTTGTGTCACCTAAACACATTTACTGGCCTCCTCTCATGACTTTGGGGAAAAGATGATTCTGGGTCTTTTCCTTGTTTTCTTGTTTCAATTACAAACTCCTGGGCTTTCTGAGGAAGGGTTCAGAAGACATCAAAAGGCTGCAGCAGTTCCTAGCTGATTCTCATGAGCAACTTTGAGACAGTCCCAGGTGGGGGAGTCAGAAGGCAGGACGCTTTGCTGGCTGACTTTCTCGCAGACCCTTCCCAAGTCTGTCACCACTGCCAACAACTCTTCCCCCAGAGATCTGGCTGGAGCCCAGAAAAAAAGCATGTGGTTTAAAAAATGCATAAGTCAACCTGTATATGGTAACGGGCAATGGCAAAGATGAAGCTGGAGAGGGACCCAGTTGCCAAGGCAGAAAGAGAATCCCCAGCTCTTGCCTTCTGGATGATGTAGGGGATGTTGGCAGGACGGCTGCCAGTCTGAGAAGTCACCAAACCACAAAAGTAGCATCACAGCCTTCAGAGGGAGACCACTAGCTGTCTTTCCACCTTCTAATTCAACATGCATGAGAGCCAATAAACCCTACTTTTTTATTTTTTATTTTTTAATTTGTTCTACTTTTTCTGCCATTTGCCTATTTATTTTTCTCTCCCTCTCCCCCATTTCCTCACATGTCCATGAGATACTTGAGTTGTTTCTCCAGGGGCTGGTCTGGCTTTTCCAAGTGGGCCTTCTACGGAGAATTTGATGCCATCTAATTGGTACCAGCTAGACACCTGCCGTGCCACTCTCTTTGGCATCCTTGGGGCTTATATGAGACATGAAGTACCAGCTCACCAGTAATGGGAGAAGAGGCACTCAGTTCTCTTCACTTTCCTTTTGGAAAAACACATGTTCTGCCTGAGAGCTCAGTTACCAAGCTCTGGCATAATAGATCTGTTCTGAGCTTCATTGTGGACTGGAGGAAAACCTGGAGATTGGAAATGCTCCTCTGTGTCATAGCCCGTTTGCCAACTTACTGCACTATTTGGACGGTAGCCACTTTGTCTGACTGAATCAAAATTCCCTGAATCAGCCCTTAACTATGTATTTGTTTTTGATAGGTGGATATTCACTTATAAGAAACTGACCATACACATGAGATACTCTAAATCTGAATATAAAGTTCAAGGAGTTTGATTTGGTGGTGAATATCTGCCTTCCAAAGAGATCCTACTTCTTACAAAAGTTGCCCTTTTCCTACAACCCTGGAAGTCTGGCAGTCCATGTTCCTTCTTTGGACAAGTACTTACTGAAAACTTGTGTACCAGTCACTAGATGAAAAACAAAGACAAACCTTGAGCCCTGAGGTTCATGGTCGGTAGGAATGTTACCATCCACTGGGTGCACACCCCCTGTGTTATCTGGACCTTGAGGATCATCTAAGAAATGGAGCTGAAACTCAAAGAGTCAGCTAAAAAGTAGCCTTTGATTAGATGTCCAGTACACTGGGTGCGGAAGATCTGGGATCAATTAAGATCTGGAGGACCATGGGATCTTGCTTGTCTAGAGTGGGCAAGTCTATTCCTAGCATTTCTGACAGTCCTATGGGACCAGATTCCAGGCCAGCTGCCCAAAAGACTGAATTTCAGGGTACTTGTGGATCAGGGATATGTGATGAGCCTGGAGTTGAGTGTTTGCTCTTCAGATTCCTAAGTAGCGCAAGACATCAGAATCTATAGGCATACTAACTTGGATCACTGTTCCACCAACCTAGGAGTAGACATATCCAAATCTTACATCAGAATATTTTTATTTAGGTCAACAAGATGCTCTGCACCCCCCAGAAAAGCTCTGTAATGTCACCAGATGGCACCCAGGGATGACAGGGTCTTCTGTGCTGGATACTGTACTCGCTCTTGCTGCTAATCCCATGAGCTGTGAAGATCCCCAACAACTCAGCTGTAAAATATGCAATCTGTGGTGGGAAGAGGCTGTTTGTCCATGGATGGTGCTGAAATCACTGCCTTAAGGTCTCTGCTATGCAGAATGAGGAGGCCCCAGGGCTGGGTGTTCCAACTTGAAAGGCAGGGAAGACCAGACCGGCCTACTTTGGGCTTAGACCTCTTCTAAACCCCATCCTAAGCTCCAGACCCATGGCAAGGCTCAGACTTTTAATGCCACCCTAACCTGATGGTTGAGCCCCTAACTCTGTTTTCTGGTGCTGCCCAGCCAGTGCCTTCTGACATGGATGTTACTGGCTACTTGAGAAAAAGGAAGAGGGAGAACCCCTCCTTCCGTTCCAACTGCCTCAAATCACAGAAGATTCTTGTGTTTCTGGTAACCATGGATACCATCATGAATCTTTTTGGATCCTCAGCAGGTTGTTTCTGGAGGCCTCTCATGCTATGACTTTTCATTTCTGTTCCTGGGATTCACCACCGTCTACTCTCGGTTCATTGCTGCATTTAGCCCAGGTCTCTAACTGCTTTCCTCCAGAAAGTGTGTTCCCATCTGGTAAAGTGGTAGTGAAGCCTCAGCTTTTCCTCTGGAGCCTGAGACCCTGTTTACAGTTGCACATCTGGGCCTCTCGTGGTGGGGACCGATGGTCTCACAAAGGAATCATGGTTATGTGGCAACTGCCGAAGGTTGAGCCTCCTCATGGTGCTATAACCCCTTGGGGCGTTCATCCAGACTTCTCTGAAGCATAAAAACCAAGCTGCCCCCTCGCTGCCCTAGAATTAATGGCAAGGAACAAATCCACAGCATTCTTTCCTGCCTACACACCTACTTCTTGGTTGAGACTTCTGGGACCCCGAAGAAGATAAAAACCGGGTCCGCTAGCTACAATCTCAACCCCTAAGCACCTTTGGAAGAATCCAGCCTAATTCTGGAATTTGTGCTATTCTGTTCCTCTCCAGCCCCCCGACTTCATCCCTCAGCAAAGTTGGCTAGTACAGAACATGGCTCGATGCTCGCCATCAACCTGAAGAGAGCCACAGCTCTGGGAGAGGTTCCTGTGCAGAGACCCCCTCACTTCTTGTGAAGAAAACCAATAAGATGTGTCCAATGTATTTGTTTCTCAGTCCCTGCCTAGGTACTAAAAATAAAATACTAGGTAATTGGAGGCCAACATGGGACCTGATGTCTGTGTGTGTGTGTGTGTGTGTGTGTGTGTGTGTGTGACACAAGAGCACTTTTCTGTTGCTGTTTCCTATCTTCTGAGGCTTCATAGAGTATTTTTTAAAAATCCATGCTTTGTGGCAACTCTACGGTGCTTATTTCTGTCTTTGTGTAAATCTTAATACCAGTGTCCTTCATCTAGTCTAACCATTGGGAAGGTAGAGGCTCGCAGGGAAAAACTAGCTACAAGTCCATGATGACGCCCTATCTAGTGATGTTCTTATTGGTTGGGATACTATATTTTGGTCTTGAATGACCAACCTTCTATCCATACTCCTTAAGAACTTAGGACAAAGTGATTTTTTTTTCATTTCTTTCATTCTGGATTTCCTGCCTTGCAAGAGTCATAATGGACCAATCTCACCACGAGCTTACCTCTAGCTCCCTGAGGCAAGAGTCACAATATTCAGAGGCACACCACCTTCCACTGGTCTGAGAAGTAACTATTTCCTGTGGTATTCCAAAAGAGTAAGAAGCGAGCAGTAGTGGCCTGCCGTTCCTCACCAACACCTCACATTACCTGGAATATGGCACACATGTACAGCAACCTGGCACATTGGTGAACTTGGCCTGATTGAATGGGACCCAGTCCTGCAAACCAGGATCAAAGAGACACTTATATGAGGCCTAAAGATTCTTTCTTACAAGCTGTATGGGAGAAGTCCTAACCACACACTGAACACAGGGTTCAGATACTGAAGCGCCCCAGACCATCAAATGCAGCTCATCACACTTTACCTTTTCTTTCCTTAATGCTTGGCATTAGCTAAACCGAAGTTACTAAGTAGACTGTATAAACCAGTGCCCCCTGATAGCATGAAAAACTGCTTTTGCAGAGGGTTTACTAATGGAAATGGATATACTAGTGGAATGCTAGTACACTCTTATGATGACCATAAGAACTACTCACAAGTTCTGGTTCATAGCCCCACTGAAAAGACCAAAAGTATTAAAATGGTTTTAGGGGCACTATGTTCCCATAAGGCCAAAGAAGATACTGCCCTTTATAATTGAATCAATGTTATATATTAAATGAATCCTCAGTAAGCCTGCTCAGGGATATATGGAGCCTCCAACTTACTCTGCCCACTGCAAAAGGCGTATGTGTGTCTGCTCCTCCTAGACCCTGAAGCAAGTACTGTGACTGTAGATCCCAGGGAAGCTGGACTGAAGTGGAAAGTGCTAGAGCCTTGAAGTAAGAGAACCAATTGGAATTCGGAAGCTACAGTTGAAACTGCCCAAGACAGTTAAAAGTTAAGTTTATTTATACTGGCTCTATCCATCTTGATGTTTGGGCCATTTTTCTTAGTGATTACACCATGGAGAATTTTCTGCGGCAAGGGTGATCATGAAAAGTGGTTTCTCAATTTGACCATTCGCTCCTAAAAGCAGTGGAGATCAGAGGATCATTCCAGACCAGCATCATCTGTGAACTTGTTAGAAATTAAGTTCTGAGGCCCCACCCAGATCTATTGAGTCAGAAACTCTAGGGCTAGGGCCCAGCAATCCATGTTTTTAACAACACCCCCCGCCAACACACAGTGGATCTGATGCATGCTAATGTTTGAGATTCAACCATTGTAAAGGCAAAGCTACTCAGAGGGGCTTCAGGAACAAAAATAAGAAGGTCTCAGGTTATAAATCATATGCTAATATTACTTTTAAAGTCACTTTTCTCCTACTTATGTTTCTGGTTTTGCTTATTTTAAATTATCAAAGGAAACAATATGTGTACTTTGGGGCAGAAGTTAGGAGAGTACATGCATCTTCACTACCTGAATGCAGTCTTCAGAGAAAAATTTCTTATCCCTGAAATTTCTATCTGGCAAACTAAGGAGCTTCAGCAGAGGGAAGCATTTTCTCTGGACTGCTCTTCTTGTGTCTACTGAATCTCTGATTATGAAATAGGGTGGACAGTAAAAAAAATGAAAACATCTAAATTATAGTTCCGTGCTAAAATGTTCTCCCAGTAAAATAACCTCTCCCTTCCTTGAGGTGTAAAGTACACTGCTAGGTCTGAGAACCACCCAGAACCTTCTCCAAGGCAGCTAACAACATTAGGGCTCCAGTCTCCCAGGAAGCCCTGGGTCCATGCTCTGCTCAGTGCACAAGAGACAGTTCCACTCTGAAGACATGGAAGTGGGCACCTAAGTCCTTAGGCTCACCTCTTCCTTTCCTCACATTAGGACCTGGGTACAGAACTACTCAGCAAAGGTGACAGAATAAAATCCTTTAAAAAAGAAATCTGAAAGGAGCTTCATATCTTTCCAAACTCACAGACCAGCTGATGGGGCCATGGGGAGGAGGAGGCTATTCAAAACTGGTTTTGTTTCTCATGGGTTGGTTTTCCCTGTGAGAGAGCTTTTGGGCAGAGCACAGAGAAACACAGTGATACTAATTCTCCTGAGCGGAGGCACTAAGCACTGGGAGGACTGACGCCTGAGGAGGACGAGAGTAAACAATTGCACTAAAATCACCCTTTCATTCCCGGGAGACCCATGATGGGTCCTCTGGCATCTCCTGCCGGGTCATCTTGCTTCTGCGCCATTTTTCTGAGAAGGAAGATCAATAAGATAAGGAACAAGCCCACAAATCTCAGCCAGTCTCTGGGCTACTACTGTGCAGTACCCACCAGCCATTTCCTAATTTATTTTTAAGTAATTCTTTAATGACTTCTAGTCCCTGCTAGCATCCTTTCCTTCCTCCTCCCCATCCTGCTTTAGGCAGCACTGTTTATGTGATGGAGCCTATTTCTCAAATGCATGACATTCCTCAGGTGGAGGGTGGGCAGGAATTTTCACATCACTTTAATTTATTGGGTGCAAAACCCCAAAACAGGATATGTGTGTGTCTGTGTGTTTATGTTTTGGTTTTTTTTTCCTCATTTGACCCTCACCTCTTCTAACCTACCCCCTTTTATATCAAATTGTAGAAAAAGCAAAGCTGAATCTGGAAAGCAAACCGTTGTATATAGTTGCGGTAACAATCATGAAGAGATCTGGGTTGTCCCCTCAGTAATTCATTTTAAATAACAAATTGGTTGAAAATTAAATTCATGCCTGGGCCAGCTGAAGAGGCCCTCCTCCGTCATCACAGAGGCCCTCTGGGCCCTCTGTCCATCAGGCATGTCTTCCCAGCTAGAGTCATCTGTTCGATGCCATTTGCGTTTCAATAAAGTTATCTCCTGTATTGTCACTGGTTCTCTCTAGCTCCCTCTCTGCCTGGTTTCTGTCTCCATGTATCTTACGGCCCACAGCTTGAACTGGAAGGTGAGATTGCTTGTGGTCATTTGCCTAACACAGAAACAAAACTCACTGGCCTAAAAGTTGTCTGACCCTAAGCAAGGGACTCTTAAGTCCTTTGGTTGGGAGTTGGGGGGGACTCCATTTTGCATACTGTGGACATAGTATCCTTCACAAGAATTCAACACAGCCACCCCAAGAGTCAGGGCTCTTGAGTCCTCCATCCACTGCCACAAAGTCTGAAAACATACCACCTTCTGGACAAACCTAAGTTTCCTTTTTGAGGTAAAAGTGAATTGACCCCTAAGAAATGAAGCTGTTCTAATGATATTCAGCTTCTCTTGGCCACTGGAAGAGGGGAAATATGACTTCTATTCTCCATTGTGGAACTGTAGGCCCAAGAAGCAGTGTTTTCTCTTAAAGTGTTGTAAGAGAAGCCACCTCTACCCTCCTAACATGGATAGTGACAAATGTATTGACAGCATTGCTCAAAATATATCAAAGTATTCTTGGGCTGGGAATTTAGCTCAGTGGTTTCACCGCCTACTGCGCAAGCGCGAGGACCCAAGTTCGATCCCCAGTACTAAAAAAAAAAAAAGTATTCTTTTGCAAGAATTCTAAAATTTTAAAATCTTCATTTTTTTTTTTGGTACCAGGGATTGAACTCAGGTCCTTGAGCTTGTGAGGCAGGCGCCAGAACCACTGAGCTAAGTCTTCAGCCCTAAAGTCTTTAATTATTAACCCATTTATCATCCACAGATTTGGAACTGTCTTAGGAATTGCTACCTGGTTTCCTTTGCCACTTGGGAATAAGAGTACCTAAATGTTTCTGGGAACTACTTCTAATGCACTAAACCCAAACAGCTAATTAAGATATACCTCTTCCCTTTTTTGCTCCAACAATACATGCTATTCCATCCTTTCTGCCACTACATGCTTGCAACTGTACTGCATTTCTAACCCCCGGCTCTGATCTCCTCCACCTGCTCCAGAAGAGTGGTGTCTATATTTTGGACTATTTCTCATGACCAGCCCCTGACAGCCACTCTTGGTCCCCGCCCCCCGCCACTCCCAGCCATAATTTATACGAGAAAAAACTTTATAATTCTCAGCTAACAGGATTCATAGTAAAATAGGCACATAAAGTATCGCTCTGGGAGAAACACCTTTTCACATCCAGGTGAGCTCCCTCCCCAGCCACTTGGCCATCTTGAGGTTGGACTCACCGGGCTGGAAATCCAAGGGTCTGAACCTTCCCCTGAGGCGATACTTCTCTCCCCTGTTCGTTTAAGTTTCTTTTCCCTCCATCTTTAGATTCCTGAGGCTAAGAAATGAGGAGAACCAACTGACCAAGTTTTTTTTCAGTGTTTGGGAGAAAAAAAAGAGGTTGATTTAAAATAGATGCTATTTCCGACCCACATCCCTCTCCTTAAAGCCTGCTATATCCATTTCCACTTCACCTCGTCTCTCCTAACACAGTATCTTATATCTGAAAGACCCATGAGTCTAAAGTCATATATCACGGTATTTATTCTCATTGAGACTGCTGACGTTACTGCACCACTTTAGGAAAGCCCAGGCCTCTCTGGGTCTCCGTTTTCGCGTAAATCCCAAGTGCTCTTGGCCGACAAAGATGTAGCTTTCGTTTAGACAGCAGGAGGCGCTATCTCGGGCGGCTACATCCATTCCCCGCCCCTGGCGGCTCCCGCGGACACTCGTGCGCAGGCGCGGCTTCGCGGATTGGCCTTGAGCGGGAGCCGTCATACCGTGGCGGGTCCCGGCCGCGGGGCTGGCAGGTTGAGGGGAGAAAAGATGGCGGCATCGGCGGCAGCTGGTGCGGCCTCCGGGTTGCCGGGTCCAGTGGCACAGGGATTGAAGGAGGCGTTGGTGGATACGCTCACTGGGATCCTGTCCCCAGTGCAGGAGGTGCGGGCGGCTGCCGAGGAACAGATTAAGGTGCTGGAGGTGACAGAGGGTGAGTAAAGAGGGACCGTCACGAGGAGGGCTCGGACCTCGGCCGGCCGCACAGTCCGCTGACCGCAGCTCGGGACTGGCAGGGCACATGGGGAGCTTGAGGCCCTGGAGAACTGGGCCCCTCGGAGTGGAATAGGAAGAGAGAGGTTGGTGTCGCTGGTGGCCATGGAAGTCCCAGAGAGGGGAGGCGCGTCTGCTGGGAGAGGGTCTGGGGAGGTGGAGCCTCGGGGGGAACGGGAGGGTGGAGACTTGAAAGGATCGATGGAGCCTGGTATCTGCAGAGGACAGAGATGGAGCTCGGCTCCGTGCTGTGGGTGTCGCGCTGTCTGGGAAATATTGTTTGAATTTA
The DNA here is from genome assembly GCF_053883595.1 of Heterocephalus glaber. NCBI lineage: Eukaryota > Metazoa > Chordata > Mammalia > Rodentia > Bathyergidae > Heterocephalus > Heterocephalus glaber. The sequence continues at coordinate 38,144,931 of NW_028258372.1, forward strand.
GAATCAGGGCCATGTGGGGTTCTCTTCAGCCCGGTTGTAGTGGGATTAAAGTACGGGAAGCTATTAGTGGCGAGAGCGTAGGGCCTTGGGAAGGCAACTATCGAGGCTTAGTGGGTGTCATCAAACAAGTTTCTGCCTCTGAATTTTAAACTGGCTGGTTTAAACACTTCGTGTCTTCCCAAAGATTAAGTTAAATGCATATACGGTTGCTTCATCTTCTTGATGGTACTCCCCGTTTATTTTCAGAGTGATTTGCAATTATTAAATACCCCTGTGTGCATTTCTTTGCGAAGCAGCCGATCTTCCTTTGTTTTTGATTCTTTGTCCCCATCCTATTATGTGCTTTAAAGTGATGGAGAAGGAAATAAACTACTGGTTTGAGATTCTCTGTTAATTTCCAGCTGAGTTGGCTTTCATCAAGTTCACTATAGCCACTTTACGAAGAACAGTTTAATCCCACAACAGGAGAAGGGAAAATCTTGATCTCTACATAAGAAACACATCTGGTCAGAGCTTCACTGAACTCCAAAGTCCTCAGAACCCCCCAACTCAAAGAGAGTATTTGCACTACTCCTTCAATTTAGGCCTCTTCAGAAATAGGAGAAACCGTCTGTGGTCTGACTAATCTCACTCAAAACCTTGAGTTAACTCTCTTACTGGACGTATTTTCGAAGGAAATGAAGACAGAATCTCTCTTAAATTTAGTTTTATATTCTCTTCTATAAAATATCAGACCCTACAAGAGGAGGAACCATTGTGAACACGAAAGCTATTTGAAAGCCATGCATAAATTGATCTGAAGGGTGTTTATAGCCTCCTGGGTAAAATTCCTTTATTCACACTAATGTCTCTGCCTCCCCTGGGTATGAAGAAGGAAGAATAATGGAACAAAGAAACCTCATCAGATTTAATTTGCTCTATGAATATAGTTGATGGTCTGATGCAAATTGATTGTAACTAAACCTTCCCAGAATCATACCCGGTGTTTCTGGTGCCCCACATGTACGTCTGATACTTAGGAAAGGTGGACCTTGGTTTAAACTGTCCAGCAACACCACATTGGCTCTGATCTCTTCTTCAGCTCCAGTCAGATCCTTGTTCTCATTTAAGCAAAGCCAATCATAACTTCTTGAAGTCTTCTTGAAGTTCTGGTCTCCCACTTTTTTATCTTTTTGGGTCTTGAAATCTAAATTTCAAAAGTGCAGAAATTTGGTCTAGGCCAGTGGCAGGAAATAGATGGATTCCTCCTCACCTCTTCTGCCTCTCTCATAACTTCCTGGTAATGTGCTTATGTGGTATGCTGTGGGTATGGAAAGGGTTTGATACAGTAACCTGATATTGGTGGTCTAGTAGTGAGGCATATGAGTCAGGTTTAGGATGTGGTTCCAAGGTTGGATCAAGTCTCTGGAGTTGAGTGTAGTGCATTGGGCCTTTTAGAGGCTGCCTGAGTCTTTAAAATAGGCTAGTTTCTTATGTTTGTCAAAAACTAAAGATTACCCCCTTTTGTGCCTGTTTTTAGTGGATGATGGTGGTTCATTTCTTAGAGTATCCTTCTCTTTTGTGGGCTTTAACAAGTTTTCTTTGCGATTGGGTCCTGAGTACCTCCCATCTTACACAGTATTCTGTCTGACTCTCAGATGTTTTATTGGGGGGGGCCGTCTCAGATGTTTTCTGAACATAGGTTGTGCTACACCAGCCATAGCTCTTCTTTACATGAAAAGATAGCGCACACACACACACACATTCTTTACATGAAAAGATAGCACACACACACACACACACACACACAGACACACACACACACACACACACACACACACACACACACACACACACACACACACACACACACACACACACCCCCTGGCTAGGTTTTAGCAAATTCTTTGGCCTGCTGAAGCTGGCAGGATATTGTGCCTGCTATTAGAAGGCCTTGAGGCCAAGGTGATGAGTCTTTCTTGCAAATGAGTGAATAAATGATTTTTCATTCTTGTAATTGCTTTACATTTTAGTTTTGCTCCCCTAGAATGAACCTTGCTTTCTGGCCTTAGGAAACATTCTTTCTTAAGACTTGAAGTTAATGAGAATTTGGGGAGTTGTTATCTATTATTATTTGTGTTCTGGTAGTTTTAAAAATATTTTTTGTTTCCATAGGGTGCAGGGTCAGATGACAGCCAGATCTAATCCTCTTAAACAACCACACTTTATAAGCCATTTATTATTGCCTCATATAAGAGACTTGCCCCATCTGGTCCTTAAGATTAACCAGTCTAGGCTGGGGATTTAGCTCAGTGGTTCCGCTGCCTGCCTTGAAAGCACAAGGACCTGTGTTCGATCCCTGGTACCAAAAAAAGATTAACCACTCTAGCCTGGTGGTGGTGCACACCTGTAATCCCAGCACTTTGGAGGCTGAAGCAGAAGGATCATCAAAAGTTCAAGGCCAGCCTGGGGACTACATAGGAATTCAAGGCCAGCCTAAACTATATAGTGAGACACTTGGCAAAAAAAGATTAACTGGTTGGTTTCCTTTGCCAAAAAGTTGTGCCACCTTCCTTGGCTGTCACTGATAACCCTGGTCTTGAAGATTAAGTGGAAAAAATCCGTAAGTAGGGGAAGGGCACGTATAATTGTCAGTTCCTGCTTAAAAGGACAGAAACTGACATGCTTTTGTCAAATTGTACCACAGATGGGATTTTAAGAAGAAGTTATCTTAGAAAATGGAATTGCCAGGCCTGAAATATATCCTGATCATTTAGTCTGCCTGTTGATATCTTCTGAGAAATAACTTGCCCACAATTACTGTAATTACCACATTTTCCAGAATGAGTACCTGATCTTTTAAGCCAGTGGAGTGTATATATGTGAAAGATGCACCTGACTCATATAGCATGTCAATCTGAGAAGGATTGAGATAGTTTATTTCATCCGCCTGGTCTCCTAGAATGATTTTCTTAAATTCCCGTGCTTGCCATTTTCCATAGTCAGCTGGATCTCAGGAAACCCAACTAACTTCTGTGAATAAAGTCTATATCAAGGTTAATTAGATAAGGAGACATGAGGGCCGGGGATTTAGCTCAGTGGTTTCGCTGCCTGCTGCACAAGCTCAAGGATCGGAGTTCGATCCCCGGTACCAAAAAAAAAGCAGACATGACAGCAGTCCTATCCTGAATTGAAAAGAACAGCACTTGAAGATTTGGAAGTTCCTGTGCTGAAATATTCAGCAGATAATTATTACCTTTCATTTTTTTAGGAGGGTTGAGATTTTGAATTTTGATCAGCAGAATTTGCAGATACTTAGTTCTACCTAAATAGGATAAAACTAAAAACTTTCTGATTTGTTAGTATGTTCTATTTTATTATTAACAGCACCACATCAAGCATCTTATAGTCATAGTAATTAAAGACTACACAGGTTGTCAACTGGCAAAGGTCTCTTGCCTCAGTCTTAATTTGCTCTACTCAGCTTCATCTGCTTTATTTTTTGTTTGTTTGTTTGTTTCACTTATAGTAAGATCATGATTTTTGAGAATGTCATCTCTTTGTTTTTGATGCATTTGTTCTTTATTTTTTACGTTTCAAAATGAAGTTCACTTCTTTTTCTTCTACTTTTCTCTAAGAAGAGCATCACCTAAGTGTTGGGATGAGTTACTTTCATTATAAGCTGTAATTTGCTAAACCACCACCAGTAGCACAGACTTTCTAATATAACTAGATTTATACCCTAGGTCATTTTCTTCCTTTAATTATTTCTTTTTGTCTATTAGAAATGAAGCTATTTTTCCCCATCATTTGACCTTACTTAGTCTTTTTTTTGTGTGTGCTCAGAATTGAATTCAGCTACTTGTACATGCTAGGCAGATACTCTACCACTGAGCTATCTTTCCAGCTCAGTCTTTTCTGTCTTGTTCTCAGCGGTTAGGTCACAAAAAAAAAATGTTTTTTCTTCTCTTCTCCCACTGTTAGGTTGAGCCAGAGGTTAGGGGGATTGTCTCTCCTTCACCTTTCCTGGCATTCAGATGCTGCCCAGATGTCTAGGTTGATTTCCCCATCTTCGATGCCTAGAAAGATGATCCTGCTGGCTGCAAGTTTACTTTCTGATTCTCATGGGCACTTTTCTGGCTCTCTTGCAGTATAGCGTAAGCACTGTCCACCTGTGAAGGGAGCGCTTCAAGGATCCAGACACACTCCTGGGCATGTGGCGGGCACTGAGCCGAGCGGAAGGCGGCCACGCTCGGAAAAAGGCCAGTGGTGGAGTTTTCTTTCTCCTTTCAGCTATGGTTTTGTGGTGCTTACAAACCCCCATGAGAAATGGGCTTCTCCAGAGGTCTAATGGAAATTCTGTCCTCCAAATAACCCCTGTTCACAATTCTTCTGAATAGTTGACTGGCAAAGCACTGCCAAGTCTTATGTCTCTATAAGACACCCATAAGACCAGTAGCATAATTTCTTAGCTGATCCTTAACCTTTCATGCTCTCCTTTGAATTTTCCTTTCTGTGCCAAAGTTTAGAATAGATACTGTTTTCACCAAGTGGGGCGAAAGGAAAGAAGGGGAGCAAGGATAATAAGAGAAGTAAGCAAAGGACTAAAAGACTAGAAAATGAGTCTAGTTTAACGAATGAACTAGAGAAAAAAATAATTAAAATAATTTTTAAAAATGAATGAGACTAGAAAATGAAAAGTAAAGGTATAATCAAGAAGCTAGAGTGAAGGTGAAAATCTAGATGAACAGAATAGGTCTGTCCTTATTTCATCTTGAAAAGGGAAATAGAGAAATTAAATTTCCTAACAAAAATGGCTTTAAAAAGCTAACTTCGTAGAACCTCTTGGGAGTATTCCCTTTTAAATCAACTTCATAGATTGAATCTTAATTGATCCTTTCCAAGCAAAACAAGATAAAATGGCTATGTATGTCAGTATTATATTTTCCCTGCCTTAATTATCTCAAAGTAAATTATTCAGCTATCTTACATGTCTTTCAAAGAAGTTATATTAAACTAATCAGTGAAACTAGAACTCCAGTACATATGCAGTAACATACACAAAAGTTCTTTTTTTAAAAAGATGTATTCAGTTGTATTTCTTTTTTTAATTTTTAAACTTAGTTGTATTTCTTCAAAAAATATTATGTATTTTTTGGGTTTTGTTTTGTTTTTGTTTTATGAGACAGGATATTGCTGTGTACCTCCAGGGTGGCCTTTCAACTCACTAGCCCAGGATGGCCTCAAATTCACCAAAGTCCTCCTGCCTCAGCCTCCTGAGTGCTGGGATTACAGGCATGCACCACCATATCAGGCATAACGTATAGAGTTAAGTGAAAATCTTTAGAGTTTTTACTACTTGACAGAGATCAGCCGTGAATAGGTGAAACTGTGTTGGTCAGATTTAACATAGGCAGAGAGCATTAGCATTTTTTTTGGTACCGGGGATCAAACTCAGGACCTTGCATTTGCCAGGCAGGCTCAGTGCCACTGAGCTAAATCCCCAACCCTAGCATTAGGATTTTTTCTGTCTTTCTTTGTGTTAGTTTTTTAGCAGAATTTACCATTGACACCATACTACCACTGTCACTCCTTGGAAACAATTCTTTGTTAACTTTTATGTAAATTTTATGAATAGGATACCTTTTTACGGTGATAGATATTCCTTTACTTTTAATGGACATATGGTCTAGGCAGAATAAATTGAGTTGAATAAAAGAGTAATTTATGTTTCCCCTCATATCCACCTATAGCTTAATCCAGATGGACTCTTTAAATTTTTAAGATTTCCATTTTTGAAATGCTGGGTACCTATAGAGAAGAAAATCTATTCTGTTCTACTTTTAAAAATTTGTCTTTAGTTAATGATGAAAAAAATAGTGGTATTTTTGAAAGATTTTTTTTTTCCAGTAAGACTTTTATGCAGACACTCATTAGTTGAACTTTCAGACTGCTTACTTATGTGAAGGAAATAAAGTCTTAGAGAAAATCCATTTTAAAGTACTTGTAGGTGCAGATTCCTGGTTGACTTAAGCTTCTGGGCCCACATTGTTCTTACTCTTCTGAGGATCTCTTACTCTTACTGTACTTCACCAGTCTTGGTGATATTGGAAGCAAGGTAGTAGTGGAATGGGGGGGGCGGTCTTTGATAGTTAAGAGAGAAGAGCTCTAGCTCTTATGATCATCACCAGAGGGCCACCTTCTGGCACAGATAGGGAGAAGAACACTAAGCTTTTCTCCAAAAAGAGTAGCCTTGCAGTTCTCTAGTTGATGACAAAGAGCCCAAACTGACAGGCTCTATGTGTAAAGTTTGCTTGGTCTTCTGCTCATGTTCTTGGGACGCCTTTGATTGGTGCCACTGTGAACTGATGGAAAATGTATGGTTCCTTTTCTCTTCTATGAGCCTCTGTATTCCACTAAAACTCTTACCAGTGCTTTCACTGGAAGGATGGATAGCTATTCACATTTGTTTAGGCTTTATAGCCCAAATTCAAGGTTTAAACCCTTCTCAAAAAGTCTCATTTCTCAGTATCTTTTTCATACTGTATGATTGGAAGCTTTGCTTATTTTGATCTCATTTTACTTTGTCCCAGTAGTGATGATCCAACAACTGCTCTTGCCAGGAACATTAAAAACCCACATTATAGTGGTTCATGCAAAAATTATTTAAATAGTGTCTTTAAAAAAATACTATATGTCCCGAATAGTCTTTGTAGATGATTCTGATGGAAGGTATGTAAGTCACACCAGAATTGGTTCACAGTGTTCCGTGAGTCCAGGCCTGGTAAACAGAGACATTTTGAGCAGACTTGAGGCCATGCAATTAACATCTGTTATCACAGTAAAGAAGTGTGAATGCCCTTACTAGTATTTTTCTCCTTTTCAAAATGGATTTTACCTGTGCATTTAAAGTACTTTTTTCCTTAAATTTGAATGTGGGTATCTAAGAGGTCCTCTTAAACTATGTGACTCATCTGTGTTTTAAGAGTCCATTTTGAAAGTTGACTTTCATATCTTTGGGTTGTAACACCTGTTTGTTTCATATAGGTATATAGATTATACTAGAGTCTAAACTGGGCAGACTAATCTTGAGAATGGTTTTCAGTATCAATAGGGAGTAATTGTATAAGTTTTAAGTGTTGAAATTTAATCATTCAATGCATGTTTTAGAAAGAATATGGCATATTTTGTGGTGGTTTTATAAAAAAAGAGAAAAAAATCCCTTTCTTTCCTGAGGGAAATGATAAATGCCATAGGAATGTACCAAACACTGCATCTTAAAATACAGGCATATTAACCCATTTATGCAGGTTGCAATTTTTTTATTTTTTGCATGAAATTCATGTATGTTACCTAGGCAAATTTAAGAAACAAGAATTTTTATAATATTCCATTGTTTGTGGCATTCCAGAAGTGGAACACTAGGCATAAATGGATTAGGAATAAATTAAGCCAGATGTTGTACATGCCTGTAACCCAGCTACTTGGGAGGCTGAGGCAAGAGGATTGCAGACCAGCCTGAGCAAGTTTAGTAAGTGCCTGTCTTAAAATTTAGATAGACAGACAGACAGGGCTGAGACTTTTTTTTTTTTTTTTTGGTACCTGTGATCAAACTCGGGTCCTTGGGCTTGCACAGCAGGCGGCGAAACCACTGAGCTATATCCCCGGCCCCAAGGGCTGAGGATGTAGCTCAGTGGTAGAATGTCCCTGGGTTCCATGCCCAGTCCCACAAAAGAAAGAAAATAAAAAGGAAGGTGGTTAGAGGGTGGGAGGTCAATCTAAGAATTCAGTAAAATATCAGGACTTGTACAAAAATCAATAGGTTTCATATATACAAACAATAAAAGGTTAGCGATCTAACAGTTTTTTAAATGCCAAAACTATTTACAACAGTAACAAGAAAATACTTTGTAGTGTTACAGGAAATGGCAAGAATTTATTAAAAGATACTTTTAAAACATTCCTGAAGGACTTGAAACTAGATGTGAACAAATGGAAAGACTTACTCTCACTGGATAGGACAATTCAGCTTTATAGATGAACTAGATAAGTGATTCTAAAGTTCATATTTTAAAAAAAGCTTGAATAATAACTCCAAAAACACTGAAGAGGGAAAACTATAAGAAGGGACTAGTTCTACAGACATTGAAGCATTATATAAAGCCTCTAAAATTAAAATTGATTTTTCTATTGATGTGGCAATGGCACATGTACGTACTAGAGACACGTTCTGTAAACAGAAATGTAACTAGAAAGTCCAGAAATAGACAGAAGTACCTGTAGAAATTGAGTACAGCTTGAGCATTCCTAAATATGAAAATCTGAAATGTCCCCAAATCCAAAACTTACTGAATGCCAAAATGATTCCACAAGTGGAAATACCACACCTGATCTACATGATGAGTCACAGTCAAAATGCCAGCACACTGCTGGGTGTGGTAGCACACACCTGTCACCCCAGCCATGGATGTGCTTGCAGGGGGATGTTAGGAGTATGAGGCCAACCTGGGTGACACAGAAAGACAGCCTCAAGAAAGTTTTTAATGCAAGCACACTAAAAGTATTGTATAAAATTACCTTCAGGCTACTTGTGTGAGGCTTGTATGAAACATAAATGAATTTTGTGTTTAAGCTTGGGTCCTATGGCTAAGATATCCTGTTACATACATGCGGATATTCCAAAGTCCAAAACAAATCTGAAATACCTCTGGTACCAGTCATTTTGGGTAAAGGATACTCAGTCTGTGCAGATACAGGAGAAATCTCAGATCATCAGAGGTAAACATGAATACACACACACACACCAGTATTGGGATTAAACCCAGCCTTCATAAAAGGGCCTTCACACAGCCGTTTTTCATTTTTCATTTTGAGACAGGATCTCACTAAGTTGCTAGGCTGGGCTCAAACTTGCTATCCTCACCCTCCTCGAATGCTGAGATTACAGGTGTGCACCACCATGCTTGGCTTAAAGATGGAGTTTTTAATAGAGTTCTGGGACAGCTCTATACCCATTTAGAATTATATCTATATCCCATGTCATATTTTTAAAAACCTAAATGGATTGGGAAATTGAAACCATTCAAGTACTAATTTCTCTTTAAATTAAATTTTCTTTTTCCGCTACCCAGAATTGAACTCAGGACCTTGTGCTTGCCAGGCCCGTGCAGCACCACTGAGCTATATCCCTGGCCCATCTCTTTAACTTTAAACATAGAGAAAAACTTTCTAACTTAAGCCTCAAAAGCCAGTTGCAATAAAATAAAAGATTCATAAATTTGACTACTTAAAAATTGTTTTACAACTTGAATAGCAAAAAAAGGCAGAAAAAACTACATGTGAGAATTTTTTTCTCACAATATATATAGTACCACAGACAAAAGGATAATACAGTGGATACACAGTATACAGAATTTTTTTTCCTCCAATAGTGGGGATAAAACTAAGTACAGTAGACAAATATGTTACACTGAGCTATATCTCCAGCCCTTTTAGATTTTATTTTGAGATAAGGTCTTGCTGAATTGCCTAGGCTGGCCTTGAACTTGGAATCTTCATGTTTCAGTCCTCCTGCCCTCCACCCAGCAATTTTGAAGTACAAGTACCACTGCCCCTACCAACAACTCTTAGGGAACAAAGGACCAAAACCCTCAAAGACTACTGTTGAGGGGTTGGAGAACGGCATGGATATACAACCATCCTCCTCCAGAAAAGATTTTCTCATTATAGTCAGACATTAAAAAAAAAAAAAAAAAAAAGGTTAAACACACTTGTGATTGGAGAAATACAAATTAAAACAATATTGAAATGTCATTTCTCATCTGCCAGACTGACAAAAATTTAAAAAGTGGTAGCACATTTCTGTTGACAAAATTGGAGAAACACTTAATATATGGTGCTGGGGATCCAAGCTAGGGCCTCACTCGTGTTAGGCAAGCATTCTGCCACTAAGCTATACCCCCAGCCCTAAAAAATACTCTTGGATCTTGCTGGTGTGAGTACGAATTAGTGCAATCCTTCTGGAGGGAAATTTGACCACATCCAGTAATATTACACATTGTACCTCTTAAACCACAACTCTGCTTCTGAGAATGTGATCTGAAGGTATCACCTTCAACCATAAGAAAATGTGAACTGCCCATTTAGAGGAGAGTAGTTGAAAAAAGTGTGGTACATTTCTATGATATGTTATGCAACTGTAATAAAGAATGAGAAAGCTATGAACTGATTTGGAGTAATTTCCATGATATAATGTTAACTAGGAGAAAAAAAGGAAGTGCTAAAGAGTGTTTATAATATGTTACTTTGCATGTAAGCAAGAAGGGGATATAAGAAAATACACATGAGCCAGGCCATGGTAGCATATGCTTGTAGTCCCAGCTACTTAGGAAGCTGATATAAGGGCATCACTTTTGCAGGAGTTCAAGACCAGCCTAGTGAAACCTTGTCTCAAAACAAAACAATAACAAAAACTCCCACACATGCTTGCTTGTGTGAAAGAAATATAGGAAGGATAAATCAGAAACTGACTGATTACCTACCTTCACCGAGTCGGTGGTTAAGAGGTGGGGTGGGAAGAAGAAAGTATTGAGAACAAGTTAATAGGGATGAAGAAGGGGCAGTGCTTCTTGGGAATGCCTTTTTGTACAGCTTTGACTCTCAGAATCATAGTATTGTTTCATATACACCTCCCAAAATTAAATAATTAAAATTCAAAAATATGGAGAACCCAATGATACGAGTAGTAACAAATGAAATAACTTTATTACAAGTTAATAACATAAAATTAGATGCTGAGGAAGAAGCAACTAGCCCTAGTAACTTTGGGAAATTAGTATTTGACTGCTTATTGCCTAAAGTTAAAAAAAACTGAACAGAAATTATGTTTCCAGCCCGGGGATGTAGTTCAGTGGCTCTGTGCCTACCTGGCAAGCACAAGCACTCGAATCCTGAGTTTGATTCCCAGTACCAGAAAAAAAATTGTATTTCCCTTAATAGATCTTTTTCTCACAAGGATATGTGTGTGTTATAGTTCTGTAATTTTCTAAGATTGAACAAATAAGTAAATTCAGGCTTGCCATGAGGGTGAATGCCTGTAATCCCAGCACTGTGAGACTGAGGCAGAAGGATTGCAAACTTGAGCCCAGCCTGGGTAATTTAGCAATTTAGCAATATCCTGTCTCAAAATAAAAAGAGCTGGGGAATGTACAATGTCTAGTTCAATCTCTAGTACCACAAAAATAAATAAATTTATTGTAGATGATGAGAACCAAGTTTGTCACTGTCAGAGAAGGAAATTACAAATAAGAAAGAGAGAAGAATAGAGTGAACTTTGAGTTAATGGGTTAGCATCTGAGATATCAGTGTGATAGGCAGATATGTAGGGATACTGTATGTCCCAGCTCTGGTCTCTGAAAGGGTTGGGAGTAATGACACCCCAGTAGAAATGTACGTATGTAGAGCCCACATGTTGGTTTCTAACTAACCTAGTTATTCTCCACTAAAAGAACATTGATGCTTTTGGGAGAAGTTGCTTCTGGGGCCTGGGCATAGAAGATACAACATGAGCCTAGAATATCTTGTAATATATGAAAAGTTCTAGAAAAAGGATGGGGCGTATGAATATAACTACCCAGGAGCCAACTGGAAGGAGTTCTAATGGCCAAAGCTGGAACAATGTGGACAACAAAATAAATAATGATATTATTGGATTAAAACACATAGAATAAAATAGGTACTTATGAGTCCATACAGGCATAAATAAATAATTGAAGGGGCTGGGGATTTAGCTCAGTGGTGCTGCCTCCTGCCTTGCAAGTCCAAGGTCCTGAGTTCAATCCCCGGTATGAAAAAAAATTTTTTTTAAATAAATAATTGAATACAGAAAAAGGGACAGTTCTTACAGAAGAATTCCAATTACTAAGTGAGGAGAATAAAGAACAGCATCACCCTTAAGCAAACACTGTAATAGTCATTGCACACAGCGTTCGCATACAGATACCAAAATCACTGGGTGATGCATGTGCATAACACATTCCATCTACTACTCCACACAAGGCGTATAAACATGTAGTGCAACCCAGCCCCCCGCCCCCCCCAAAAAAGGAACGGGATTGAGCAGTGGAGGGAGGGAAGGGAAAGGACATGAGAGAAGGAATGAAGATGTGTTATGTACATGCACCAGCTCCACACAAGGAATGTAAACATTGTGTACTACACACGTGTACTAATAAATATTAAAAAACAAAATCAGTAGGCAAGAGTTTGAAAAGAAGTAGGATAGTAGCATAATTTCAAAATATCTCCCAAAATTTTTATCAAAGAGAAAAACAGTATCTTTATGGTGGAGAAAAAGCAGACCTCACATCAAGTAATCAAGGTTAACAGTAGCAGTAATACAATTTATCAACATTACTACCTGATGTGATCCTCTGAGAACACAGCATCACTTGCTGGTATTCTTTTTTCTTTTTTTTTTTTTGGTACCGGGGATCGAACTTTGGGACCTTCTGCTTTCAAGGCAGGCAGCAACTTGCTGGTATTCTTGGTAAAAATGCTTAATTTCAATCTAAACATGAGGAAATTTCAGGCAAACTCAAATTGAAACACATTCTACCAAATAACTGGTCAGTACTTACAAAAATGTTCTGATTGGGGCAGGGATTTAGCTCAGTGGTTCTGGAGCCTGCCTCGCAAGTGCAAGGTCCCAAGTTTGATCCCCGGTACAAAAAAAAAAGTTCTGATTATAACACTGATAACTTTTTCTTACATTTTTTTTAGTATGTGGCAGTAATTATGCTAAGCAGTTTACATGTATTATTTCATTCAGTTCTCATAGGATTGCTTAATATAGAGATACTATTATCATTTTGTCGACCAGGAAACTGGTATTTCGAAGGAAGAAAACTTGCCCAAGGACAGACATGGTAGTTTCAGAATTTGAACCTCAACTAACCAAAATCCAGGGCTTGTTCTCTTAACCAAACTAATCATAGCTACCTCCAGGTAGAGAGTAACAACAGGCTGATCATTCCTGCTTGGAGGCATAATATGCAGCTCAAAATTACTATTTGTATTTTGCTTGATGGAAATTATCAACACTTATATTTTTAGAAATAAGCCTGGGGTTTAGTTCAGTGGTTCCGGCACCTGCCTCTCAAGCACAAGGTTCTGAGTTCAATCCCTGGTACAAAAAAAAAAAAGAAAGAAAGAAATTTTATAGAAATAAGACTGTTGAGGGCCAGGGATGAAGCTCAGCAGCACAGTATCTGCCTGGCAATTGTGAGTCCCTGAATTTGATTCCCAGTACCGAAAAGAAAGAAAAAAAGAAATAATACTCTTGAAGCCAGGTTTTAGATTTCATTGTCTTGTAACTGGTAGTGTATATCTGGGAAATTCCTTTTTTACATTTTTATTGGTACATGTTTGAGGTACATAATGATTACATCCTCGTAGGGAGTTGATACATGGATATAACACATTTTAATTATGTTTTTATCCCCCTACCCCAAGTCTCTTGATCACCTTCCCTTTTGCAAAAGATTTATATCCCTATTTCCTATTATTTATTTTACCCTTTAATTATCTAAGCTTTGGGTTTCTCATAAGAGAAACCATGCAATACTTAAGCTTGTGTGTCTGATTTATTTCACTTAACATTGTGGTCTCAAGGTGCATCCATTTTCCTATAAATGACTCAGGTTTATCCCTTCTTATGGCAAAGTATTATCTGGGCACCTCCTGCATCTTCACCTTTTAAATTTTCCTTGGGTTACAAAGCCCCAGTTTTTACTTAGTTACTACATTCATTCATCTGGAGGAAGATGTTTCTATCTTGGAAGAGAAGGTGGCTGGAAGATGCCATGCAGTGATTGGAGAAAATAAGGGTACTGGAACTGCTCCTTGTGAAGAACTGTTCCCTGCAGGCCGGCTTGTTTCTCTTATCTGAAGAAATCAATCTGAACAGTTATAAGCACTTTTAGAAGCAGTGGATAACTTTCTTTATGAAATCTTTTTATGGTATCGGGGTTTGGAGCTTAAATTGCTAGGACTTTCTTGATGCTGTTAAACTCACAGTAAAGCTTTCTCTTTCAGAATTTGGTGTTCACTTGGCAGAGCTGACCGTTGATCCCCAGGGAGCACTGGCAATCCGTCAGGTAAGTCCAGACTGGGCCAATTTATGAGTAATTTCCTTTTCCTTGGTAATAAAATTTGCTTATGAGAAAGAGAAAGAATAAGGCCAATTTATAAATAACCTATGATTTTATACTAGATTAGGTATGATTCAAATGCATCAAGCTATATATGTGGTTATGTGTGAAAAGTCTTTTTCTGCTGTACTTCTTGGCTTATTCTCTTCACAGCTGGCATCAGTTATCTTGAAGCAGTATGTGGAGACCCACTGGTGTGCCCAGTCAGAGAAGTTTAGGCCTCCTGAGACTACAGAAAGGGTAAGGACAGTTGCTTGATTAATCTACCTCCCGAGATTTGAGGGACTATTTTAAGAGATTAGGCTTTCAACATTCTTTGACAGCATGGAGCAATCAAAAGACTAGGCTGAAGCCAGGCACAGTGGGACTGGTCTGTAATCCCGTCTACTCAGGAGGCTGCAGCAGCAGGATTCCAAGTTCAAGGCCAGTCTGGGCAATGTAGCAAGACCCTGCCTCAAAAAAGAGAAAAGAAAAGGGCTGGGGATATAGATCAGTGGTAGAGGGCTTGCCTAACATGTGCAAGACCCTGGGTTCAATCTCTGGCACTGGGGGGTGGGGGGGGCTAGGCAGAAAAAGAAATCTAAAATTGGAATTAAACTACCAACTTCAAAAGGCTTGAGCATTAAGTGAAACCGTGTTTTTGCCTAGTAGAATACTGTGCAACCATCTTGGACCCCTAAGAATTACTGAGATACAAGGTCTAGAGTAACACTGTTCTTTGGAACCTTCTGCAAATATGGAAACATTTTGGATCTGGAATGTCCAATAGGAGGCCTGATATGGCTTTTGAGCACCTAAAAATCTGGTTCCTGTAACTGAGGAACTGAATTTTAATTTAATTTTTTTTTTAATTTTATTTAATTTTCATTGAAACAGCCACATGGAGCTAGTGGCAACTGTAATGGCCAGCATAAGTTTAGAGATTACTGATGAACTCTGTGAATGAATCGTCAAGTTTTCATGTAGGAATTTTCTATAGATATGAAGTTTTTTGTGAGGTTTGTTTATTTGTTTGTTTTGGTTCCAGGGATCGAACTTAGGGCCTTGTGAGGCAGGTGGTGGCACCACTGAGCTAAATCCCCGGCCCTGTTTTGTTTTTAATATAACATAGTTCCAAACTGGACTGGGCTCTGCCAGTGACTTATAACCTGATATAACGGCAAGTGGACTTTCCTCCTCCACAGGCAAAAATCGTTATCCGGGAGCTACTACCCAATGGGTTGAGAGAATCAATAAGCAAAGTGCGTTCCAGTGTTGCCTATGCAGTGTCAGCCATTGCCCACTGGGACTGGCCTGAAGCCTGGCCCCAGCTCTTCAACCTGCTCATGGAGATGTTGGTGAGCGGAGACTTAAATGCAGTCCATGGAGCCATGCGCGTGCTGACAGGTACCAGAAGTCTTTTTCCTGGTATTGGTATTTGGATCCTAAGTGACAGGCACACTTACAAGAAGCTGTGTGATAGGGTGGCCCAGGCGGAAGACTTGCTACAAATGCTATTCCTCTCCTCCAGTTTTTTTGCAAATATTATTCCTCTCGTAGTTTTTACTTCCACATCTACTTCCTTGGCTCATTTTAAGAAATTAAGTTGGCATAGCACTGCTTTTACCATCAAACCTTATTACTTATGGGTGTAAAGGACTGGGGGCATAGCTGCAGGGTAGAATCATCCCTAGTATATATGAGCCTCTGAGCTCCAGCCCCAGCTGGAACAAAAAGTAAAGAAAAGAAAGATAAAAGAGTACAAGAATACCATAGTGATTGAGTATTTAGATATTTTAGGTTCATAGTCTGGCTTCACCTTTAACTTAGCTTCTTTGAGCCTAAGTTTTTTTGTCTGTAAAATTAAGATGATAAGTGTCTACTTCAAAGTAGCTTTTGGTGGTTTAAGCTAATCTGTGTAAAGTATTTAGCACAATAACATGTGGTAAGCACTCAGCAAAATTTGGTCCTTATAATTACCATCATTATTATATATTAGCCATTAGCCAGCTGTATATCCTCCTGAAAAATGTCTCAATTAATGAGTTTCATTTTTATAGTGATAATGTGGAAAATCAGCCAATGAAGTGAGCAGTTACTAGAACTCAAGGGTTTGTATTCTACTGTTGAATTGAACAGAGTTAAGAATGGTCATATGTGGCTGGGGATGTGGCTTACTGGTAAATGTACTTGTTTAGTGTGTGTGAGGCCCTGGGCTCATTCTCTAGCACTGCGGGGGGTAAAAGCAAATAGAAATTTTACAGAAATATAAGAAAAGGCCAGGCATGGTAGCACACGCCTGTAATTCCAGCACTTGAAAGGCTAAGGCAAGAGGATCACTGCAAGTTTGAGGCCAGTCTGGGCTACATAGTGAGTTCAAGACCAGCTTATATTACATAGTGAGGCCTTGTCTCAAAAAAAAAAAAAAAAAAAAAAAAAAAAGAAATATAAGAAAAAAAGATACAAAACCATATATCTGTATTATCCCGACCATTATTTAGCTAGCTTAGAGAATACAGTCTTTGGTATCGTTTTTCTGTTCTGAGAGATTGATAAAAATGCTTCTAACTTTCAGTGCAGGGAGATTTGATGAATACCTGGTCTAAGACTGATTACCCTATCACTCCCTCCCAGAACCTGCTTTCTTCTGTCCCTAAGTATGGCCTGAGTGTCCAGGTGCTATGTGAGTTCTGCTCTGCTTCCAGTCCTGTAGATAAGGACAGTAGGAAATCCTTCAAGAAATCTATCTGAGCTGGGCGTGGTGGCACAGGCCTTTAATCCCATCACTCAGGAGGCTGAGGCAGGAGAATGGTGAGTTCAAGGCCAGCCTGGACTACATAGTAAGACACTGTCTTGAAAAGAAAAAAAGAAAGAAATCTGTATCTAAACTTTAGTCATTTTAGACAGATCTTTTAGAAATTATTCTATGTGAGGCCCTAGAATATAGGAAACATCCCACCTATATTTTATCTTGTTTCTCTGTGACCTGCTAGCTTAGCTGAATTGTATTAGCTACTTGTGAATGCCAAGTCCACGCTTTGAATCTCAGTTTACAGAGCTAGGCATCTAAGCCAAATCTTAGTCCCCGTGATACCAATGGTAGATGATATCAGTTCTATGTCAAAGTCAAATTCTTCTCCATTTGTTTCAGAACTTCCTCTTCCCATGCCCCAGGTGCTTTTTTAAACTGTCTACTTATATGTTCATTGGTTGCTTGTGACAAAACTTTAGTTTTTGCTCAGATGAAATGCAGTTACCAAAAAAAAAGATCCAAATGTTTCTTGTTCATATTTTTTGCTTCCTTCTTATTTCCCTTTCTTCTGCTTTTTGATTCCTTATTCAGTGACTCCACATACTCCTCCATGGAATTGGGAGAGTTCTTTATTTATAGCATCATAGTACTAGGATAACAACAGATATATTTTCTACCTATGAAAGGAAGCCTATTCCCTCCTAATCTGCCAACACAGTGGATTCCTTTTGATAGACCTGAAGAAAAAGGATGATTGTACATTTATCCTGATTGGAATGCTGAAAAGCCCTCATTGTAGTGGACTAAGGAAATTATTGTTCAATGAGATCATTTTTCTGTCAGCCAAGGGAAAGAACTGGTAGGGAAATTTGTATCCTTTTGTAATGGAGTCATCAGACATAGAGTGGATTGCAGCCAATTTCCACTCCCAAATAACTCCTTCAAATATTTTCAAAAGAGGACAAACTATATGAACTCTGAAAATAGAAACTCAGGTGTGTATAAAAATAGCAGAACATTTGTGTATGCATAGGAACCAGTAGGAGAATGGGACTGATTCTCTTCAGGGGTTTTTTGGTGTTTGCTTTTGAGGCAGCATCTTGCTGTATTGCCCAGGCAGCCTTGAACTCCTGTACTCAAGTGATCACCCTACCTCAACCTCCTGAATAGGTGGGACTGCAGCATGCACTGCTGCACCCATCCTCTTTGAGGTTTTGTTTTTTTGTTCTTGTTTTTTTTTAATATACTATCCCTGTCTTCTTTCATTGAGCCTTCTCAATTATTTATATATTTATAAAAGAAAACTAAGCCTTATGGTGTGAAGGAAATGCAAACATAGCAGCTAAGAATTAAAATACTTGATTCACAAGATACATCTTTTCCTGTAGTCTCAAAGAAGTTTGGAGGTTGAAGTGTTGGTATCGCAACCCTTTTTTTGACTTACCAAATGACCTCAGAAAACTTACATTGAACTTTAAATGTATAAAGTGTGGCCGGCCACAGTGGTACCCACTTGTAATCCCAGGTGCTCACAAGACTGAAACAGAATCTGGTAATTAAGGCCAGTCTTGGCAACATAATGAGAACTTGTCTCCAAAAGAACAAACAAACAAACAAAAAAACCCTGTAAAATGTAAGTTGAGACGATTGGGAATAATCACAGGAGAGTAAAAAATACAGTCACTTCATTAGTAGGGTTAAATCACTGCATAAAACTTGTTAGCATTAATATGCTGTCCATCATATTTGTTTGGTCTGAGTCCTGGAATATCTAAATAAAGTAGAACACTCACTGTTCAAAGGTCAGGATTTATTCTTCATGAGGAAGTCACAGCTAGTACAGAAGATAAAACCTTGAACATTTGATCTTCATTTGACTCATAGGGCTTGATGTTACCCAGGATAGTGGGGTATATTAATTCCTTTTTCTGCCCCAGGATAAAGGCTGCCAGGCCAGTGTCCTTACTTGTATGCTGACAGCGCTATCTAGAAACAGTTTGAAACTTTTCATACTTAATGGCTTACATTTTGATGATACTACTCTTTTCTTTGTAGAGTTCACTAGAGAAGTGACAGACACACAGATGCCACTTGTGGCTCCTGTCATTCTCCCAGAGATGTATAAGATCTTCACCATGGCAGAGGTATGGAACCTCAGCTCCCTGATTTCAACAAAGAGGGCTGTTCGGGCTGTGGTTAGCCTCCACCTCTCTGGTGGGAGATTATTGTGTTTGCTACTGATCCCCACCCCTAAAGACTCAAACTGACAAAGATCTAGATCAGAGTCTGAATTAAACATAAGACTTTTCACTCACAACTGCAGGCCAGCCCTTGATGAAAGAGTGACCTATCTTCATATACTTCATATTTCTTGGCATCCTCTAATCCCGAAATGCCTAGAGCCTTTATTGCTGCCTCTAGCCTTCTGTTCAGGATTTAGAAATAGTCTATCACTTCTTTGCACAAATAGATCCTTTTTGGTAAGTGTGTGGTATTAGAGATTGAACCCAGGACCTTTACACTGCGCTACTCCCCAACCCCTTTTTTATTTTTAATTTTGACACAGGGTCCTGCTAAGTTGCCTGGGCTGTGCCGTAATTTGCACCCTCCTGCCTCAGCCTCAGTAGTGCTGGGAGTACAGGTGTGCGCCATCATGTCTGGCTCAATAGACCCTTAATATGTCACATATATAGTATGCCAAATATGTATATTTGAATATCAAGCTGTATATGAATGATAACTCATTGACAATAAGGTATAGATGTATAATGGTTAACGTTTCAACCTCCCTGTTCTTCTGCTCTCGATCAGTAGTGTACATCTTAAAAGAAGTGAATTTAGAGCTGGAGATATAGCTCAGTGAGGTGCTTAGCATTTGTAAGGAGGCCCTAGGTTTGTTTCCCGGCACTATGAAAGAAAAGGAAAGAGGGCTGGGGATTTAGCTCAGTGGTTCTGCTGCCTGCCTCGCAAGCACAAGGTCCCGAGTTCGATCCCTGGTACCAAAAAAGAAAAAAAAAACAAGAAAAAGAAAGAGGGCTGGGAATGTAACTCAGCAGTGCAGCATCTACCTGGCAAGCACAAGTCCCTGAGTTCAATTCCCAGTACCAAAAAAGAGAAAGAAAGAAAAGAACCAAAGAAATACATTGGCCACATTAAGTTACCCTACAAAAATCTTTTTATAAGGCTAATTCCAAGAAGTTCTGACATTCTTAGTCTGCTACCTTATATTCTCTGAATTACAGAAGTTTCTCTCAAACATGAGTGAATATTTCCCGTCTCTGTAGGAAATCTAATCTCATGTGAGGATTGATCATTCCTCATAGTAATAGTCTTACTTCTAGTCTACACACACACACACACACGCGTACACACTCCAATCTCAGGGTGTGCTGTAACCTTTTTCCTAGGTGTATGGTATTCGAACTCGGTCCCGAGCTGTGGAGATTTTTACTACTTGTGCCCATATGATCTGTAACATGGAGGAGCTGGAAAAGGTAAGTGAGCCTTTGAGTAACCAACAGACTTCATATTAAAGTCTTTGTTAATGCCTTCCATTGCAGCAAAGCAGTGGCTCCTTGTCATAACCAATATTGTAGGTAGACTTATCATTTTGAGTAAATGTTTAAATTTGTATATAGTTTATTTCTTCACACACCTTATCCCATGTCCTTTTCATATTAGTTTCCCTAGAACTTTTCTGTTGTTTTATGGCCCTGTTATGTGAAATAGACCTAGCTGCAATATACTGATTCCGGGGATTCAGAAGTCGTTATGGGAAAGTGGTCTGGTACAGTGACCTCTAAGTGGACTGTGGTGCAGAACTGAAAGTGTAGTTAAGGACATTCTGTGGGATCTTTGGAGGCACCTCTATGCCCTTCTGATTGGGGCCTGAGCCTGAAGAGAGCTTTAGATGCCTCAAATCTCAGTGACTAGCCACAAGTGAGGGGGCACCGCCACTCAAGAGGCTGCAACAGGATGGCAGATTTGAGGCCAGCCTGGGCAGCTCAGTCAAGCCTGTGTTTCAGAATAAAATAAAAAGGGCTAGGGAGGCAGCCCAGTGGTAGACCATTTGCCTAGCATGTGCAGAGCCCTTGGTTCAACACCCAAGTACTCCAAAAACAAAACAGACTTTGTGTGATATATATATTGAGGCCATGGACTAGATGTTTGTCCAGGGTTACCTTTGATTTCTGTTATCAGGGTGCAGCCAAAGTCCTCATCTTTCCTGTGGTGCAGCAGTTCACAGAAGCCTTTGTTCAGGCCCTCCAGATACCAGATGGCCCCACATCCGACAGTGGGTTTAAGATGGAGGTCCTAAAGGTAAACATTTACTACAAGTGAGACTGGGAGTTTGGAAAGTGTAGTCCAAAACTACTGATTACATTCTTGGCTGTTTTTCTCCTTCTCAGGCAGTGACAGCCCTGGTGAAAAACTTCCCAAAGCACATGGTGTCCTCCATGCAGCAGATTCTGCCTATTGTTTGGAACACCCTAACAGAGAGTGCAGCTTTATATCCTTTCTTGAAAACCCAAGGGATCTCGTACCACCTATAGTTGGGAATCTAGCCTTGGGTCTCACATTCATGTGGTTCACTTTTAAGTGTCTGCTCTTAGCATTGAACTACTTACATTCTCTTGTAACATATGTGTAAAGCAAACTCCAAATTCTGTTTCTTTACTCTTCTTCATACTTATGTGAGGACAGAAGTGAATTACACAGAGGAAGTAGAAGATCCTGTGGATTCTGATGGTATGTAGTTTATATGATCTTGACATAAATACCAGTTATTGGGAAAAGGGATCTGGAATCAGGTTTCCTTTCATTGTATTAGATGTGAAGAACTGAGAATTGACCATCTTTATTCTTCATAGGCATTTGCAAAGAACCATGTACTCACAGAATTTCTGAGTTGGACCAGATTCTTTAAAGGCCACTTAATCCAGCTACTTTTTTGTGTTTTGTCTAGTTTAATTTTGAAGTCCCAGATGAAGATATTTTCTTTCTGTTTTAAGTATTTCAGATCAAAAGTAGATAAGCTGGAAAATACATTCAATGTTTCTGATTTTTTTACTTGAAAAACCAAAGAGGGCTAGGGGTGTAGCTCAGTGGTAGAGTGCTTGCCTAGCATGCTCAAGGCCCTGAATTTGATCCCCAGCACTGCAAAATAAATAAATAAAAGAATAATTAAAAAGAAAAATAACTGGGTATGATGACACACACCTGTAATCCCAGCACTAGGGAAGCTGAGGCAGGAGGACCACTGGAGGTTTGAGGCCAGCCTGGGCTACATAGTGAGTTCAAGACCAGCCTGAACTATATAGCAAGAGCCTGTACCAAAGCACCCCCAAAAAAGAAAAAAACAAAAATTGGGCCAGGGATTTAGCTCAGTGGTTCCACTGCCTGCCTCAAAAGCGCAAGGACCTGGGTTTGATCCCCAGTACCACAAAAAAAAAAAATTGATTAATATCCTCACAGTTCCTTTCTTTGACTCTTCAACCTCCTCTCACAATCCTTTGGGATAGTGATTAGCAAGTACTTTAAGTATTCATTAATTTGCAAAGATAATATAGTTTATTTCCAGCATACATGCTTTCCTTTTGCTTTCTTATCATTAATTTCTTCTTTTGTGTATTTCCTATAGGTGAAGTCCTGGGTTTTGAAAATCTCGTCTTTAGCATTTTTGAATTTGTCCATGCCCTACTAGAAAATAGCAAATTCAAAAGCACTGTTAAGAAAGCCTTGCCTGAATTGATTTACTATATTATCCTGTACATGCAAATCACTGAGGAGCAGGTAAATAATATTTAACAGTTCCCAGCTTGTATTTGGAAAGACAACTTGATGAATGTGAGGCCTTGGTGAAGTAAACACTTTATTTCTGAAAAATGAGCACTAAAAATAACTTGATATGAAGTTCTAGGAAAGTTTTTTTTTTTTTTTTTTTTTTTGTACTGGGGATCGAACTCAGGACCTTGCGCTTGCAAGGCAGGTGGTGGCACCGCTGAGCTAAATCCCCAGCCCTCTAGGAAAGTTGACTTTTTTTTTTTTTTCAAATTCCTAGGTATTTGGATTTTGAGAACACTTTTTCCATTAGGAAAATCTGAAGGACAGTAGTCAAAGATCCTGATATTTAGCAGAACCTTTTGCTTCGCTATAAATAGTGAAATATAGTGATTAGATTATTAGCCTGGTCATTTAAGAATAAAATGTTGCATCATATAAAATGGCACAAAAATTGACATAATATTTTTAGTAAATATCCCATCAGACCTAATATAATCAGAAAATCAGTTTATCAAAGTAATACCTGGGCCGGGGATGTAGCTCAGTGGCACAGCAACTGTCTGGCAAACGCTAGGCCTTGAATTCGATTCCCGGTACAAAAAGAATAATAGCTGATTGACAGCAGAGAACAAGTGTTCTGCCAAATTCAAACACAGAATCTTCTAGAAAGTAGTACCCATTACTACATACTTGATAAAGGATTTGTTTCTCTACAACAAAAAGAAAAGACTTTTGAAGCCAGAATTTTTAGGATGAAAGGTTGTGAATTCTTCCCATGTCTGATGGAAAGAAGGAGCATGTAAACCAGATTGGTAGCCTCACAAAGACCTAACTTCATCATCTTTTCAGATTAAAGTATGGACAGCCAACCCCCAACAGTTTGTAGAAGATGAAGATGATGATACTTTCTCCTACACTGTTAGAATCGCAGCTCAAGACCTGTTGCTGGTGAGTTACTTTGATACTTCAGCAAGTAACACTTGAGTGTTTTTCTTCCTAGACATGTAACCCACAGTGAGCAATACTGTCGAGTGGCTTTATCTCAGACTTTTTTGTGCGAAATACAAGAGAGCTTCTCAAATGAAATGTGAGGCTCAGATTCTGAAGTTGTTGCTTCAAATTCTGATTTACAAGTAAATATTAGATGTAAGAATCCCCCAGAGGATGAAGACTAAAGGGTAATTGAATCAAGAACATTTCAGTTTTATCTACTCTTCAACAAGACCAGCACAAACCAGAGTTTGACAAACTTAAATGAAAAAGATTACTGACCGGTGGACATCCCTACCTCTGCCTGTGTTTTCTTTGTCTCTTATGACTAGAGCTCAGGGTTGTCAGTAGGCTGAAGTGCTGTAAGGAAGCTGCCACTTGCTTCTTTTCGGGTAGGAGATTTGTTGGTGAATCACTTCTGACTATTATTTAGTATTTCTAAAGCACCTGTGAAAGATTGTAGTAGTTTTGAAGGCTAGGAGGGTAGCCTAATTTTTCCTTGACCAGATTCTAAAAGAATAAATATCGGGTCCATTGCCATCTAAAGCTGAATCTGTCACTGTCACCTATACTTACTGAATAGAGCCAACGGAAGCAACTAGTTAGCCTTACAGTGCCTAGGCTCTGCAGAAACATAAGTGTTACATAATTTCATTATAGACTCTGAGCTAATAGAGTCACGTTTTTAATATACCTAATCAGAGTTTAGCATATATATGTGAAAGAGTTTGAACCATTCCCTTTGTGTTTTTGGGGGTTTTGTTTTTTGTTTGGTACCAGGGATCGAAATCAGGACCTTATGCTTGCAAGGCAGGCACCGTACCACTGAGCCAAATCCCCGGCCCCTCCATTCCCTTTTTAAAAAAAAAAAATTTTTATGTCATACAAGTAGATATTAATAAAGTATTTTTTAAAAAGTCTTCCATGAAAAGCAAAATTTCATAAATTAAGGAATAACATTCGTTAATACACTGTGTACCATTATCTTAAAAGAATGGCTGAAATGTTACACTACAAGTCACAGACAAAAAAGACTCAGAAAAAAAGAAACAGATAATAGCACAAAACTTAATTTTCAGTGAACTAAATTAAGGACCTAGTGGTATAAATGAAACAAATTAGCATATGTATTGAAATATTTTTGAAACCACGGAATATAAAATTTGGGGAATTATTAGAACTTCTCCCTACTTCCTATTTCTCTATCTTCTTTTTTTTTTTTTTTTTTTTTTTTCATTAAACCATTCACTGGTTTTTTTTGGTACTGGGGTTCGAACTCAGGACCTTACACTTGAAAGATAGGAGGCAGAACCACTGAGCTAAATCCCCAGCCCAAACCATTCACTTTTTTTTTTTTTTGCCCCATAAACCATTCACTTTTAATAGTCCAGACTAAAGCAATTTGCAGTTAAAAAGCATTTACTACGCACATAAGATTTTTTAGCTCTTCTTTCCCCCTAGGCAGTGGCCACAGATTTCCAGAATGAGAGTGCAGCAGCCCTGGCCGCTGCAGCCACTCGGCATTTACAAGAAGCTGAGCAAACCAAAAACAGCGGCACTGAGCACTGGTAAGAGCGAGCAGTCAAGGTGCTTGACTTGTGACTGTTTTGGGCATCAGACCTGAGGCAATCAAAGCCTTATTTTGAATCATCTTTTCTAAAGAAGTTTTACCTAATCTCAAAATGCTTTTTTTTTTTTTTCTGTTTTAAAATAACCTTAAAGGGAAGGACTTTATTTTGTGTTAATTAGAAAAATCTGTTACTAAATTTATTCTTACTTTTGGTGCCGTTTAATAACTGTGTTTAGATGAGAAGGACAAATAAATGGCCCTTCTGGGTCAGATTATGTTGAAAGGTCCTTTCCTGAGTCTTCTCCCCTCAAATACTTTTCTGTTGTTGGTAGTAGAGTTTGTTTTTCCAGCCTGTGGTATCCTTCTCACAGGTGGAAGATCCACGAGGCCTGCATGCTTGCCCTTGGCTCAGTGAAGTCCATTATCACTGACAGTGTAAAAAATGGCAGGATTCATTTCGACATGCACGGGTTCCTGACCAACGTCATCCTTGCAGACCTCAACCTCTCGGGTATGTTTCTGCCCGGAATCTGGAAGATTTTTAGACCTGCCTTCAGCACAGTTAAATTTGTCTTCTAGACAGGTAGTAGACCAAGTGTTCTTGTTTTCTTTGGGTGGGCATTCTATGCACTATAGGATGCGAACTCATCTAAATGCCTAAAGCAATACAGGGACCTTGGGCCAAATATCACCTACTAAGAGACTGATTTTGTATAGTTCATAATTCTTCCACACTGTTCATGTTTGCTTCCAAATTAGTGCTCCCATTTGTGACTGTTGTTGGCATTTGAATGGAATGCATACCTGGTTGGTATGCCTAAGAACTCTGGCTTGATTTAATAGGTCCAGAGCACCAGTCAGACCCATTCTTCTGTTTGCTTCCTGTCATTTTTCTCACGCTATACTCTTCGCCAATATTCATGAATGGGTTAGCTGCTTGCCTTAAAGTTGCCTTAAAGAAACAAGTCGTTACTATCAGACTGATTTCTCCAGAGTAGTAGCTAAAAATCATTGCCTCTCACTGTGACATTTGCTGCTACATTGATTCTACCCATGCCATGCCTATTCTCATCCTTAGAGACACATATTGTCCTTACTTCCCTACTCAGTACTTAAATCCTGGAACATTTGGGCCATCCTCAATCCACTGGCCTACCTGCCTTTCTTAGGGTAGCCCTGGGAGTAGCTTACATCATTTAATAACATTTTACTCTGAGATTCTAAATAGATAATCTGTTATAGGATTTCTTACCCCATCTTTTCCATTCTTTGAATCACAAAATTACAATTATTGCACATCCGGAGCCCAGATTCATTGGGAATATCTTGTTTCACTCTGTACTTGTCATGTACTGCATCAAATGATAGTTGCTGAATGTGTTTTCTCTCTCCTAGAATGTAAGGTCTTAGTAGAAATCATATCTGTTTATCAGTGTATCCTAGAAGCCCTTGTCAGGTAGTAGACGTTCTGTTAAATGAAAGTGTCAAGATTTCTCAAACCCATCAACATATTTCTTTATAGAGTTTGCCTGGCAAAGAATCTTCAAAAATTTATTCTATATTCTAAAATTAGTATTTGAAAAAGGCTCAATATGTAACATTTGTTAATCCTGTCTATAGCTAGAGACTTTTCTGTGTCAGCCATTCTCATACTTTCTGGTCTCAGAACCACTTTATATTCTTAGAAATTATCACCAGTCCCAAAAGTACTTTTATGTGGGTTTTATTTATCAAAATATAACATACTAAAAATTAAAACAAAAGTTCTTTAAAATACAGTAATTGTACTTACATATATTCCATTAGTTTTCAGAACCATGCTATTACATAGCCTCTGGGAAACTCCACTGTACATTTATAGAAGAGAATGAAAAGCACTGAAGATTTCTTAGTATTATTATAAAAATTGTTTTAACTTTAGAAACTTCCAGGAGTTCATGGACCATACTTTGAGAACTGTTGTTTTATGAAATGTATTGTGTAATATTTGACTGGTTTGTTAGGGTCTATTCAATAATTTCTGCTAATCAGATGTTTTTATCTGTGTAACTAAGTTAAGTCCTATGTCAGGCTGATTAAGTTTAGTCTCCTCAAGCAGCTTATTGTAATCAGGAAATAGTAATCCTTATACCATGACTGGAATACCAAACAAAATACACAGCATGTAAGGTGCTAAACACAGAATTACAGTGGCTCAGAGATAGGATTACTTTGCCTTGAGAAATCAGTTAGGTGATAAGCACAGAGCTGGTAAAGTAAGATGTGTGTTGCTGGGGACGGATATATACTTCAGTTAAGAATGCATAAAGGGAAATCATAGCTAATGACAGAATCACTGATTTTAGGGAACTTTGAGTGCCATGGTGACTAAGGTGGTCTTTATTTGGTAGACTGTAAAATTCACTGGCAGGTTATAAAGAGAAGAATGGCATGATGAGAACTGTAGTTTATAATGTTCTATCAATGGTCCAAGAGTAGGAAGAAAATAGCAGTGGTAAATATATGTAGAAGACTAACGTAGTAGTGCAGGTAGAGAATAATAAGAGGGCTGGGGATTTAGCTCAGTGGTTCCGCCGCTTGCCTCGCAAGCACAAGGACCTGAGTTCAATCCCCAGTACCAAGAAAAAAAAAAAGAAGAAGAATAAGAGTTGAGGCTGGGAACTGGATTGGTAAAGTCTCTAGTTTCCAAAACTCAAGATCTGCTTTCCCAATAGGCAGAAGTGCAACTGGGAAATTGGTTCTCTACCAGATCACACATTTGCCTTTACCGTATGAGATCATCCTTTTCTCTCAAATGACTTGTATATATTATGTAGTGTCCAGTTACTTGTGAACCTTTGACAAGTGGAGATAGGAGGCAGGAAGGGTATGTAACAGAGCTTTCATCATCCAACCTATAATTCCTCTGTCTTTCTCCCAGTGTCTCCTTTCCTCTTGGGTCGGGCACTTTGGGCTGCCAGTCGGTTCACTGTTGCTATGTCCCCTGAACTGATCCAGCAGTTCCTACAGGCAACAGTTAGTGGTCTTCATGAGACACAACCCCCATCAGTTCGAATTTCTGCGGTGAGAGCCATCTGGGGGTGAGTATGTTACTGTAAGGTGATAAGAAGTACTAAGCTTGAAGCAGTTACAGAAAAATGGATCTTTGCCCTTTCGCTCCCCTTAAGTTTAAGAAGGATAAAATCTCTCGGGGGAACTGAGATAAGAAGTGCCTGACTTTCTCATTTTTCTTGTGCTGGCTGGAAGGGGCAGGACATGGCTTGGCTGGTAGCTGTTGCACCCTTTCCCCTCACCTCCCTTTACTCCCTCTCAGCGTCTCCTAGTGGACTGGGACAGCTTGCTTCAGTGTTTTTCCTGGCAATCCTGCTCCACTCGCCACTCCAACATGTGTGCAGTCAGTCACCATAGTGCTCCCCAACTCCTGACACTTTAGACACTACTGTTGCTTTTTTGAGGAAGGGAGGGACCTGGCCCCTTATTTGCATACTGAACACTCACATCAAGCCTTCCAGAAGATTCTCATATTTCTGACTTGCCTCTCACTGACATGAGCTTACAAGCTGCTATATAAGAGCACTCCCCAGCCACTTCTTGGGCTTTAGTCTAGGAGGGCTTCCTCCTGTGTACTGACGCACACACACAGACACACACACACACCCATGCCGCAGCACAGGCCCTGTTAAAATAAAGACTCACTTTGGTGATCTGTGGAGAAAAAAGAATTACTTTAAGAGAAAATTACCTAGGAGAGACATCCCAAACTGTGATTGTCCACTATTTTATGTTGGATGGAAATTTCTCCAATGATCTCCTTCAAGACATCATCTTGAATGTTGGAAAGAAAGGGGGGAAAAGTAGATTGGTAACATGGTTTTTATGAGTCCAGAAGATACACTGTTCCCTTTTGCTCCTCACTGTCTTTAAATTCATTTCATCTCTGGAACCATGTAGGCCAGTTTCTTATATTTCAAAGATGAAAACCTAGGGCTTTGAGAGAAGTAACTTGCCTGTTTGTAAAATTAACAAGTGATAGAAGTAGGTCCAAGCCACAGCATTGTGTTGATGGATTGCCTCTGTATAAGAAACTAAATTTGGGGCCGGGAATTTAGCTCAGTGATTTTGCCGCCTGCTGCACAAGCGCAAGGACCCAAGTTCGATCCCCGGTACAAAAAAAAAACAAAACTAAATTTGGAAGAATGTGGCCTAGAAACACTGCTTTTTTTTTTTTTTTTTTCCAGTTTTATCTCTTTTCACAACTGATGCTCTAGAGGCTCAGTAGTCATGTATTT
The DNA here is from genome assembly GCF_053883595.1 of Heterocephalus glaber. NCBI lineage: Eukaryota > Metazoa > Chordata > Mammalia > Rodentia > Bathyergidae > Heterocephalus > Heterocephalus glaber. The sequence goes on from NW_028258372.1 coordinate 38,174,484, forward strand.
ATATTTCAGAGTGGGCCACAGTTGTTTTAAGGAATATTTTCAGGTCCAAACTTAATCATCTCAGTTGAACCCTAAACACTGCCAACACAAAATTTATCTTCCACTGCGTGCACTATCTCTTACCTTTTGAGGTGGAGACTGAGACACCATGCATTGTTATACATATCTCTTTAGAAACCATTGAGGACCTACTTATTCTATCTGTATTTGGTAATTAAATGTTATAACCATGAACAGAACACCATCTTTTTCTGTACAATTAAAGTAAAATAGATCTTTGGCTCTAAAATAGTTTAAAATATTATTGTGTTAAGAGACTAAATACAGCTTTTTGAAATATTCTGATGTCACTTTGCATGTCTGAGAGCCCTACCCTAGTTAAGGCATGACTATTAAGGATTTTTCTAGGCCAGTGGTCACTGCCTGTGTCACTTCAGGCCTTTGTAAAACTTGATTTCATTTATATCCATTAATTATTTCTTGAGGTACAATGGTATCTCAGTTCACAAATGCTTTTGTTTGCAAACAATTTATTTCACAAACAGTAGCATTTGGAAAAAATTTTTTTTTGTTTGCAAACTCCGTATCAGGTGACTAACACAGTGACAGCCATGTTTCCCACATGAACACAGACATGGCCATCTTTTCCAGAATTGTGTAATGAATAAGTTTATGAATCAAAACACCACTGTATTAAAAAAAAAGAAAAACATCCCTTGTGATAAGTGTCAGTATATGATTGAAAGCATTTTCCGGCTAAGAACCAAACCATTCAAATCTTTGTGTGTGTCTCACTTGAAATTGCACATTGGGCTGAAGGTAGAACCAGGGTAATAAATTCTTTTTTTTCGGTATGGGGGATCAAACTCAGGATCTTGCACTTGGCAGGCAGGTACAGTGCCACTGAGCCACATCCCCAGCCCTCAGGGTAGTAAACTTGAAAGCAGGTATAAATGAATGATAGAGATTTGTCTACTTTGTATTGTGATTTTTTTAGAAATGTTCAAAGTTGCAAGCTGAGAGAGGAGCTTGGTGTGAATGTGGAAGTACGTAGGGTAAAAGGGAGCACATTACTTTCCAGGGTGTTTTAGACAAGCAGCAGTATCTGTCAAGCACCAGTTTACATTGATTCTCTGCAGAGATTAGGATACAATGAATATATTTATATGTTTAAGATGTTTATTTGTTGGGCCAGGGATTTAGCTCGGTGGTTCCAGCGCCTGCCTTGCAAGCACAAGTCCTGAGTTCGATCCCTGGTACCAAAAAACAAAAACAAACAAAAAAGTGTAAGATGTTTATTTGTTGATAATGTTTATATTTTACAATCAGAAAAAAATACACGAAGATAGCTTTTTTATTTTTAATCATTAATGTATACCTCTCATTGACTACATGGTCAGCGGTTTAATGGTTTTCCTGGAAGCTGTAACATCTCTCTGAAAAGTGACAAAAGCTATGGACCTGCATGCCGAATACATGGACACTCAGACGTGTTTACAGAATTTTACATACAGGGATAGGCACTGAATCCCTCAAAGCCTGTCTTTGGATCCCAGGTTAAGAACTATGCTATGAAGAGATTCTAGCTTTTCTTCACAGCCACAATTCTCTGTTTGGTCATTTCTGATTTAGTTTTCCAGCCAATTGCAATCCTGGCGTATGTCTTTATCATATTATTTAAATGTCTTTCTGCCGTTGCTAGCAATCTTTTAATGGTCACACTACTCTTACATTTTTCTTTTGCTCCAGCTTTATTCTTCCCTGTCATAGTTTACATCATTGCAAACTCCCTTAAATAAATTTTGAAACAACATATTTATTGACAAATAATTATATTTGTGTTATATTTTCAAATTGTATTTATGCCAAACTTTTCCTGAAATCCAAAGTTAATGTATCCATCGCTTATTATGCATATTAGAATAGACTGCTTATAAGTACCTGAAAGTCAACACTGACTACAGAGCTTACTATTTAGTCTCCTAGCTTATCCTGCCTATCCTTTGCATTGGTAAAGGTATGAATCTTGAACTTAAAGATAGAAGTCTTATATTCTCTGTTTTAATAGAGAGCCCAGTTCTTTGCCTTTTAGATCTTGATTCCTTAGCCTCTCATCTCTTTTACTGCTACCACCCTAGAGTGCATCCTCAACTTTCTTGCCTGGATTATTTCAGCAGCTTCCTGATCTCCACTTCCAGCCTGACATTGCCATACCTAGATTACTTGAGCTGTCCAGGTGCTATTTCTAAAATGGAAACCTGATATTGTTGCTCTTATAGTAAAAATCCTTCACGGCTCCTAGTTGTGCTCTTCAAGCTGAGACACGGGCACCTCAGGAGAAAGTCATATTACTCCAGGCGGTCCAAGAAGCACAATAGAAATAGTCTTCCTGGGGTGTCTGTTTTCCTTGAAGACTTGAGGATAGGATAAGGTGCAACTGAAGCATTAGGAGTAATTTGTTTAAAAAAACTTTGAGAAACATGGACTTCCAAAATGCCCAAATTCTCTTAACATGGCATACAAGATTTGGTGTTATCTGGACAGATGACCCAATCTCTCCCTGTGATCTAAACGACTATAAAATTTAAATTCATTAGAGGAACAAGTAACTATAACTCTTTAAATTTAGGGGTAGGGGGTGGTTATGGCACAGCCAAGTACTGTGCTAGTAGAGAGGTGGACCCACAACTACCTCCAAGGAGTTGAGAGCTGATCAAAGCCAGATGCCGCCTCAGTCTTCAGGAGAAGTTAGGCCTGAGCAGTGTAGTATTGAAAATCAAAATGAAAGCCAGGCAAAAGGTACACACCTGTAATCCTAGTACTCTGGAGGCTGAGTTAGAAGGGTAGCAAATTTGAGGACAGCCTGGGCCATATAGCAAGACCCTGTCTCAACAAAAAAAGATGTAATATACCAACAATCAAAAAAGTCTATAGCCAGGGCCAGGGATTTAGCTCAGTGGTTCTTCTGCCTGCCTTGCAAGCACAAGGTCCCAAGTTCGATCCCCAGTACCAAAAAAAAAAAAAAAGTCTATAGCCAATTCTGAGATCAAGCCCACAGTTTCTTTGGTCATTGGTAACCTGACAACTATGACAAAAAATATAACCAATAAGACACTTAAAATCAAATCATTAACGTAAAGAAGAGCAAAGTCATGTTTCTGTGCTAGGGTCTTTAAACATATGGAAACAATATTGCCATTCTAAAAATAAACAAAAGTGAAGACTTAGATAATTTATTTGTGAAAATTGTATCTATTGGACATGGTAGGAAACACTCAGTAAGTATTTGTTCATTGAATAAGAGGTCAATAGAGAACTTTAAAGCCTGTAAGTACTATACTGACTATAAGTATGCAATTTTATATAAATCTCATTTTTACATGTGAAAAAACTCAAGAAAACACAAAATTTTTATAATATTGAAGTTAGAAAGTAGTCTCAAAGCTGGTTGTGGTGGTGCACACCTGTAATCCCAGCACTTGGGAGGCTGAGGCAAGAAGATCATGCATTCAAGGCCAGCCTACATAGTGAATTCAAGGCCAACTATATAACAAGACCTTGTCTCAAACAAAACAAGACAAAAGTAGTCTCATTAAATAACAGTTGTATTGAAAAAGATGTTAAAACACAATAACTATTTAGTAAATTATGGGAATATGTCTCCAAATCTTAGGAATGTGACTAAAGTGATAGTCTGAGGAATCAGAAAGCACTTAGCTTAATATCTTAATAATTTGGATGTAATGACATGACTAGATTTGCTTAAAATCGGAGGGAGGAAATTTTAAAGGAAATAGCAAATGTGCTTGGGGTGTAGCTCAGTAGTAGAGTGTGCTTAGCCTGTTCAAGGGCCTGGGTTCAATGCCTTGTATGCAAAAAAACAAGTAAAAGCAAGAATTTAAAATAAATGCTGTTGGTATTTATGTAACATGCCACATAAAGATGGAAAAACATCTGTCTTAGAAAGTAGCTTTAGAAAACTACGTACATAAATACTATAATAGGTAAGATTGGAAAAGCCAGGAATTGAGAGCTCTACTTATGAGTAATTCTTGCTTATCTGTCTCTCTCTAGTTATTGTGATCAACTGAAGGTCTCTGAGAGTACCCACGTGCTTCAGCCTTTCCTCCCCAGCATCCTTGACGGCTTAATTCACCTAGCAGCGCAGTTCAGCTCAGAGGTCCTCAATCTGGTGATGGAGACCCTATGCATCGTTTGTACAGTAGACCCAGAGTTCACAGCAAGCATGGAAAGCAAAATCTGCCCCTTCACCATTGCGATTTTCCTAAAGTACAGTAATGGTATGCCATTAGGGAGGATGTGCTGATAAGAGACACTAGAAAACATGGTGGCTGGTAAATTAGGTGAAAGTTTCCCTAAGGTCTGATGGTCTTAAGTATCACAAATAAAAAGCGTGGCTTTCAATTAACAAAGAATAGAGTTGTGCTGATATTATATATATATCAATATATCAACAGAAGTAGAGCCTATTCCTGTAACACTGTCCTATAACAGGGACTAGGTGGAGGGATATAATGAATAAAAGGTTAATTAATATCCAAGAGACGTAATTCAGAACTTTAATGGTAGAATAGGAAATTGAGCAATTAAATGAAAAGCTTAAAAGAAGAGGCCTAGAACTATAATTTTAGAAAGAAAAAATGAGAGAAACATGCAAAAGGTTTTGAACAATTTATTCATCAGATGTATTTTATAATAGTAAAAATATGGAAATAATAAAAGATTAGTTATATCCATCAAATGAAATACTATGCAGCCCTCAAAATCAAGCTTTACATTGATTTAGAACTATAAGAAAGTGTTTACATTATAAGAAGTGGGCTGGGGATTTAGCTCAGTGGTTCCGCCGCCTGTCTCTCAAGCGTAAGGACCCGAGTTCGATCCCCGAGTCCAAAAAAAAAGGTAAAAAAACAACCTTCCAAAAAAAGTCTAGAATATGATCCCAAGTTTTAGTTTTGCTTTAGAAAAGAATATTTTTTTTTTTCCGGAAGAAAGTACATCAAAATGTTACCATCTCTGCATGATAGAATTACAGGTTTTTCTTTCCTTTAATATTTTTCTGCATCTTAAGTTTCTTGAGATGTATTTATTCATACTATATTACTAGAAAAAAATTTAAAGATACTTGTTTTTAAAGAGAGAGCTCCAATACTGAAGCTCAGAAAGATGTATATAGAGAGGAATTACTTCATGTTTGCTTTTTCACTTAAAAATGTATGTTGGAGATCTTCCCATATTGCATGCTTGGATATATTTTATTCTTTCCAACCATCACATAGTCCATAAAATTTCTATATCATCATCTACCCATTCTGTTGATGCACAGCTAGAGTATTCTCTTTTTTTTTTTCTATTTCAAATAATGCTGCAGTGATTTTATGTATACTTTAGTATACACAACATATATTTTCATGCTAAATAGAGGGTATTTTTATCATCTGGGTCAATGATGGTGAAATTTTTAGAGCTTTTAGTGATGCAAACAGCCTGCTGCGGCACACATGCCATAGGCTCACCACCACTGATCTAGGTGAAGAAGGTCAAGCTAAAGTTCCATTTCTGCCTCTTTTTTTTTTTTTTTTTTGAAACAGGGCCTTGCTGTGTAGTTCAGGCTGGCCTTGAGCTCACTATGTCACCCAGGCTGGCCTCAGGCTCACAGTGATCCTTTTGCCTCAGCCTCCCGAGTGCAGATATTACAGGTATATACCACCACGCCCGGCTGACATAAGGGTCTTCTTTTTATTTATTTATTTTTATATTTATTTTTTTAGGGTCTTCTTTTTAAAGAGAGTTTTATTTTTTATTTATTTTTTTGTGGTACTGGGGATTGAACTTGGGACCTTCCACTTGCAAGGCAGGTGCTAGAACCACTGAGCTAAATCCCTGGCCCCGAGAGTTTTATTTTTGCTCCAGAAATGTCTTTGGGAGTTCTGTCTGTCCGGTGAATCACTCCTAAGAAACATGTGTGGTTTCTCCTAAACACACAAGACTTAGGGAAAAATATGTCTTGGCCATTTTGGGAACTCATGTCTTCTTAACATAAATATCAGGGGTTTATAGCTTAATAGTAGAGCATTGCCTAACATGAGCAAAGCCCTGGGTTTAATCCTTAGTACAACACAAAATGGTAGGGCTTTTTTCCCTCCAAGCATTTGATTTCATAATCAGTCCTGGTTTCACAATAAAAAATACTTTAAAGATTTGCCCCAAGGAGGGAAAAAATATTTTAGCTAGGCATGGTGTAGCTTGTCTTTAACCTAGCAGTCTAGGAGGCTGAGGTAGAATGATCAAAAATTCGAGCCCAGCCTGGACAACTTCGTGACTTAGCAAGACTGTATTTCAAAATCAAAAATGGCTGAGGATGTAGCTCAATGCAAAGGTCCAGTCCTTAGTACTACCCCAAAAAGGCAAATTTTGTTTTTAGGAGTAGCTATTAATGACTAGTCCTTGCCTTAATGAAAACATGCACACTGTGCACTGGCCATGGTGGTACCCTGCAATCCCAGCACTCAGGAGGCTGATGCTGAGCCCAGCCTGGGCTATTAGTGAGTTCAAGGCCAAAAAACAGAAAATATAAAGTACTGTGCCTCTTGGAGATTTAGTATCTCTCCTGTTCTCTCAGGTTATTCATGTAGCCCCATTAGGTCCCAAATATGTGATACAGTATCAGAGCAAAAGCTAACTTAGATTAAGGCCAAACAACAAGCATTATTAAGCCAGAATTAGATACAGACCATCAAACAGGGATTCTGTGTTGCCTTCTCCACTTCAGATCCTGTCGTCGCCTCGCTGGCTCAGGACATCTTCAAGGAGCTGTCTCAGATTGAAGCCTGTCAGGGCCCGATGCAAATGAGGCTGATTCCCACTCTGGTCAGCATAATGCAGGCCCCAGCGGACAAGATCCCTGCAGGGCTCTGTGCGGTGAGTGAAAACAAGGCCCGTGTATGTCAAAGAGAGATCTGAGTGCCACCCACAGGTCCCACCTAGCTGACAGGAAACTAGTAAGAGCATTGGAGATTTGTGGAGTAGAGCAGTTTTGCTGGGACACTTTGCCCATAAGAACAGTGGATGCTTGTCTGAAGATTTAAGCAAAAGGGCTCTTCTAATTCCAGAGGTACACTCATGAATTGACTATAGTTCCACCATTACACAGTAGCACTAAGTATGTCTCCTGGCTGTGCAGTTCACTGCCATGTACTGTCCACCCCCCGTGGCTAATGAAGTGATAAACTATCTACTGTTTGTTCCTTTGCTTATGGAAACTTGCCTTTCATTGATGAGCTTTCTCTGGGTTGCTGTGGTGTGTCTGGCTACCTAGTAAGCGTCATGCTTTTTGGGCATCTCCCAACCCAGAGGCAGTTCTGACTCTTCTTTCTTCTCTCCTTCAGACAGCTATTGATATCCTGACCACAGTAGTGCGGAACACAAAGCCTCCCCTTTCCCAGCTCCTCATCTGCCAAGCTTTCCCTGCTGTGGCCCAGTGCACCCTTCACACAGATGATAATGCCACCATGCAGGTATCTGAGACTTGGAGCCCACAGGCTTAGAATAAGCTGAGATATCTGACATGCTTTCATGCTTTTCTGTCAGTTCCATATTTACTCAGAGGACCCAGGAAGAATTGAGCCTCAAAAGCCAAACATTCTGTGCTTTTGGGATCCTTTATAACCTTAAGGGGTATAGATACCAGGCATCGTGGCTTTCTGTATCTGAGTATTGGTACTGCAGAAGAGATTACAAACATCTAAACTTGGGGCCGTAGAGTTTCTGAATATTTCTCCTATTGATAAAGTCAGCCAAGTGAAAGGCCTCTGGAGAGGTGATGGATGCCAGAATATTTTTCTCTTCCTTTGGTGAGTTGGTTACTTTTTCAGGACTTTACTACTCTAATTGATTAGGAACTTGCCAGTGGATACTGATCAGCTTGGAAACCCCTAGGCAAATTGTGGTTTGTGGAAGGTCTGTTTTTATTCCTATTAAGACCTATAGTACCCCCAAATATTACTATATCTGAGAAATGTTTCAGTACCAGAGGTTAACCTTTATAGTTAAAGCTTAGTTTGCTTGACCACTCTCCCATGTGATCAGATGCACACATTTTTTGAATAACTGATTGAGTAGAGAGGGGATTGTGTGATGCATGTCTGTATCTGTAACAGAAAATACCTGACTGGAACAAGTCCGCCACAAAGCCCAGGGGCTCTTGTGAGCCATTAGGCCTCACAGTGAACAACATTGGCCCACACAGGCTGAGGGCCTTGTGACACCTGTCTCCTGGCTGCTAATCTTGCTTGCCCCTTCTCTCCCCAGAATGGTGGAGAGTGCTTGCGGGCCTATGTGTCAGTGACGCTGGAGCAGGTTGCCCAGTGGCATGATGAGCAAGGCCACAATGGACTGTGGTATGTGATGCAAGTGGTGAGCCAACTCCTAGACCCCCGCACCTCAGAGTTCACTGCAGCCTTTGTGGGCCGTCTCGTCTCCACTCTCATCTCCAAGGCAGGGCGGGAGCTGGGGGAGAATCTGGATCAGATTCTTCGTGCCATCCTCAGTAAGATGCAGCAGGCAGAGACTCTCAGTGTTATGCAGGTAAGGAACCTGGGGAGTTGGGCTTTCCTACCCCCTGGGTGATAGGATGCACATTAGTATGTGGGCCTTGACTTGGTTTATCTTCTCACTATCTTTATGAATAGTTAAGTAAAACGGGACCTCTCCTGGCCCAAGAAACGTGGACAAGGAGATTTCCACGTTCTCTTGTCCTGTCCCTGAAGTGCATAGACAGTTGCTTGACTGTGAGCCCTTTCCCTTTCATCTCCTATATCTTTGATACTATTTTCCTGAAGCAGATGTCCTGCTTATTATCCCCTAGTCTCTGATCATGGTGTTTGCTCATCTGGTGCACACTCAGCTGGAACCTCTCTTGGAGTTCCTTTGTAGCCTCCCAGGACCTACTGGCAAACCTGCCCTGGAGTTTGTGATGGCTGAGTGGACAAGCCGACAGCATCTGTTCTATGGACAATATGAAGGCAAAGTCAGGTAGAGCCCTGTTTTTCTTCTCTGAGCATTCTGCCCCTGCTCACGTTTCTTCCATCCCTGACTTGGACTGTTGATTTTTGTTTGATATATCAAACTACTCCTTATAGTTTCTTTCCTCTTTCTTGCTAACTTGCATATTTGAATGCGTCCGAAGTAGTGGGATGACAGGCGTGTGCCACCACACTCAGCATGAATGGCTACCGTCTTGAAATCCTCAACAGAGTAGTCCGTATATTTCTGATGTCTGCTGGCTGAGAGCCTTTCTGTTGCAGACCCCACCCAGCGAAGTACTGCTTGTAGCTCATTCTCCTTTATAAACCCGAGCCTTCTAACCTTGGCTTTGTAACTTTCTGGCCCAGGCTCATCACCCTGTGCACTCTACAGTGTGGCCATGCATTGCGATGCTTGGCCACTCCAGCTTTGCTTTAACAAGAGCAGATCTGTCTTAGTCACTTTCCCCTTGCTGAGATGTGATACCTGACACCTGTAACTTAAAGGAGAAAAGGGTTATTTGGCCCACAGTTTTTTGTTTTGTTTTATTTTCTTTTGTTTTTTTGGCAGTACCAGGGATCGAACTCAGGACCTTGCATTTGCAAGGCAGGCACAATACCTCTGAGCTAAATCCCCTGCCCTGGCCCACAATTTTTAAAGATTTCAGTCCATAGTCATCTGGCTCCAAGGCAGAAATGACATAGTGGAAGTGCCTGGCCAGAGGAAAGCTGTTCTCATCATAGTGGGCAGGAAGCAAAGGAGAGAAGGCAGCTGGGGAGGGAAATAAACCCCTCAGAGTCACCCCCAGTGACCTGTTCTTCCAGGCCCCACCTCCCAATAGCACCCTCACTACTGAACTAATCAGTGGATGGATCCACCATGAGTACACCTCCTGTCTAGCCCTCTAGGCACAGGAGACTTTGTGGGGGCATTCTAGATCTAAACTGTAACAAGATCTCATTTAGACCATCTCATGAATTCTAAATTTCATTTTCGACTAAACTCACTTATCTCTCCTACTTAGTTGTAAATGGAACTTCATACTCAAAGACAGCGTCTTAGAGCATAAGGGCTGATTTCCTTGGAGTGGACTCTAGTTGGGTGGCTGAGTGACGTTTTCTGGCTCTCTTGCCAGCTCTGTGGCACTGTGTAAACTACTCCAGCATGGCATCAATGCAGATGACAAACGGCTGCAGGATATCCGCGTGAAAGGAGAAGAGATCTACAACATGGATGAGGGCATCCGTACCCGCTCTAAGTCGGCCAAAAGTGGGTGATGCTGCCATCCCTCCATTCCTTGTAGGGGCTAAGAATACCTAGGGTGAAGGGCAGGGATGTACAGGGATCTCTGTTAAAATATGTTAGTGCTGGGCATGGTGGTACATGTTTATAATCTCAGCCCTCTGGGAGGGTGATGCAGGAGGATCACAGGTTCAGGCCCAGCCTGGGCAACTTAACAACTTTAGCACGATCCCATCTCAAAATAAAAGAATTTTAAAAAGGGCTTGGGATATAGCTCAATTCCTGGTACCATCACCAAAAAAAAAAGTTAGTGATGGATTTGATAAAGAAATAGCAGAAAACTGTAGGCAAACAATGGATCAGAACATATATATCTATCCTGTTGTTGAAAATAGACAAAAATACTTTCTAGTACCAAGGATTCCCGGCTTCCAACTTCATTTTGGAGTCTTAACACCCATATTGACAGTGTTGTCATCAGATAGTCTTTGGCCTATGGCTCAGTGATTTGTGGTAAAGCTGCTGTCTTTAACTGTAGTTTTATATTCACCAATGATATTTCTCAAACTGCAGGTCATGGGGGCTGGAGAACTATGCTCTGTACAGTTATTTGGTTTCAGTCTGGTTACTACTTCTGAACTGTCATAACACCAGGTAGAATAAGGTTACTTAACTAAATCATTCTGTGGTGGCCAAATGTAGTCAGGGCTAGTGGAAAGCACCTGCGGGGCGGGGAACTTTGGTGAGTGGCAATGCAGGAGGAACGGGAATGCTCCCAGCAGTGAGGCCGGTGGCAGTCTAACCTGAAGCCCTTCCTTCCTTCCCAGACCCAGAGCGCTGGACAAACATTCCTTTGCTGGTCAAGATCCTAAAGCTGATTATCAACGAACTCTCCAACGTCATGGAGGCCAATGCCGCTCGCCAGGCCGCTCCTGCAGAGTGGAGTCAAGGTGCACCAGGCCCTTACTCCCAGGAGATTTTTATCTTGGCAGATGAAGTTACAAATTGTCAAAATGTCAATTTGGTTTGTTGTCATTGATTTTAAAAAAAACAAAGTCTAGTGAGTGACTACTCTGTGACCGCACTGTCAGGTCTTCCTTATAAAATCAGAGGCTGGGGGTGGTTGGCAGGGAGAATGCAGGCTGCCTTGGCCTTTCCTTTTTGGAAGATCTGGTTCTTCCATTCAGATTTCCTAGGAAGGTTTGACCATCCCTGGTAACTCCCACTGGGGACTGCAGGCTGCATGGCAGAAGCCTCTGCGCCTGTCTGTTCTTGCCTGCTTGGATGTGAGAAGGGAAAATGCATGGATATACTTTAGCTGCTTTTCATTTCCAAGTAGATGACTCCAATGATATGTGGGAGGACCAGGAGGAGGAAGAGGAAGAGGAGGAGGATGGTTTAGCTGGCCAGCTTTTATCTGACATTCTGGCTACAAGTAAATATGGTAAGCAGTCTGAGAAGAGCACAGTCATGGTAAATACATTTTCTCTGCACAGTGATGCCAAGAATGGGATGCCCAAGAAAGGGGAGAGGTGGGCCTACAAGGACGTTCCTTGGACTTTTGCCCCTTTTGCCTCAGCCGTGTGGTGGTACATCACCACCCAGGGCTCATCACGGGCCTCTGTCCTGACCTGCCCTGTGTTGGCTATGTCTAACAGAGGAGGATTACTACGAGGATGATGAGGAAGATGACCCTGATGCCCTGAAGGATCCTCTCTATCAGATTGATCTGCAGGTGAGGGTGTCCAGAGAAGAAGTCTTGGAAGTGACAGCATCCTAAGCCACGGAAACAGGAATATGGGCTTACATCCATTCATGGTTCTTCATGGAGCCTCGAGGGTCCCATGCTGAGTGGTCGAGGGTTTTGGGGGGACTGGGACTGTTCACCTCGTGTTTTATACCAGTGTTATGACCCAGCTTCGTGAAGCTATGTTGTGAAGGTCCTCAGGGTGAAAGATGAGATCAGAAGCTGGGAAATATTTCAGCTCCCTATAGAATTTGTCCCTGAGTTGTACCTAAAGTAGATCCAAGAATTCAAAAGCCATCCCTCAGGAAGCTGGCATTTGTCTAAAAGCCAGCATTCCGTGTACCACTGTGATGGTTCTTACCCCACTACAGCTGGGTGGCTCTGGGAGCCCTCAGTAATGCCACTCTTACTCTTCCCTCCAGGCGTATCTCACAGACTTCCTCTGCCAGTTTGCTCAGCAGCCCTGTTACATCATGTTCTCTGGCCACCTCAATGACAACGAGAGGCGAGTTCTACAGACCATCGGCATCTAAACAGGGAGCCTTCCCGCATTTGCTCCTTCTCTGGGCCCAACTGCAAACCGTTTTGCAGCCCTCACTGGCCTTGAGATGCACTTTCTTCTCAACCTAGGGTGGCTTCCTGACTCTTGGCCCTTGGCCTCTGCAGAGTGACATGACAGTGACTCAGACCAAGCTCACCAGTGGCGTCACCTAGGAATGCTGGAACAAAAGACATTTCTCAAAGTCTCCATGAAGACACCCATCTCTGGAACCTTCTTTTCTCCCCAATTCTGGCCCATCTCTGTTCCCAGAGTCCTCTGCTGGCCAGTCCAGAAACATTTGTGCCCAGAAGGACTGCATTCATGGATTATTTTACCCCACCTCAGGACCACAGGAAGTCGTGACCATTTCTGTTCTGAAACAGACCTGTCTACTTTCATAGGACATCTGATGTGTTCAGATAGGAATCCCCTTGAGAGATCATCATGCTTTCTGCCCTCAGCACTGATGCTTCAGGTTCTCAGTAGGAACCAGCAGAATAGCTACAAGCTAACCCTTCCCAGTGACCTCCCCTCTGCTTCCTCCTGCAACACTGAGGCTCTTCTGTCCAAGGAAGTCATCTTGTTTTTGCTTCATTGCATGTACAACCCCTCCCCCAAACTGTTCCTATATATACATGCACACACAAAATAAGGCAGACAGATGGCAATTTGTTTTTCCTTTTTTAGAAAAAAAAGGATTTAAAAAAAATTCCACCTGACCCAACTATATTTAATTGCCTCTCCCACACATTACCACAGAGGCTAATACCCAAAGGTTATCTCCTGTCCCCCAGGAATCCTCTAAATTGGTTAGGCATAGCCCTTACATTTGCAATGCATTTTTTTTTTTTTTTTTTTTGGTACTAGGGATCAAACTCTGGTCTTTGCGCTTGTGAGGCAGGCGGCAGAACCACTGAGCTAAATCCCTGGCCCATGCAGTGCATATTTTTCTAAGACAGTAAAGTAATCTTTACAAAGGAATTGAGCCTGCATGGTATAAGGTGTCTCGACACCTATGCCTTCTACTCCCTTTTGAAGGAAAGTGAAAATAGAGGAGAAAAACAGATTAGGAGGTGCCTTTTTGACATTCTGTTATGTTTTGGGAAACATCTTAGAATAATTCTTACAAGAACTGGCACTATTCGATCAAATATGTTTAAGGGAGTTGGAAGTATAGCTCAGTGGTGGAACACTTGCATAGCATACTCAAGGTTCTGGGTTCAATCCCCAGCACTGAAGAAGAAAAAAAGTTTAAAGGCAGTCCTTTAATTGGATTTTAGTCTGTTGTGTATTCATAGAGTAAATGAGGATTTAAAAATCAAGGGGAGAGAAAGCCCATTGATCCCCTTTGTTAGTGCCCATATCTGGTGCCTCATCTTTAATAGCCACAAAAAATTTCTGTAGGGTAATATTCTCGTAAAAAGGAAATGGTAATAAAATGAATTTGTATCTCCTTAAGAGGAGGGCCTCACAGTGGGGCATTTACTCTAGGACTTTTGTGGAAGCCTAAGGATATTGTAGTCAGTAATGACTTCCTGCCACTAGGTGTCCCTAGCATTCAGGCCCCGGATTGAGATGGGAAGTGAGTCAGTTAAGCTTCTCTTTGAAAGTCCTGAGGGTGTGTGTTCACAGTTGTCCACTGCCAGCCAGATTCTGGGGCTAATACTGCCTCTCCCTCTTCTCCCTCTGGTTGGGAGAGTCACTAAAAGGAAAATGATGGTAGTTCTGGCCGAGTGATGCCCAGAAAACCAGTGTGTCTTGGAGACTCACTTCATAGTTGATTTCCGGGGGTCAATGCCAGTTGGGTTTGGTGCTCAGTGCAGTAGGGCATTCCACAAAGTTAAGTTAGCCGTTGATTTTGGCACAAAGAGTGCTCTCATGCCAGCAGCATTGAACTGCTGAGTTTGAGAAGACTTGGGACCCAACAGAATGACATAGCCTGACAATTAGGAAACCTAGTCAGTGTCTAGTACCAAAAGTGGTCCTAAGGTCCTTGGCAAGAGTCTGGTCATCCTGTTACCAGCATGCTGATTTCTGAGGAAGGTCTTAGCCTCTTGCTTAAGTAAATTTGATTGCTGAGGAAAAGGTCCCATGTCACTTGGAGGACCACCCCTGGCCAAGAGACATAGCTGTGGTTGAAAGTGGAGGATCTTGGTATGTGGGTATTTCCTTGTGTTTCCAGAACGTTTAACTTTCACAACAGGCATGCAAAGTGGACAGTCCCATCCTATTGAAGAGGAAGCGTTGAGAGAGATTATGTCCAGTGTCAGCAGGAAGAAAAGACCTGGGAGGCCAGTGGTGTGGCAGGAAGTTGAACTCTTGCTCCTCTTGTCACCTATCTTGGCCAGAGAGAACTAGCTTCAGTCTGAAAAGGGCAGGACTAACTGGGGTAGAGCTGAAGATAAAAGACCTATGAGGTAATAAGATCCTTCAAGTTCCTGGCCGGTTAACAGCAGTAAACACCAATGGGTTCCCAGGAGTTGGTTGAGCTCTTGGTGGAAAGACTGAAGGGGAAATGGAAGAAACACTAGAAGACTGAAAAGCAGATAAAAGACCACAAAAAGGAGTTGTGAATTACAAGTCACTGGGAAGTATGACCTACAACAAATAACTCAAAAGTAAGAGCGATGTTAATCACTGGAGTCTCACAGGTTTTCGTTATGAGCTAAAGAGCAAGTGATAGCAAACTGGCCTTATAGCCTTTAGTTTTGTTAACTAACTTGCCGATAGTTATATCAAAACGTTGGGAAGATAGTGAAGTTGGCACCTGACTACCAACTAACCAAACTACAGATTACTCCATTGTGGGCTGAAGCAGGAAGATCACAAGTTTGAGCCCAGCCTGGGCAGCTTAGCAACTTAGAGAGACCCATTTTCAAAGTTCAAAAGGGCTGGGGCTACAGCTCAATGCAGAGACCCTTGGTTCAATCCTCAGTAGCTCAAAAAAAAAGTTTTTTTAAATAAAAATGTGGAATGACTTTAGAAAATGTGCCCCGGGACTCTTCCTGTCTGTTCTGTTAATGTTAGGGATAGGTGGTTTCTATATGCATTACTCATTCCAAAAGACAATTTGAAGCCATTTAAAAAAACAGATAAGGGAGGAAAGCTGATCAAATTTCTAGAAAACAGGCAACCCCTGGGAAAAGGAAGGATAACATTTAGAATTCAAATTAGAACCCAGACAACTATAGAAATGAGCAGAGAATAGAGCAGTTGCCTAGCATGTATAAGGTCTTGGTTTCCATCGTTAGTACTGGGGAAGAAAAGTACGAGGTGGTTTCAGTAAACGGGGATCCCAGATTACTGTGCTGTCACTAAAAGTGTGGTGCCTGGAACTGATCCTGTGTCCACAGGACTCCAGTGTGATCTTCGGCCAGAACAGCAGAAACAGGTCGTCTGGCATAATGCTGAATATCCTTTTCAGTCTTCATGCTCAGGCTTTGCTTTGGAAGTTTAAAGGATTGTCCAGTGAAAGACCACCACACTTTCTCACCTCAGCTAGGCTGATCTATTACCAATAAGTAGATAATAAAGAAAAGGTGGGTTTTCTGGCTACTCTTCCGTTAGTTCCAGTGAAAGTGAAACCTCTTTGGACATGTAAGACTAGTGGTAGATGCTGGAGAGACTTGGTCCCTCCATGGAGCTAGAGTAGTCAGGGGTCGGAAATCATTAGTGCAGCAGATAGGGGGAGTGCTGAGAGAGAAACAAGTGTTCACTTCCACTTTCCCAAAGGGGACTGGCTAGTGGTAAGTGGTGGGTGGAGAAGGTCGTGTGGAGAAGGTGGCCCTTGAACTGAGCACTTTTGAGGAGCCAGTGATACCACTAAGACTTCAGGAGCCCTTAAATGCCATTGACTGCTAAATAGCACTGGAATTACCTCACTTACAAAGTAGGTCATTTTGCTTTCTCCATTTTACAGATTAATGAAAACAGGCAACCATCAAATGTTACCTGGCAGAGTGACCCACAATCCAAGCAGCCTGTGCTCACTGCCAGTTCTCTGCATTTGCCAGGCAGATGAGAATGGAGCTGGATATTTCAAAGAATTTAAGAAGAAAAAAAAAAAACATGAATGAGAACTGCATCTTTAGAGCATCTGAGCACATCACAAGTGTTGAATTGGCTTGGGACTGTAGTTCAGTGGTAGAACACTTGACTAGCATGTGTGAGGCCCAATACTGGGGGAACAGATATTAGAATATGGTTTACAGGGTCTTCAAAAATAAAGCTGGAAGAACAAGTGAGGGCCAGATAAAGGGTTCTACAAGGCCTGCTGCCTTTAAAGATTGGGGGACTATTCAATTTTAAGTAGCGGTGACAAGTGTTTTAATGTCAATCTCAACGTGACCATAAGGGCCACTTGGAACCTGGGTTGAAGCAGAGGAATGCAGTGCAGGGCAGCCTGGGTGGGAGAACCCAGGTCCTGGATGGAGGCCTAACAGAGGAATGAGTGGAAGAGCCGGGTTGGTGAAATGTCAGCAAGGCAGAGTCAGTAGACTTCGTGACTAATAAGGGAGGCTTTTCCAAAAGTGATAGCTGTGGAATGAGTTGTTTTGCAACGTTACAGGTTCTTCACCATCGATACAAGTGCTCAACCTGAGGCTGGTCTTTGAGCTAGCAGACCTATCATGGAAAAGCCCCAGTTCTCACAGGGATTGAAACTAGGCCTTAAAAATACCTCACCAGGATTCTAGTCACAAAGCAGACAAAAGTAATTGGTAATAAAATTCCAAAATTTCTGAATTGTTTACCTTTATCTGGCAGATGGTACAAGTCAACAAAAACCGTCTTAACAAGGACCCTCACGTTCCAGCATTTTTACTCTTGAGTATGTGAGAAAAGGGGTAGCATTATTGCTGGTGTCCTCAAATTGCAAATTGCCAAGGTTCTCACTCTGTGCGGAATACATGATTTTGATGCAGCTGTGCTGTGGGAAGAAGTGCTGAGGAAGCGCTGGACTGAACAGAAGGCCCAGGAAGTCCCTTTAAGTCTTGAGCTGTGACTTGTCATGATTACATTGGCAGAAAGGGGGGGACCTGGGGTAAGTGACTTGTCCCATCTAAGCCTCTGTGCATTCATCTTTAAAATGGGGAACTAATGCCTACCTCACTGGATGGTAGTTAGAATTAAAACTAACTTGGTGAAAACACTCAGATGGAGAGAAGTGCCGCCTCCTACCTGCCACCCCCAGAGCTGGGAGCTGCATTTGGCTCAGTCTCCCTGACTAGATTTGACTGTGACTCAGTTGCATTTCACAGATGCTGCTGCTACTAAATCAGGGCCTTGGTGAGCTTTCAGGAGAACAGCTTTCGGAGGAAAGGACCAGCCCTGGAGTCTTACTGGAGCACAGGATAGAAACAGGTGGCGGCCCAGCTGCTCCTTTCCACCTGCTAAGCAGTTTTTCTGTAGTTATCTGTGTGACATGATAATCATTGGCGTATCAGTTCACTTTCACTACCCTTCCTTCATTCCAAGGATATAACCAAATTCCTCAAAGTTTTCTCCTTATCTGTTTTTGCAGGGTGGCAGGCAGTGTGTGGCATTCATTATAGCCATGATTCCAGACCTGCTGGTGAGGGCTCACATGAACTGAGGTTGATCCCAGGGACCAGAGAGAGGGGGAGAAAAGGGAGCAGAGATAAGGGGTAGGGGCTTTGGGGCCTGCCTGTGGCGAGGACCTTGGCAGAGCACCTGGTGATGAGCACCTTCGCGGGAGACTGCGTGGGCCACACAGCCCCAAACTGCTGGTGTTGCGGGTGCAGGATGTTCAGGAGCACCAGTGTGGGGCAGGACTGTGCACGGTGGCATGCACCTGTAACCCTGGAACTCTAGGAGGCTGTGGCGAGAGGATGGAAAGTTGGAGCCTTGCCTGGGTGACTTAGTGAGACCTTGTTTTGGAATAAGAACTGGGGGTGTAGGTCAGTGCTACAGCCCTGAGACCAGTCTTCAGTAGGAAAAAGTAAGACCTATCCCAATGTTACTGCACTGTCTGAGACTGCAGAACACATTCATGGTCTTGGAAGGGGGACAAACCATAGCAACAGACCAAATCCCGCCCCTCCAGCTAGTAGGGTAGACTCTAATTCAATTAAAACTTTATTCCAAGCCCGACTTTGTCGTTGCGAATTCACACTGGACCTCAGGCCCCTCACCAGCTTCCTCATCACTGGCAGGAGTGTAGAAGCCAGGCCAGTGCCAGTGCCATGTGTGACCTTAAACCTTGCTGTCCACTGAGCAGAGAGAGGACGGACCAGAGCTTGCTCTCGCTCTGACATGGACTCTTGTGGGCTTGACTGACACCGGTCCATCTACACACGAGGAAGCAAAGGCCAGAGCAGGTAAACCGGCCAAGCTCACAGAGCCAGTAAGTGGCAAGGCTGCAGTCGTACCTAGGTAGGGTTCAGAGCATGGGCTCTGGAGCAGACTGCTGAGGTTTGAACCCTGCTCTGCCATCTGCTGGCTACGTGATTTGGGACGAGCTACTTAAATTTGTCTGCACTTTTTTGGGTTTGTTTTGGTTTTGTTTTAGCTTTTTGTTTTCACTTAAGCCACAGAACAAGTAAGTTAATATCTGCTTCATGGAGTGATTGTGAGGATTAAACAAAGTGAATGTAATACAAAGCACTTTGTAGTGTGGCCCCATAGTAAATATGAATTTTAGCTGTTAGTCTAATCTCATGTGGAATGATAAGCACCTAAACCCGCCTTTACAGAACTGCTCTTGCTGAGAAAGACCCTATGCCAGCTGGTGCAGGGACATACTCCTCTGATACCAGGAATAGGAGGTAGAAGTGAAAGTTTGAGGCCAGATGGGTGTGGTGGTGGTCTGTAATCCCAGCACTTAGGAGGCTGATCCAGGAGGCTCTCCATGAGTTCAAGGCCAGCCTGGACTACATAGTTCAAGGCCAGCCTGAACTGCATAGCAAGAACCTGTCCCCCCCCAAAAGAAAATTAATTAAAAAATAAAAAGGTTTGAGGCCAATCTGGGGAATTTAGACACTGTCTCAAAAAGGTCTGGGGATGTAGCTCAGTGCTAGAGCACTTGCCAGCATACTTGAGGCCCTGGGTTTAATCCCCAGTATTGGGGGGAGGGCTATTGTGGCTTTAGCCCACCTGCATCCTCCAGAGTGTGCTTTTATCTTGCTTTTTCCTCTTTTACTTGGCCCAAGCTCACTCTGGTGAGCCAGTTTCTCCCTCACTCTTCACTTCTACTTTTTTTTTTTTTCGGTACTGGGGACCAAACTCGGGTCCTTGCGCTTGTGAGGCAGGTGGTGGAACTACTGAGCTAAATCCCCAGCCCTTCACTTTTACTTTTTTCAAATATACTTTGCCACTGCTTAAAAAGAAGAGAAGGGGGCTGGGGATTTAGCTCAGTGGTCCCAGCACCTGCCTCAAAAGCGCAAGGTCCTGAGTTCAATCTCTGGTACCAAAAAAAAAAGAGAGACGGGGAAGGGAGGAAGGCTGGGGGTAGTGGAGAAAGAGAAAGATCCTGTGCCTCTGTAGAGTTGACCTTTCCCATCTGTGCCCATGGTTAACAGTGAGGCTGATCAGAGATTCCAGGGTGGAGGGGTAGCTGGAGCCCCAAACCCTTCCTGGGAGTGGGAATGGGACAGACCGGAGAGCTGGAAACAGCCTTCCTCCTCTCTTACCCTCTGATCCCAAAATAACACTTGTCTGCCCGGCCTGCCCAGCTGGCAGAGCTGCAGGCTGAGTAAGGTACCACTTAAAGATAACCTGGTCCTCCCCGTCTGGCCCTGGCTGCCTGGTGTGCCTGGAAGGGGCTTCTCACACATGCCACCCATACCAGCCTGATCACCTCCTCCTGTTCTGAGGCCCAGGCTGCCTAAGCTCCGCCGACTGTGCTGGGCACACTACAAATGAGTAATAGCCTGGTATTCAGAGGAGCACTGCTGCAAAGGCGTTGTAAACACCTCGGTGAGAGCAGCCCCTCTTAGCAGTAGCTGGGCGGCAGGGAGGCTGAACATCCCCACTGTTCTTCGCCCACCCTTCACCCCACAGGTCCCCATGGCCAAAAAGACAGGTACAGGAGACACAGTCTCTCCTTGAAAGATTAAAATTAGTCACCGGGAAAAAATATTCTGGTTGAGGAGAAATATTTGTTTATTCTGGAGCAGTGGGAGCCAGGAGACCTGGGTTCCTTCAGTCCCTAACTCGGCCGTGAGACCATGGCCAAGGTCCTGGTGCTCCCCCTAGCGGTGGACTGCAAGGGGGAATCTGCGTCTGAACCTCTAGGGAGTGACATTAAACGGAGCAAGAGAGAACACGGTGTCCTGTGGAGGGAAGGGATGTGCAATTACCTGTCCGCGGAGTTGGCTGCCAGAGACCAGTGAGAGGAGACCAAGGAGCCTAGAGCGCCCTTCTGGAGAGAGCATTGACTGACCAGGGTCAGGAAGCAGGAGAGAGGGAGTTTTCTTGATCTCAGAGTGGCTAAGCACAAACCACCACAGCCAGACAGAGGGGGCAGGAGCTCCCTGGCCGTCAGCAGGAGCCTCGGGGAAGGGGGCTTCAGGGCCTGGGAAGGTAAGGAGGGCCTCAGGGCGGCCCTCGGGCTCCGAGATGAAGAGGAGCGTGGAGAGGTTGGGGGACCGACCCCAGCAACGTCACCCGTCCCAGGAGGGACATGGCGCAGTACAGCACTCCAACCAAGCCCAAACGGGGTCACAGATGGTCCCCGCCCTTCTGCCTCCCCTTTCCCCCACTCCAGATACCCTTGCTATGTTTCTACCCAGTCCAGATCCTGCTAGAGTTAAAGCTGGCCGGCATCACAGTTTCCTAAGTACATGGTGGGCATAGCCAAGCACCGCCTTGAGCATTGCAGGGCGGGTTTTTTTCATTATTTTTTATTTTACTGGTACATTATAGATATACATAAAGATCGCATTCATCATAGAGAGTTTGTACCTGTACATGATACATCTTGCTTCTTCTTTTATTCCCATTCCCCTCCCCTCCCTTTGGCCCTCCTTCCCCTCCTTATTTACAAATTTCCATTGTTTCCTTTGTTTCCAATTTTTCCTTCAATTCTCTTTCTTTTTCTTGTCCCTTCTTTCCTTTCCCCCTCCCCCTTCCCTTGTTTCCCTTCTTATCTGAAAATTTTCTTCCCATTTCCCAATATCTATTATACATTTTTGTCTTTATTTACACTTTTGGTTTCTTACACCAGATAATGCAATATTTAAACATGTGTGTCCAGTTTATCTCCAGAGTATGGTCTCAAGGTGCATCCATTTAGCTAGGAATGTCTCAAGCCTAGCCTTCTTTATGGCAGAGTAATACTCCATTGCATAAAAATACTACATCTTTTTTAATCCATTCATTGGTTGATGGGCATTTGGGCTGTTTCCAAGATTTAGCTATTACAGAATGTGCCGCTATAAACATGGGTGTGCATATATTGCTGTGGTATGATGCTTTTAATTCTTTTGCAAAGATACTAAGAAGAGGAATAGCTGGCTCTAATGGAACTTCTAGTTTTAGATTTTGAGGAATCTCTACACTGATTTCCACAGTGGTTGTACCAGTCTACACTCCCACCAGCAGTGGAGAGGGGTTCCTTTTCCCCTACAGCCCCTTCAGCATTTGTTATTGGTTGATTTTTTGTTTGTTTGTTTGTTTGTTTGTTTTTTGGTACCAGGGATCATACAGGTCCTTGCGCTTGCGCAGCAGGTGGTGAAACCACTGAGCTAAATCCCCGGCCCAATTGGTTGATTTCTTGATAGCAGCCATTCTTTCTGGAGTGAGATGGAATTTCAGCATTGTTTTAATTTGCATCTCTTGAATGACCACTGATGTTGAACATTTTTTCATATATTTATTTTCCATTTCTAATTTTCATCTGAGAAGTGTCTATTCATTTCAGATGCCCATTTTTGAATTGGGTCTTTAAATTTGGGGGCTTCGGATTCTGTTTTGAGTTCTTTATATATTCTAGATATTAGTCCTTTGCCTGATGAACAGCTGGAAAAATTTTTTCCCACTCTGTGGGTTGTCTTTCACTCTGATTGTGGTTTCTTTTGCTGTGCAAAAGCTTTTTAATAAGATGAGATCCCAGTTGTTGATTCTTTGTGATATTTCCTGTGTGATTGGGGTTTTGTTTATAAAGTCTTTGCCTACACCAGTGTCTTCAAGAATTCTATTCTCTCTTGCAGCAGCTTCAGTGTTTCTGTTTTAATATTTAGATCTTTGATCCATTTTCAATTTTAGTTTAGCGCATGGTGAGAGATATGGGTCTAGTTTTATTCTTTGGCATGTGGGAAGCCAGTTTTTCCAGCACCATTTATTAAAGAGGCTTTCTTTCTTCCAGTGAAGGTGTTTGGCTCCTTTGTCAAAGATAAGGTGGCTGAGTATATTTCTGCATCTTCTAATCTGTTCCATTGATCCTCAGGTCTCTTTTTCTTTTTTGCCAGTACCATGCTGTTGTTGTTTTCTTTTTTAAAAAAAAAAACACAGTAGCTTTGTAGTATAATTTCAAGTCAGGGGTTGTGATGCCCCCTGCCTTGCCTTTGTTGCCCAGAATTGCTTTTGCTATTTTAGGTTTCTTCTGGTTCCAAATGAATTTTAGAATTGTTTTCTTTAATTCCGTGAGATATGCTATTCACTATAATGGTTCTTCCTACCCAAGCAAAAGGGATATCTTTCCATTTTTTTATATATCTTCTTTGATCTCCTTTTTCAGAGTACTGTAGTTTCCTATGTAAAGGTCTTTTTAAAAAATTTTTAAAAAAGCTTTTTTGGTACCAGGGTTCAACTCAGGACCTTGTGCTTTCGAGGCAGGCGGCAGCACCACTGAGCTAAATCCTCAGCCCCATAGAAAGGTCTTTACTTCCTTCAGTAGACTGATTCCTAGGGTTTTTGTTTTTTGTTTTTTTGATGCTATTGTGAAAGGTATTGTTTCCCTAATTTCTCTCTCAGGGAGTTTTTATTTGTGTACAGGAATGCTATTGATTTTTTTTTTCCAGTACCAGGGATTGAACTCAGGACCTTGCACTTTTGAGGCAGGCAGGGTGCCACTGAGCTACATCCCCAGCCCAGGAATGCTATAGATTTTTGAATATTGACTTTGTATCCAGCTATGCTACTGAATTTGGTTACTAAATCTAGAAGTCTTTTGGGGGAGTTTTGGGAGACTTCTATGTAGAGAATCATGTCATCCACAAATAATGAGAAGTTAACTTCTTCCTTTCCTATCCTTATTCCTTTTATTCTTTCTCTTGTCTAATTGCTCTGGCTAGTGTTTCCAGAACTATATTGAATGGGAGTGCTAATAGCAGACATCCTCTCTTGTTCCTGATTTAGAGTGAAAGCTTTCAGTCTTTGTCCCTCTAGTATGATGTTGGCTGTTGGTTTGCCATAGATGGCTTTTATCAGATTGAGATAAAGACCATCTAATCCAATTTTTTGTTGGTTTTTATCATGAATGGGTGTTGGACTTTGGCAAATGATTTTTCTGCATTGAAATAATCATATGGTTTTTGTCCTTGGCTCTGTTAATATGGTGTAGTATATTAATTGACTTGCATATGTTGAACCATCCCTGCATCCCTGGGATGAATCCCACTTGGTCATGGTGTATAATCATCTTGATTATTTGCTGCATTCTGCTTGCCAGTATCTTATGAAGGTTTTGTTTGTGTCTATGTTCATTAAGGAGATTGGCCTGTAGTTCTCTTTTTTGGTTGATCCTTGTCTGGTTTTGGTATCAAGGTAATGCTTCTAGGAATGAATCTGGGAGTATTGCTTCTCTTTCAGTTTCATTAAAGAGTTTGAGAAGTATCAACATTAGGTCTTCTCTAAATTTCTTGTAGAATTCATCAGTGAATCTGTCAGGGCCTGGGCTTTCCTTTGTTGGTAGGTTTTTAAATACATCTTCAATTTCCTTGAGTGATACTGGTTTATTTAAAATATTTATATCTTCTTGATTCAGATTTGGTAATTAATATGTATCTAGGAACTGTCCATTTCTTCTGTGTTTTCCATCTTATTAGAATACAGGTTCTTGATATAGGTATTGATCACCTTCTGGAAGATGATCAATAAAAATAAAAGATAATGTGTTTTTGTTTTGTTTTTTTTGGTACCAGGGATCGAACTGAGGACCTCACACTTGCCAGGCAGGCGCTGTGCCTCTGAGCTACATCCCTGACCCTTTCAAAAAATAATTGATATTGTTAGTAACATCTAGCAACCTGGGTTAGCCCATGGAGCTGTGGAAAGGTTCTAATGAGGTAGTGTTTGTTTGTTTGTTTTTTGTTGAGATAGGTCTGTTGTTGTTTAATACTGGGGGTTGGACCCAGGGCCTTCACACTGAGCTACTTTCCCAGCCCTTCATTCATTTTTATTAGCGTCACGATGATAAATTGCCCAGGCTGGGTTCAAACTTGCCATCCTCCTCCTGTTTCAACCTCCCAGAGTGCTGGGGTTACAGGCAGATGCCACCACGCCACCCTCCGAGGAGGTAGATTAGATGTCCAAGTGCGGAAGCTGCCTTGCGAAGGGTTGTAGGTGGCGGGGGCTAAAGCAGGGAGCGGCTGCAGCTGCCAGAGCCCCGGCCTGTGGACACTGCTGGGGACAAAGCCGCCCTGAACTGCCTCTCAAAGGGTGCCTGTGTTTCGGGAATGGGGGCAGGGCGGCTCGCAGCTTCCTCCCCCCCCCCCGCTCCCCCCCCCCCACGGGATGTTCGGGCTGGACACCAGGGCAGAGGAGGTCCCGCACAGGGGAGGCACGGCCCTGCCCCTCCAGGGTTGGCCCACGTGCAGGACTCTCGGAGGTGGCACCAGGATCAGGGCTCTGGGAGTCCCGGATAACGATTGGACCCAGGCGGGGGGCGGGCCCAGGGCCCCGCCCGGCCTCTCGGGCCGCAGTGTCCAGCTGCCCGATGTGTCCGTGATGGCTCAGACGGGAGGAGCCACCTCGGTCCAGGGACAGGGAGAGCAGGACACTGCCCGCAGGGCTAGCGCGCCCAGCTCCCGAGCGGGGCGGGGCGGGCGTCGCCAGTGGGCGGGGCCGGAGGGGCGGAGGGCAGGGCTACGGCGGGCGGGGCGCTTCGTCCGGGCCGAGGAGGCTGAGAGGAGCGGAGCCCGGCCGCCTGGTGGGCCCCGCCGCAGCTCCGGCCGGCCAGCTGCGCCCCACGGTCCCCTGTCCCTGCGGCTCGGCCCTGGCCACGCCCAGCCCCCACCATGCCGTCCGCGGGGCCCAGCAGGGCCGCCCCGCTCGCCGCGATCACCCTCCTGGTGCTGGGGGCTCCTCTGGGTAAGGGATGGGAAGCGAGGGAGGGGTGGGCTGGGCTGGGGCGGGGGAGAGGAGGGGTCGAGCCTCGGCCTCGGCGGGGCTCCCTGGGGCCCCTCGGGCTGTGTGCGCGCCCGGCGTGCTGCGGGGTGGGCTGGGAACGGAAAGGGAGACCGCTGTGGGGGGCTCGGGGAGAGGCTCTGCGCTCGAAGTTGGGACCCTCAGGGTGGAGACACGAGTCACCTTTAGCTTCCGGGAGCCAGCGGATTGGGACCAGGCCGGGGAGGGGTGTCAGGCTGAGGGCGGCCGGAGTGGAACTGGCCCGGCGGCCACTGGGCACCCCCACCCTGCCCGCAGCGCTGGCTGGCGAGGACTGCCTGTGGTACCTGGGCCGGAATGGCTCCTGGAATCCGGGCTTTGACTGCGAGTTCTTCACCTTCTGCTGCGGGACCTGCTACCAGCGCTACTGCTGCAGGGACCTGACCGTGCTCATCACTGAGAGGCAGCAGAAGCACTGCCTGGCCTTCAGGTGGGCTCCCGCCTCCTCCCCTGGACCCCTCTCTAGCCTCCTCTGGAGAAGCCGCCTGTCTCTCTCCTTCGTCCGCCTCCACATCCTTAGGCTGAGTGCAGTCACCAGGGCTCCAGCTTAGTGACAGAGCTGGCTGGGTAGAGCTAGCGTGGGAGCTCCGGGGAAGGCATGTCAGTTACCACGCAGGCCGAGTGTTTTCGGGTTCTTTCCAGAGCTCTCCTCCTGGTCCTTCTAGGTCCTGCGGAGGGAAAGCAAAAGGGTTAACAGCCAGACTGCAGGGTGGCTTTGTGGAGGCAGCTCTGGCAAGAAGGCGGGAACTTGGGTTTGACCCCCAGGTCCACTTCCTATCATCTGTGTGAGCCTGGGGAAGACGCTTACCTTCTGTGGGTCCTCTCTGCTCTTCATGAAATGACGAGGTTGCTAAAATGAATTTTTCTCCCCCTGGTACTAGAGATGGGACCCAGGGCCTCAAGCATTCCAGGCAAGCGTTCTACCACTGTGTTATATCCCCAGCTCCCAAATTAGTGGTTTTCTAACTTCCTTTTGAAGGAGGTTGCTACTACATAAAACAGATGTAAGGAGACTGTCTGAAGTGAGGTTTAGAAAAAATGGCCCTGGGGCCAGGGATTTAGCTCAGTGGTTACGCCGCCTGTCTTGAAAGCACAGGGACCCGAGTTCGATCCCCAGTACCGAAAAGAAAAAATGGCCTTGGATTATTTCTAAGGCTCCTTTTTGGGCTAAATGTTGTAAGTCTGATCACTTCAACTGTAGGTATGAAAGCAGAGGTAAAGGGGGGAACACTACAAATCCCAGCATGCCTCTGACTAGCCAGCCAGGCAGCATAGTCTTCTGGGAAGTGAGGTCCCAAGATTATCTCCATCGGGACCAGGCAGAGCCCCACAAGGACTCCCACATCTTAGCATGCTGGCGCCCCCTGCAAGCCAGAAGTTGCGGCTAGCATAATGAGGACTCGCTCCTGTGAGTGTTGGAAGGTGAGAGGACCTGTTCTTTTTCTAAAAGTCCCAAGACCATAGCAAGCATCGCCTCTGCTGTGATCCTCTTTGTTGCTGTGGTTGCCACCACCATCTGCTGCTTCCTCTGTTTCTGTTGCTACCTGTACCGGCGGCGCCAGCAGCTCCAGAGCCCATATGAAGGTATGCACAGTATGGGACAAGACGGGCCTGACATGGGCTAGGCCAAGCCCCACGGTGGGCACCAGAGAGGTCAAGGACTGGTGAATTCTCTAGCAGTGTGTATTTCTGATGCATGCACTTACCAGCATGAAGATTGAGAAATATGCCTGCAAGCCCGTGAACACTAGAACATGCCCAGGGGTAAATGGAAGCATGGGACCATGTGTCCGAGTATGTGTGTGCATATGAATACTCAGTGGTGCATGGGGATGCAGTCTGTCAACAATGGCTGGTGTACAGTGGACACACACGTGCGTGACTCAGTAAACCTATGGTGTGGGGTCGGTAGTGGTGCACATTCAGTGACTGTGCTGCAGTGTGCAGTGGAACGTGTGTGTCTGAGTGCTGCAGTCGCTGCACATGTGCCCAAACCTGAAAGGCATGGGGATGGTGATGACAGATGGGAGGTCAGTGTGGGAGGGAGGAGCTGGGGGATGTCCCCTCGGTGGCAGCTGGGCTGATTACAAGCTAACAGCCCCTGGAGCTGCCCGCTCCTTGCCCAAGTGGGGCATCCCCAGGCTGTGCTCTCTGATTCATGAGGTCTTTGAAACCTGCTGAGGGAAGCAAACTTACTAAACAGAGCTTGGCCAGCCAGAGCTGCATGCACAGCTCCCTCCCCAGTGCTGCCACAGAGGGTTTGGGAGAGAAAGCCATGGGGCCCACCCTGGAGCCTGCCAGAGGGTCAGCCCTGGGGCCCTTGGTTTCCTAGACAGGAGGAGGCAGCTTCCTATGGGGGATGGGGATCGGAATGCTAACCCTTGTCCCCCACCTAGGTCAGGAGATTCCAATGACGGGCATCCCAGTACAGCCGGTATACCCATACCCTTCGGACCCCAAAGTTGGCCCTGCACCCCCACAGCCTGGCTTCATGTACCCAGCTAGTGGTCCTGCTCCCCAGTATCCGCTCTACCCAGCTAGGCCCCCAATTTACAACCCTGCAGGTAAGTAAGCCCTGCTCCTGCTTGTCCCCTACCCCTTGCTCCAGTTCCTCCTTCCCTCTCCCACTTGTCCTTCAACTCTAGCTGGAAACTTCTAGGCCCAGAGAAGTTTCTCTAGGAAATGTCTTTCCCCGTGGATCCTGCATACCCTGGGGACAGGGGTTCACTTCCGGTCCTCCTGTGTTTCCACTGACCCTCATCATATCTCTTTGGCTTTCAGCTCCTCCTCCCTATATGCCACCACAGCCCTCTTATCCAGGAGCCTGAAGATCCAGCTACGTCTCTGCTGCCCCTTCAGAGATACCAACTTTGGAAGATTGCCCATCTTGTACCTGCATCCTGCCCTGGGGTGGGCAAGGGTCTTCTAGTCACCAAGCTCCAGACCAAGCCAAGTCCTGAGCCCTACTGGGGACAGTGCCCCAGAGAGGTGGAACAGGAACCTGGCTGGAACTAGACTGTGGATGAGGGGTGGTTGGGAGGGCTTGGGACTGATGGGCTATTTTCACTGGGGGGAAAAGAGGGAGGTGAGATCTGGAGTCACACCCCCAGTTTCCATGTAGTTGCTCTGCTCCCAGGATCCCAGCTGGAAAGGCCAGGGCCCCTCCTGTTTGCCCACTTTGTGTTGGGGTAGTGGCAGTGGGAAGCTCCATCAACAACTGGCAGGAGCCCTCCTCTCTGGCTGCCGCACTGGCCAGGGCTCTGGCCCGCTGGATTAAAGCTGTAAAGATGTGACTATGTCAGCAGCATCATTGGGCCCATCCACAGCTTCCAGCAGCACTGCCTTCCCCTGAGCCCAGACTGCTGCCCACTCTGCCAACCCCCATGTTGGGGCACACTGGCCCCCTTGGTCCCATCCCAGGTCGAGGGGACCTTAGGCTGGTCTCCAAGGTGAATGAGGCGGATTTTGTGGCAGTTGGAAAAGGGTGCTCACTTGCATTCCAGAGTCCCCTGCTCAGGGTCAGCCTCGTGGACATCTGAGGCACTGCCAACTGTACCAAGGTGCCTGCCCTGTTAGGTCCACTTAGATTCAAACTTAGCCCTGTCCTTCTCTGACTTTGATTATGTCTCTGAAGGTCTCCAAGATGTAGTGTCCTCATGTTTAAGATAATATCTCACAGCTGTCATGAGGGTGAAATATTACATGATGAAACTGTAAGCCCTGTCCTTCCCAATCAGAGGTCCTAGGACTAGGAGTCAAATAGAGGGACAGGGCTGTCCAAGAAATGGGTGCAAGGTGCCTCTATCAGCTGCTTGGTTATCAGGGGACCTTGACATCAGGTCCCCCAGGCCATATCAGGGTCCCCCGCTGAGCCAGGCAGTGGAGAAAATAAACTTTCCCCCCCTTCTCCCATGTAGGCTGCCTGGAAGGGACAATCTTGGAGGGGAGCAGGCATCTGGAGCTTTCTGGCCACCTTCCCTCCCCATGCCCCTTGAGGTCACAGTCCCTATGCTTTCCAGACTTGGCTCATGACAGAGCCAGAGAAGGGACTTTTGTACTTTGGGTTTTTGTTTTCTGCAGTGCTGGAATTGAACCCAGGGCCTTGTGGATGCTAGCTAGGCAAGTGCCCTACTACTGAGCTACACCTCCAGCCAGTTGTATAGTTTTTCATTTAAGTGGGGGAAAGTGCTAGCTCAGCTCAGGGAAAGCTATCGCTTCCCAATGCACCCGCTTTCCCCACCAGGCCGGTGGCCTGCCCCACCCACCACCTTTGGGTCCCCCAGCCCAGTGCAGCTTCAGCCCGTCCTCTCCTCTCAGCCCTGTGCCTTAGGTTTCTTCCTCGGGCCGCTGGGTTCCTGCAGCTCTGGATTCTGGCCGCCTCTCTCCAGAAGCTGGAGGTGGAGGAGATGCACACGGGAAGGTTTCTGAGCTCTGTGAGTGTAATACAAGCCCCTGGCAGGCAGAATTAGCCTTGAATCAACAAGCTGTGGCCAAGTTGCTTCGTAGCCTAGGGTAGGAGGCATCTTTACTACAGCCAGAGCTGCCCTGGTTTCTAATTAACTCTGCAAATCACTGAAAAGATGAATTCTAAGGAAAAAGCAGGGAGGGGGCCCCTGTAGCAGTGGGGCTTTTGCATATTCTAAGCAGAGAAGAGCATCGTGGTACATACCAGGACTCTTTAAATGAGAATACTCCATCCCTCCCAAAGCACCATGACCTCCCATCCCAGGTCCCAGGCTCATCATCAAGGGAACAGGAGAGCCTAGCAGGGCTGGGTGGAGCCTGGAGCTGGAGATGCCCCTTCCCATCTCTTTGTACTTCATCCCTGAAAACCGATCAGGCAACCCCAAGAGACAGGAGGGCTGGGGGACCAGTAGTGTAAACAGTTTTGCATGTTGGAAGGAAAGCTGGGTTGGGGAGCAGGTCTGGGAGACTAGATGGAGAAGAGCAGTTTTATACAAAAGCATGGGCCTGCAGAGCACCTGCTTAGTATGCTTAAGGCCTTGGGTTCCATCCTCTGCAACGCCAAAAATAACAGAAACAAAACCCATGAGCCCAAGGCAACAAATGCAAAACCCACGGGCCTACTCAGGATGGTGAGGGAGGCTGAGCTAGCTCCAAGGAGGACAGTCTGGGTTCAGGGCAGGGACAGATCTAGGGCAAGGACTCGGGGAAATGTAGTGGGGGCCTCTGGAAAGGTAGCAAGAAAGGGGAGACTCCGTGGGGGTGGGGGAAATAGGGCCAGAAAAGTAGAGAATTTCCGGCAAGAACAGCACACGGTGGGATCAGGGGTGGGGCTAGAGAACCGGGCAGAGAAGGTGTGCCCAAGGAGGCCTCACAGGCTCTGACTTGCAGGCTGACCTCGGAGGTCGGGGGTCGGGGTGGGGATGGCGCATGGTGCTGCAAACCGAGGCAGGCGATCTTGATCTTCCAGAAGCAGGCTCATGGCTGACGTTTGTCCAGATCCTATTTTTGGTACCGGGGATCGAAGTGGGGTCCTTGCGCTTGCGAGGCAGGCGGCGGCACCACTGAGCTAAATCCCCGGCCCTCAGATCCCATTTTTTTGAGACAGTCTCACGATGTAACCCAGGCTGGTCTCGAACTCGCAGCAATCCTCCTGCCTCAGCTTCCCAAGTGCAGGGATTACAGGCGTGCAAGCCCAGCTTGTGATCCTGTTTCTTACAAAGGGCCACGTGGCCGGGGAGGTTCCTCTGCCTGGAACCCCTCCGTGGTGCACGGTGACACCGAGGCGGGCGAGCACTACAGGCCAGGCCCCGGTCCTAGCTGGTCACCCGAGCGGGCGGGGTGCCGGGAAAGGCGAGCTGAAGAGGCGGTGGCGGAGGAGGAGCCGGGAGGGACGCCCGCAAGGCAGCCCCCGTAAGCGATGGTGACGTCGGCGCGGGGGCTGCGCGGCCAGACGTCGCTTCTCCTGGGTCGGGGGCGATGGGATGGGATAGACCGCTGGTCCGCGGACGCGGGTTTGAGTCTGTCTTCATCAGCTTGGAAAGTCATTTGCTTTCGTTGAACCACGTAAAACAAGACGCTTCAGGGATTTCGGACGGGAAGGCGGGACAGACAGGTGACTGTCCGTGTGGTGGGGCCGGTGGTGGCGGTGCCCGCGCGCGGCCGCCCACTCTGTCTCGCGCTCTCCACGGCCCGGGCCCCAGGTAACCCCGCGGGGCGTCCAGACCCATCCGCCCTCGACTCCCGGTGCCCCCGCAGCTTTCCCGGTCCCGTGTGGGACGCGCTCGGCCACCAGGTGGCGCTGTGCCCCCGCGCCAGGCTCGAGCGCACTGTGTCATCGGCGCTGCGGACGCCACCGAGAGCGCGGGGGCGGGGCCTGGAGGGGAGTGGGCTTTTCCTAACTCGTGTTTTCAATTTGATAGAAAGGGTCCTAAGGTGACAGATTCGGTGGGAGCCTTAAAATTTAGAGATACGTCCTTTGGTTCCGTTAGGCTCTTACTCTTTGCGTCACCTTCTCATTTCAGTGGTGGATGGGGGAATCAGCTCCAGGGGCTGAAGACTTGAGCTCTGCTTTTTGTTAGCTGTAATCATGGGTGATTAGTCAACCTCTCCGGCCCGAACTTTTTCTGCCGAGTGGAGAGATTATTGGTATCCACCTCTCAAACTTGGAGGCTCCGTGGAAGCACACGAAGGCCTTTAAACTCCTGTGCTCGGGCCAGGGATTTAGCTCAGTGTTTCCGGCGCCCACCTCGAAAGCACAAGGTCCCGAGTTTGATCCCCGGTGCCAAAAACTCCTGTGCTGTCTGCTATTGAGGCAGAAAACCTAAAGTTGGTCCAGACCCAGGGTGGCAGATTCACAGTGCCAAGGGGAGCCAGCACAACCAAGCCAGCCAAAATGAGGAAGATATTTTTGTTGTGTTGGTGTGATGGGCGTCAAAGTCAGGACCTCCCCCGACCTAAGCATGTGTTCTGCCTCTGAGCTATAGCCTAGCCTGGAGGTTTGGGGTTTTTTTGTTTGTTTCCTTTCTCTCTCTCTCTCTCTCTCTCTCTCTCTCTCTCTCTCTCTCTCTCTCTCTCTCTCTCTCTCTCTCTCTCTCTCTCTCCCTCCCTCCCTCCCTCCCTCCCTCTCTTTCTCTTTCTTTCTTTCTTTCTTTCTTTCTTTCCTTCCTTCCTTCCTCTCCCCCTCCCCTTTCTTTCTTTCTTTCTTTCTTTTTCTTTCTTTTCCATTCTGGTCCCCTTGGTACTGAGGATCGATCCTGAGGCACTCTGCTAAGAGGACACATCCCCAGTCTGTTTTTATTTTTTATTTTGAGATACTAAGGGTCTCTCTAAGTCACTAAATTGCCAAGGCTGTGTTCAAACTTGCAATCCTCCTGCCTCAGCCTTCCAGAGTGCTAGGACTACAGGCATGCACCATCAGATCTGGTTTGAGAGATGTTTTTGATGTATGCCCTGTGGCAGATGTGGAGACACTGTCAGATCAGGAGGGTGGCACCTCTGGGCCTAAGGACACACAGGGGTGGGTGCTGCTCTCCACGTGGGCACCCCACTTTGGCTGCTGCCTTGCCTGGCCTGTAACTGCTGTGTGGAGCTGGCCCCGTGCCCACAGTTAGGAAGAGTCATGGAATGAACCTCTCCTGAACAGGCCTAATATAGCCATCCCAGGGCTTGTGCTCCACTCTGCCCTGTACCCCCTGCAAGCAGTGCTGGACACTGGCTCTGGGCAGCAAGACTGGTTCAGGAGCAGGCGGAGGGGGTTCCCTCTGCTCAGGGCCCAGGCCTTCCCCATGGAGCCTTTCTGCAGAGGTGGACTGGTTTCATGGTCAGCTCAAATGGTGTAGCAGAGAATGTGAGCTTCTAGAGCCTTCCAGGGAGCCCAGGGTGAGCATCAGTATCCTCAGTCCATGACAGAGGAGAGGCACAGTCACTTGCAGCTAAAGGTTGTATATATTATCAAAATCTTATGGAAAAACAGATACACAGCTATTTATACAGCAGCAGGTGGGTGTGAGGAAAATGTCTGCTTTGGCATCAAACCTTCAGGTCCAGCTGCTGTCTGTCCATCTCCTCCCATCTGGAGCCCACTCCCCAGCATGCACTGTCTTACGTCCAGGCCATCTGCCTCCCCATGGACCCCCGTGCCTGTAATCTCTCTGCTATTACCCCACACAGTGCCACGGGCCCAGCAGCTTTGCCCTAAGGGCTCCTCAGAGGCCTGAATCCTTGCCCTGGAGGGCAGTGGGGCTGGGCTGGATACGTGGCCCCTGGAAGACATCTTTCCTGGATCACAGGCCTTTTGCAGTGTGCCAGCTCCATGGGCCCTGGGCAGTGCCATCTTCTCTGTGATGTGCTAGAAGGACTCTTCTTGTCCAGAAACCTCAGCTCCAGGCATCAAAGCAATTCTTGGAGAGCCTCAGAGACAAGAAAAGGAAAGTGAGAAGAGATGAGACGTCCTGCCTCGTGCGTGGCCCAGGCCTCTAGCGCTCCCATGGCCGAATAAGACAGCCACAGCAGGTCAGCCAGGGTGGGGTGGCGGGGTCTGTGCAGCCCTAGGACGTGAGTCTGGACAGTCATGGTGCTGGCATCAGAGCCTGGCAGCCTGGTCCTACTGAAGCAGCTTGGGCACCTCCACCTGCAGGGCAAAGCAGACATGGTGAGAGCAGGAGGGGCTGGCCAGAGGCCTCTGGGCTCCCTCTTACCTCCCTCCCTGCTGGAAGGACGGAACTCCAGACACCTCATGTGTGTCCGTGGGATGAGTGCTGGAGGTGCTGATGCCCGTTCTGTAAAAGCTGGCTGTCACTCAAGGGCCACTGGATTCTAATGAAGGCAGTCCTTCATCTTGTGCTGTCTAGTTGCAACTGATCTTGAGGGGGTAGGGCATCCAGGCAGAGGGGCAAATAAACATGGACTCTGTCACCAGGGGGGCCTTCCGGGGAGGCAGGGCTGTGACAAGTGGATATCTGGGGACGGCCCACCCATCTGTGGCACTGGTTTGTCAAAGGCAGACTCTCCAGGGTGATGGAGGCGCCTTTGGAAGGCTGAGCTGCAGGACCAGGCTGATCCTGAAAGATGATTAAGTAAAACCACAGTCATTTCTGTTTAGGGGACTGGAGAAGAGAGAACTTACAGGAAGGGCCCACTGAAGCACTGCTCGGAAAATCTGTCTCTCTGTCTGCAGGAGAAGCGGGTCTGCCTGCAGCAGAGGAGGGTGAAGTGTGGAGGGAAATACTGAAGGAAATTCCTTGAAGGAAGCATGGAGTCTGGCCTCTCAGGCCAGCTGTGTGGGGCCAGGGATTTAGCTCAGTGGTGCCATTGCCTGCCTTGCAAAGGTGCAAGGTCCTGAGTTCGATCCCCAGTACCAAAAAAAAAAAAAGATGTCTCTGTATCTAAGGCCAGCTGTGACCTGCCTGGAGGCAGGGCCCTGGGAGTGTGCCCACCGGGAGCGCCTCTGCCTGTGTGCCCTCCAAGCTGCCTCTCCTGCAAGCCACGCCCACGCCACTTGCCTTCTTCAGCTGCCTGAGGTTGCTGGAGCGGATGGCGGCCAGCAGCTGGTCACGCGAGTTCTTCTCCTGGCCCGGGAGGACTTTGTCCCCCATCTTCCTCTGCGTGGCGGGTGACAGTGAGTTCTTCAGGTTCTCCATGATAAGGGGAGGAGCCAGCGGAGGGGGCGGGGCAGGGGGAGCACCCCCTTTCTTGGGCGAGTTCTTTGGGGCGGGTTTTGGAGATGGCTGGGGTGAAGGTTTGGGGGAGCCCTTGGCCAGGGCCCCGACCCCGGGCACCTCCAGCAGCCCCTTCTTCTCTCCGCTGGCTTCCTGGGCCTGCCTTTGCTCCTGCAGCCGCTTCTGTCGCTGCTTGTCCATGTTGCGGCTGAGCAGGTTGGTGACGGTCATCCGGGGCCCGGCCAGCTCAAAATGGTAGCCCAGCTTGAGCAGCGTGGTGTTCTCCTTGAGCAGCTTGGCGATCTCCATCTCCGTCTTGCCCCCGCAGATGTGCCGCTGGTTGTGGAAGCGCAGCTCGGTCAGCGTGTGGTTCTGGAGCAGGGCCCGGAAGATGGCCAGGATGCCCTTGCCCGTGATGTGGTTGGAGTCCAGGTTGAGGCTGGTGATGGTCTTGTTGGCCTTGAGCATGATGGCGATGGCGAAGGCCACGTGATCATCAGCTCGCGTGTTGGCCAAGGCAAACACCCTGACCACCGTGTTGAACTCCAGGGCCTCGGTGAACCGGACCAGGATCTCATTTGTGATACAGTCTGAGTTGTTGACGTTCACTTCGGTCATCTCCGGGTCGTTGTTCTTCACCTTCTCCAGAGGTTCGTCGAATATGCTGGGAGCTGCCTCCTCTTCTGCCCCGGCCGGCCCCTCTGCAGCCTTGCCCGAGCCCCCAGGGGCCTGCTGCTCTGCCGCTTGGGCCTTGCTCTCTTCCTTGGCTGCCTTTTCACTCGGGGACTCCTGCTTCTTGACTTTGTCCTCCTGCTTTTTCGTGTCCCTGTCCCCAGTGCCTCTTTTCATCCCCTCATCCTCCTTTGTCCTGTCTGTGTCTCTGCCTGCCCTTCGCACCCTTTCGTCCTCTCTGCTGCTGGTGTCTGTGCTCCTGCTGGCCCTTTTCACCTTCTCATCCTCTTTCTTGACCGCGTCGTCTCTCTTCTTCTCCTTGTCCCTACTCAAGCCTGTGTTCCTGTCCCTCCCTTTCTTCTCCTCTTCCTTCCTGGTGGCCGCTGTCCTCTCCTCTTCTCTCCCACCCTTCCCTGCCTCCTTCTCGTCCACTGCAGCCCTGACCCGGCCCTTGTCGATGCCCCTGAGGACCTTCTCTTCCTTGGGCTTCTCCTCACTTCCACCGCCAGCTTCCTCCTTGTCTCTGGAGAAGCTCTTCTTTAAATTGTCCCTCTTCGGCTCCTTGCCTATGTCTGAATCCTGTCTGGGGCCCAGGGCTTTTTTGCTGGCATCTCTGCCCCTTTCCCCTCCATCCTTGGCATCTGCACGGCTCTCTGCTTGCTTGCTTTCCTAAGAATTCAGAGAAGAAAAACACACATGAAGAGCTGGCCTCAGGAGGAGAGGGACAGGTAGGAGACAAGCCAGAGAGCACTTAGGTAACCACCCGGAGCCTGGGGAGGACAGCAGCAGGGCAACTGGGCTCCCACTGCAGAGAACGGGCTGGCATCGGACTCACGAAGGGCCTCAGGGCTGTGGGATGGCAAAACGCACACCTAGGGAGGGTGCCCACACCTAGGGATGTTTGCCCCAAGCCCAGTTCCTTTCCCAGAGCATTCTCAGACACAATTGTCTGGTCCTGTCACGGGTAATTTTAGAGGGGCTGCTTTCAACAGTGCCTGCATGAATATTGAAACCTGAGGCAGAGGCACAGTCACTCAGGCTGATCCTACCTGTAGCATTAACTAGGGGGGAGTAAGCACAGGGCCTTTGCACTGCACTCTGTCCCCTGACCTTTTTTCTTTCTTTTGAGACAGGGTCTTGCTAAGCAAGTAGCTAGGTTGCTCAGGCTTACCTTGAGTTTGCTGTCCTTCTGCCTAACCTCCCAGAATGCTAGGGCTACGGGTGTGCACCGCCACCTAGTGTTGAATTTTTAGTCATTATGGATTTTTCAAAATGAGTTTTTATTTTTAAAAAAATATGCATGAATGATGCTTCATGCTTGTAATCCCAGCACTCGCTGAACCAGGAGGATCTCAAGTTCAAGGCCAGCCTGGACAATTTAGCAGCTTGTGAGATCCTGTCTCAAAATAAAGGGAGTGCATGTAACTCAGTGTGAAGGTCCTAGGTCCAATCCCTAGTGCTGGAAAAAAAATATGTATGTTAAAATATCAGTTATCTCACCCACTGAGCCCCCTTCCCCAGGGGGCAGTCTGAGCTCAAGGCCTCATACCCTCACCTTAGCCCTATCCCTGCTGCCAGGGGGTGTCAGGGGGTCCCAGACACTGGAGTTTGGTAAAACAATACATTTGTAGAGAAAAAAACATTGAAGGGATCAAGATATTGATGCTGACATTAGTTAAGGCTATTTATAAATTCTATCTACCATCACCATCTCCTGAAAGAAGGAGCTAGTTATAAAGATATAGGTAGAATGAATGCATTAAACATGTGTCTCTCTTAAAAAGTTTACAATGTTGTCTTTATTTGTTTTTTTGGTCTGCTGCTAGACTTCAAACCCAGGGCCTCGGGCATGCTAGGCAAGCGCTCCGTCACTGAGCCACACTGCCAGCCCTAGTTTTTACTTCTTAGTAAAAGCTTTGCTAAGGACAAAGCCTCTGTGTGGGGAGTCCTGGAATCTGCTGGGTCTGTAGATCTCGGGAGCATGCTTCACATTTGGGGTAGAGGAGTCGAGGCTGCACTTGGATCACGCAAGACACCGTGACATCGCTCTGGGAAGTGTAGGACTGAGTCCGCTGGGCACCACAGACACTTGGGTCTTGTTCACAGCACAGGCCACCCAGCACCTCTGTGTGGTTTTGTTTCTCCTTCCACAAAGTTGCATTGAGTCTGAGCTATTTCAGGGGGACTTGCTTCCATCCCCGCCCCAGGAGCACAGCAAGCAGCAGCTGGCCCATGATGTGATACTAAATTTAACCATCCAACTGGGAAAGAGGGCCCAGAGAACCCGGGGTTCCAAGAGATGCTGTTAAGTCCTTCTCTAGAGGTGTTTTTTTTTTTAATTATTTTTAAAATTTATTTATTTATTTATTTATTTATTTTGGTACCAGGGATTGAACTTGGGACCTTGTGCTTTCCAGGCAGGCGCCAGAACCACTGAGCTAAATCCCCAGCCACCCCTAGGGGTGTTTTAACAGAAAGAGACCATGGCCTGGATATTGGAAGGATTTCTGTCTTTCACAAGTGCCCAGTAGAGCTGACACAGGCCTGGAATGCAGGTCACTTAGGGGACAGAGGAGGATGCAAGTTTGAGGCCATCCTGGGTGACTTAGGGAGACCTTGTCTCAAAAGTCAAGTAATACATATTCTGTCTCACTTGTCTACCTTGTTCTCCTGCACCCTGGTTGTCAGCACCCTCCAGTTACAGACCACGATTTCGCAGGGGCCCTCCTTGCCAAAGACAGCCTAGAGAGGATGGCAATGAAGAGGATAAGGAGAATCAAGTAGATGAGATCCAAGGTCAGCAGCCACCTCAACGTCAGTACCGCCAAAACTTCAATTACCGACGCAGACGCCCAGAGAACCCTAAACCACAAGATGGCAAAGAGTCAAAAGCAGCTGATCCACCAGCTGAGAATAGGTCTGCTCCCGAGGCTGAGCAGGGCGGGCTGAGTAAATGCCGGCTTAACATTTCTACCATCATCCGGTTTAGTCATCCAGCAAGAAGAAACAAATATGAAATTCCAGCAATAAGAAATGAACAAAAGATTGGGAACTGAAGACCTTAAGTGCTTGCTTTTTGCCCATTGACCAGATAACTAGAACTATCTGCATTATCTATGCAGCATGGGGTTTTTATTATTTTTACCTAAAGATGTCTCTTTTTGGTAATGACAAACGTGTTTTTTAAAAAAAGCCTGGTTTTTCTCAATACACCTTTAAAGGTTTTTAAATTGTTTCATAACTGGTCAAGTTGAGAATTTTAAGAACTTCATTTTTAATTTGTAATAAAAGTTTACAACTTGATTTTTTCAAAAAAGGCAACAAACTGCAAGCACCTGTTAATAAAGGTCTTAAATAACTGTCAAAAAAAAAAGTCAAGTAATAAAAAGGGCTGGGGGTGTAGCTCAGTGCACCTGGGTTGGTGAGGAATGTCCAGTGGGTCTGGAGAGGGAAGGAAGGAAAAGCAGAATGCCCTGCACTCTCTGGCCCACTAGGCTCCTCCTCATTCCCACCCTTCTGGAGGGACAGGAGGCAAGTGTGGCCCATGCAGCGTTTGTACCTGCAGCCCAAACACACCCACTTCAGGGCAGCCAAGGCCACCACTCCTGCTAGAGTCACGGCAGGCAGCCAAGGGCCCAGGCCCTGGTGACAGCGCCTTGGAACTCGCCTCTGCCCACCTCCTGGCCCAAGTGTCCGGCCGAACGGGGGTCTCACTGGGGCTGTGGCCACGGGGCGGGGGCGGGGCACGCCTCCACTCGCTGCCTTTCAGGAGCTGCATTTGGGCCCACAATTCACCCCGGAGCAGAGGCCCTGGTGACTTTACTGCGTGCAAATAGAATGCAAATGAGGAAAGGGTCTCCTTTAGGGCATTTTCACCACGATCTGCACAGTTTTGCTGGGCAATCCCCTGTCCTCTCGTCCGGCTGCCGTCCGGCTGCCGTCGGGGTGCTCTTGACACAGATCCTGTCCACTGTGGAGCTTGGAGGTGAGTGCTGAGTGAACTCTCCCAGCCCAGGCCCCAGCCAGCAGCCCCCCAGGGCAGACCCCTCCCCGCCTCCCCTCTCCTTCCCTTCCTCAAAGTGCCCAGCCAGGATTTCTCAGAGCCCACTGTGCTTGGAGGGAGGGTGGAGACCCAGAGAGATGACAACCAGCCGTACCCAGTAGGTTCGGGACAAACTGGGGTTCGGCCTGGCTGTCTCACCAGCAGCCACCAAGTCAGTGGGGCCAACTGTCCCTGGCCCTCCTCATGGGGACCGCGCCTGTCCTGCTGCCTGCCCTGCACCCATAGGTGCCTGTGTGGCTGTGCTGCCAGAGCCAGCCTCCTTCAGAACCTTCCTCTCCTCCGCAAACAGGAACGTTTCCCACATTTTATCCCCCTCTTTGCCCCGACACCCCATGTCCTGACCGCTCCCCTTTGTCCTCATCCCAGGCCACTCCCCACTCCTCCCCTGGGGTCCCGGTTGGCTGGGATCTGCCAAGTGTCCATTCTCCAGGAGGTGTGCCAACCCTTTAAAAAGAACATAATGAAAAACAGGCTGCTGGGGGTGGGGAGAGGGCCGATTAATCATCAGTTTCCTCCAAATAGCCAGGAATGAGTGGGGCTGGGGCCTGCTGCAGCCCGCACAGCCCGAGAGCTCAGACGTTGCCTTAAAAGGAGAAGGAGCCCAGCGTCCTCTGGCCTGGGATTTCTGTGGAGCAGGACCTAGAGGGCTCCTCAGTACACAGCAGAGCTGCCGCCTTCGTGCTTATCAAACAGGGCGTCCAGGCCAACCACTTTTGTTTCTGGAAGCAGCGGTGCATCCCGGTGACCTCTGGAGGTTATTTTTGCCTGTGTTCCTGTGCTAAGTCTTGACCTTCTGTCGCTTACAGCAAAAGGGGTTTAGGTTAGATACAACAAAGGACTTGCAGAGAGCAGGTCCCTGGGCCTGCAGATGAGAGACCTAAGTAGAAATACTGTCAGGGAAGCCCACAGGGTGGTCCAGGAGTCCTGCAGGAAGGCAGGGGCACAGAGAGAATGACCTCGCAGAGCCTCTAGTGGCCTGGGACACACAGAAGGCCCTAGAATGGGACTCAGAGGTGAGAATGGCGCCTTGGGCCTCTCCTCGGGGGCTGGGCCACCTGGTGGTGCCCCGGGTTGGTCAGGTGAATTAGGACCCAGTGACGAGCGCCTGGTGGTTCAGTGGGAGAACACGGCATCTTGTCCCTCACGGGGCCTCTTGGTCCCACTTCCTCTGAGTCTCGTTTGATGGCCGAGGACAGCTCCCCAACACCAGGGCAGTAAGAGGAGAGGACAGCTGTCTGTCTAGAAGGCCCTCCACAGCGAAAGCCTGCTGAGGGCGTGGCCTAGGCCTCTGCACGCAGACTCAGCAGGCACCAGGTAGCTCTTGCCAACCCCTGTCAGTCAT
The DNA here is from genome assembly GCF_053883595.1 of Heterocephalus glaber. Taxonomy (NCBI): domain Eukaryota; kingdom Metazoa; phylum Chordata; class Mammalia; order Rodentia; family Bathyergidae; genus Heterocephalus; species Heterocephalus glaber. The sequence goes on from NW_028258372.1 coordinate 38,216,103, forward strand.
TGCTTTCCTTCCTGTGACCCAGCACCTGAGATATCACCATCCCGAGGGTCAGCATGGCCCCGACCAGCACCGAGAGAGGCAGCTACAGACGGACCCTGGGGAGCACTGCTCTCGGGACTGCCCTGCCTTCCCAGCCACATCCCAGGAGGGCGGGCGTGCCTGGCGATCACACCCCTCACACGTGACAGCACTGTCATGGACTCAGACACATCTGCCCCCTCCCCACAGTGAGTCAGCGGTGACACGGATTCACATGTCTCAGTGCCACTGTTGCTGTGCCCTCTCCTCCCCAAACCAGGGCCTGGGGACCCTCTTCCCAGGCCTGGAGACCTCAGAGGCTCTGACCACCTCAGTGTGTGGATCCAGAGCTCATTGGAAGATGCAGTCTTGGCCTGCTTCTTGTTTCTTCTGGGACAAGGTGACAATTACCAGGAAAAGCAGGGAAATGTGTGACATCTCCTCAATCGACTCCCAGTGTGTAACCCTAACCCTTACCACCTTCCTTCCCAGCCCTACACAATCTCAGCGGCCAGGATCTCCTTCCCCTGCCTTTCTCATGAAGCCGCCCTGGCAGAGGGCAGAGGCCCTGGTCTCACACCCTCCCGCCACCTGGCGACCTGGTCTGTCTGTACAAGGAAGGGCAGGAGGAGCTGGCCACAGGTCTCTGGGGAGAGCAGCTCCCTCTCAGGGCTGCTGTGGAGGGCAGGCAGGTAGGTAGCCAGGCCCCAGGATGGCGTGGGGAGAGGTTTCCCCCTCCAGTCTCCTGCCTCATTCCAACCAGAATACTTTTACAGTTTCCACAGAAGAAAGAGTCTAGATTGTCCTGAGCAGCGGTTTCAAGAGGGTCCACCACTGTTTGGGGAAAGCAGCTTTCCTAGTGCTGGCTGCCCCAGAGGGGCCATAGTGCCTTGTGTCCCTTGGGGCCCTATGGGGCAGCACTGCCTCCCGAGGCTTGGCCAGCTCATGAGGCAGCACCGCAGATCTTTTAACTGGCATTGCCTCCTAAAACGGCAGGTCCCTTTCAGTGGTGTCAGGAAAACTGGGGATTGTTCTGGGAAAGTCCTGCCCATGGTGGCAGGGGAGCCCACTGGCTCTGTGTGCAGCCGGCCTGTGTGCAAATCCCAGCTCTACGCCAAGCCTATGGAAGTAGGCAGGGGGGGGACGCAGGTCGTTCCCACTAGTGAAGCACTTGCGGAGACCCCCTGTGTGGGGCCGGGGTGCACAGAGGCCTGTGTTCTAGAACCTGTCCACCACGGGTCCTGCTTGAGGCTTTTGTCCATCATCTGCTCACCCCTTTATTCATGAGGACAGACACAGGGCTACCTGAGACAGTCTCGTCCTCACCACTGAGGGGTGCAGCAGACAAGGGAACGGGAGACCAAGCGTACGTAGCAGGAGGTGCTGAGACCGTGGCTCCTTAGTGCCAACCAACCAAGTTACTGCCTGGCCCACAGATGGTCACAGAGATGCTGTGGCCTCCCTGGGAAGGCCGTCAGCCCCTTTCTTGCCGCTCCCAGACACCACTTCCTTACCTAGTTGCAGTGGCTTGGGGACAAAGCCTTGGCACCTCCCAGCGACCCCTCCTTTGGCTTCCCCAGGCCTGTCCCTTCTCGAATCGTCCCACACCAGCTGCCCTATTTCCAAGCCCCCTGCTGCGGGGAATGTTGACTGTCTCCCTTGCAGGATGGATCAGAACCCTTGGGGACCTGCCATTCACCTCTTCCAGCTATAAGGAGCCCGTGGGGAAACTGAGACCCCGGGAGAAGGGGGAAGGAAAGAGGAAATGAGGATGCAGTGAGACTATAACCGCACTTCCTGTGGTTAACGTCTCTGGAAACTTACTTCTTGAAATGTTCAAGGGCTTGTACACAAAGCCTCTCACACACTCAGCTCCCTCCTATAACCAGAGTACAGCGCATCCCACAAGAACAGGGGCTCAGAGTAGAATTCCTCATTTTGGGTCGGAGGCTTCATTGTATGAGGTGGGTGCTGCAGAACTTCCTGCTCTTGATGTTTTCTGAGACCACTGGCCACTCTGTGCCCCTGGAGCTCCCAGCCCTGGCCAAAGCAGGGGCATAAGATGCAGCAGGGGCCTGTGCACCACAGCGCTCCATGGGTGCTTGCTGCTGATGACGGCCAAGCGTACCAGCCCTGGGAAACCCACACAGAGACAGGGAAGTGAAGAGGCGTCACACTCATGGAGACTCCCATGTGGCCCCAGCATGGCCCTGCAACCCCGGAGATGGGCAGAAGCCTCAGCCAGGCCTGCATGCAACCTGAAATTTCTTGGGGAGACACTTGGAGAGCTCATCCACACCTGATAAACATGACTGAGCCACAGACCTTGAACTATTGTAGCAACCAGATTCATCTAGCACCACCTCTATCCTAGAGCCCTAACACCTTTGCAACTTGAAAGTGTATTTTCTAAGCCAGGTGTGGTAGCTCATGCCTGTAATCACAGCACTCTGGGAGGCTGAGGCAGGAGGACTGCAACTTTGAGTCCAACCTGGGAAACTCAGCAAGTTAGCAAGACCTTGTCTCAAAATAAAAGAGGGCTGGGGATGTTTGAGTAGCTCAGGGTAAAGGCCTTGGGTTCCATTCCTAGTGCCACAAAAACAAACAAGCAAAACCAAAACCAAAACAAATAAACAAACGCAAAATCATGACTAGTAACATTAGAGACTGGTCCCTCTCATCCTCCAAAACAGTGACGTTTAAACCTGTAGAGACCAAGGGCCCAAACTGCAACCCCAAACCCACTTAGTTATTGCAAAGTGCCAACATTGCCACTAAACTTGAATCCTGAGGTTTTAGTTTAGAATAAACAACTGTTATGCGATGCTCAGCTGCTGGGGTGACTTGGCTCGTGTGCTCGTTGTGACATCTGTGCCATAGGTTTACCACCGCTGTCCTAAAATAATGCAAGCCATTTGAGCACCCTCCCCCACGTACACAGGGCTTAGAGAGGTCACACAGGCACCCGAGGGAAACGTGTATAGCTGGTGAGCTGGTAAGCCAAGGCCCATGTAGCCACAGAGCTAAGAAAAGCTGTGCCCCGCAGGCATCTCAGCTGCCCCCTGTGGCCCCATCTGCGCCCACGGACCTCTCTCTGGCATTCCGGTGCCCTGCAGAGCAGCCCACTGGCGAGCAAGCGAGTCTGTTACTGGGCAGAATGTCCACGCACAGTTAGGGCTCAAGTCCGGGAGTAACTCAGTCCGTCCCTTCTGCCCAGAGAAGCCTGACTCAGGAGGCGCTTGCTTCAACTCTGAGCCCTGTTTCTAAAGCACATGGTCTGTCCACCCTGGCTGCCAGCACACCTGAGAATTCAGGTTCCAGGACCCAGTTCGACCTTTTTGCCCAAATCCTCAGGCCCAGGACTCCCAACAGTTTCCTGGCTGCTCAGTGTGGCACCTGCTTGCTAACTGCGGCTGTGTGAGTGTCACAGACAATTACTGAGCTCTGTGCTTCTCACCTGGGCTCCACCAAGGAGTGAGAATTGTTGTCTCCATTTTAGAGAAGAAGGAAGTCAAGCCCAAGAGCACACAGCTATTATGTGACTGAAACAAGGGCTCGAGTTTCCGAGTTTCCGTTCTCACCCTCTAGAGTCTGAACTTTCAAACTTCACACAATGTCCCTCAGTCTCTGTGGGGATGGGTTCTAGGGTCTCCCCTCTGGGGACACCCAAGTCCTTGGGGCACAGTACATACCTAATGTGATGTAAATGCCATTAACTAGCTGGATTTTAAAATTTGTTTTATTTTTATTGTTGTATTGCTGTTATTTTTTTCACAAATATATTCTGCCAGCAGCTTTGAATCTGCAGGTGCGGAACCAGTGGCTATGAAGGCGTCCTACTGTATTATACCATCTCGAACGAGTGGGACGCCACGCTAAGCCACTTCACCTGAGCCCAGTCCAGAGACAGCTCTGTGTTCCCCAGCACCCCAAGCCAAAACAAGAATATTAATACAATACACACAGCCGTTTAGTGTTTACAAGGTGCAGGACATGGTGCGACATGCTTTTCATGAGTCATCCACGTGATGATTTATTACTTAACACTGCTCTCCCAAGTGGACAGAGCCTGGTAAGGTTCCAGTCTCAACCAGAAGCAGCTAGGCTGGGCCAGTTGTGGTGGCACAGCCTGGAATCCAGCATTCTGGGAGGCTCAAGCAGGGGGATGGAAAGTTCCAGCCCAGCCTGGACAACTTAGTGTATTAGCAAGACCCTACCTCAAAATAAAAGTGTGAAAAAGGGCTGGGGATGTAGCTCACAGCGAAGGCCCTGGGTTCAGCCCCAGGACTGGTTTGGGTTGAGAGGAAGAGAAAAGAAAGAAGAGAAAAGCAGCAGCCAGGGAGAGAAGCTTTCCAGGGGGGCAGGTAGGTGATAGGTCACACTCAAAGACCCTTCAGCTCAAGGTCTTCCTTTCCCACTGTTTCCTGTAAGATTTTTTCATGGTCTTAACAACCATAACACTACCACAGCATCTAAGAACTAAGGTATGGATGGTCACCATGAGCTCAGGGGCAGTTAAGACTTGAAGCTGGCAGTAACGATTCCCCATTTTGAAGACGAGTCATTCTTTTCTTCCCTCCTCTGCTCTGTGTGTGTGTGTGTGTGTGTGTGTGTGTGTGTGTGTGTGTTGTGTGTTGCTGGAGATGAATCCTAACCCTCACACAGGCCAGGCAAGCCCTCTACCGCTGAGTCATAACCCCCCGGCCCTGGACGGTGTCCTCCTTAAGGAGATTACATAGTCCGTGGGGAAGGGAGTCGAAGCACACATCTGTTGGGTTCCAGCACATTGGTCCTAAGGTCTGCACTGTGCTCTCCACTGTCGCCATGACGCACTAGGGACAAAGGCCATGCCTTTACCAAGAGCTCCCTGCAGGGCACAGAGCATAGGCCAGGACAGCGTATCCGGGGGTCTTGGTCTGACTATGCAGGCACACACGCACTTACTGAGTGGCAACTGGGCACCAGGCAGTGGGCTCATCTGGGGACACGGGGACACCTATCCGGGTCACAGATCTCTGTAGAAAGTTGTCACCCCCAGAGGCTTTGGGAGCAACACCTAGTATTCCCTTGGATTGCATGGTCAGGCTGGGAGCAGAGGGTGAAGGACAAGGCCACCTCGAGAGAATGAAACTAAGATCAGAAGTCCATTTAGGCTTCTAATTTTGTCGGTCTGTGGCCAGACCTACTGTACGCTGCTTAGTTTGTCATGTCCCTGTGTTAGGTCTCCCACTGTGTGGCAGTGAGTCTTCTTTGTTTGTTTTTATCTTTGAGACAGGGCCTTCTGTGTGGTCCAAGCTGGTCTTGAACAATCAATCTTCCTGCCTCAGCCTCCTGAGCCCTGGGATTACAGGATACTGAGACTCTTAAATTAAAAGGGCCCATGTCCCTAACTTTGGAGCCAAAGAAGAAATAAACAGAAGTGGGAAATAAGACTGGAAGAGGAAACTCCAAGGCTGTGCAGGTGGTGCCAGCTACAGAAACCTGGGGCTCAGGCTTGGCCTAAGGAGAAGGCCCAGTGGGACAGCAGGAAGATCCACCCACAAGGGTCAATGATGGAAGCACACACTAAGCCCGAGAAAGACCTTCCAGGGTGGCAAGACACACGCATTGCAGAGGCAGGAAGCCCCTCCTGGAAGAGGTGCCGGCAGGTTCCATACAGGCAGGAACGTTTGGGCTCATTTCCAAAGAAGGAGACCGAGTTAAGGAATGGATGCGGCTGGCTTCTTGGCAAGGAGGCCCTCCTTGTTGGGCCTCGCCTCCCACCCCGCTGTCCCCAGGCCTCACCTCCCAACCTCACACCTGTGCCCAGCATCCAGCCGTCTGGGATCAGCACAAATGCGCAGCACGGTCCTCTTTGGGGGCCTCTCCTCACCCCCAGCCTTTCCCTGTGACCCCCACAACTCCCTCTCCTCCCTCCCTCATCTTGGCCCCTTCAGGCTTGTCTCTGTCTGTTCCCCCTGGGTCAGGGGTGTCAGGGGCACTGGGTCTCCAGCACGCAGCAGGAGGCCGATGCTTGAGGGTGGTTGAGAGAATGGATTGAGGGAATTCGGCGAATGCTGGCCACTGAACGAAGCTAAATACTAGTTTTGAATGATGAGCATCAAGAGAGTTTATACAATAAGAGACCGAGGACAAATAAATGAAAGATAAAGAAAACTGAGATGCCAGTGGGCTCAGTGTGCAGTGTGGCCATAGATTTGAAACCTCAGCTTTCTTTTCTGGTCTGGATTTCTTACCTGGCCTCCAGGGCCACCTCGGCCCAGGACCCAGTAGGCCATGGGGACGTGGTGAGCAGGGCTGGTGGAGAGGGCTGCCCACCCAGACAGATGTCTCAAGGCCAGGCCAGCCTGAGCAGGCCAAGGTAAGTGGGCATTTGGTATAGGGCCAGGGCTACTAGGGGAACAGGTACATGGGACTGCATGCCACTTCTGACAAGTCACCCAGGGCTCTGCCATCAGCAGGACCGGCTGCAGGGCACTGCTAAGCTACTCACACCCACCCGAGGAGGCCAAGCTGGACGCTAGTGCGCACAGGGCCAGGGCATAGTGGCTCTGTCTACTTTGTGTCTCTGTCAGTGGCTGCCCAGACTCCTGGGCCTTCCCCTCCTGGAGCTGGGTCCAGACCAGGACGGCCCAATGCCAGCCTTGACTGTAGGGCACATCTATGCCTATGTCAAGCTTCCCAGAGTCCACGCTGAGAAGCAGCCTGGGGCCTGCAGCTGCCCGCTAAGCCTGTGACCTTGAGGATGTCCGGAGGGTGGGCGGGAGCAGTAAGGCAGCCAGGCCAGCTCCCCAGAGCCTGCCCACCCCTGATGTTCCTTAGAGGAATGCAGTAAAGAAGGAGAGGCCCTGCCCCACTGTCCAGAGGTGGGAAGCTTCGGGTCAGTGGAGGACAGACTGCCGTTCTATTCTCCATCTTTGCCACGTCATCCTGAAGCACTGAGGGCCCAGGATGAGGTTGAGTGTGTTTCACCAGCCCAGGAACTTGTTCGCTTCAGGCTAAGAAGTCCACCCCAGCACTGTCCTCCATTAGCGACTTTCTTTAGTGGCTTTTCTCTGGGCCACTACTCTACATGTGATCTTCCTGGACAAGGTTTACATCTCTCTAATCCTCAGCTCTCGTCCATCACTGCCACCCCTCTTGTTGCTGGACAAGAGTGACAATTAATTCCTGCTGCCTGGGAAGTAGGGACATTTCAAAAATTTGAATTAAAAAATTCCTCCCTCCTTAAGGCAGAATAATATTCCATTGTATTTGTAGACCATATCCGTTGATCCATTCATTCACTGATGGACCCTAGAGTTGCTTTTGGTGACTGTGAAGGATACTGCTTGTGAAGGTGGTGTCCAACATCCAAGCCTTTGTTTTCAACTCCTTCGGGTGTATGCCATCAGTGGAACTACTGGAATGAGGCCCTGTGTCTGACTCCTTTCTACCACCTGCCTCAACTGTTTCTCGTCCAGTCCAGCCCGTCAGTCACCACCTTGCCAATGGCTTGACTGTGGTCACAAGAGCCCACTGAAGTCCTAACCTTGCATCTCACAATTCTACACCTGAGCTGGCCCCCTCCTGGGCTGCTGGGCCATCAGGGGAAAGCAGCCCACCCTCCTCAGGGGGCCATGGCATGCAGTCTTTGTAGACCCCGATGCCCTGCTCTCTCCAGTCGCACCAATCCAAATACCAGCTCCGGCTCTGGAATGCCAGGCTTCCAGTCTTCCCTCTTATGACAACTGGGGAAGGTTAATTACCTCCCCCATCTGTAAAATGGGGACCATAGTCCTTCACAGGGCTTTGTGAGGTTTCCGTGAGATGCAAAGCATTTTCAACAGTGCCAAAAAGTACAGGAACCTTGCAGCAAAAGTTAACTGTCTTTTTTTGGTACCGGGGATTGAACTCAGGTCCTTGCGCTTGTGCAGCAGGCAGCGAAACCGCTGAGCTAAATCCCCAGCCCCAAAGTTAACTGTCTTTAACTGGCCCACCTTCCCTTCTCTCTCCTGGTGCCCTACAGCATTGGTTTGAGTCTTCCTCCTCCTTGTGACCCTATCCACTCCACCTCCATTCTCGGCAGTCTCCTTCCTTGACTTTCTCCGCAGGAAGAAACAAGAAGCTGCCAGTCGGTGCTCTCCAACTTCCTGTCATCATTCTGGCCACTCGCCACCCTGCTCATCTCTCCAGTTCCTCTCCTGATGCCCGGGCTCAGCCTCTCTCTTTCCTCTGCCCTTTCACCCTTTTGGCAGGCTCACATCTCTCTCCTGCTGCTCATCAGGTCCCTGCCTCCACCCCTCAGGCCCTTCTGGGGCGGTCTCCACCACAGGCCTTATTTTCCATCCAGGGTTCCCCACAGAGTCCTTCCACTTGTTCCAAAGTCCAACACAATCTCACCTCACCCCAACATCCCACAGAGATTCACTCCATCCAGATCACTGCTGACTCTTTTGCTGGGAAATCAGATTTCCAATTCTGCATCTGCCTTAACTGCTCAGGGAGCGTCTGGCCCCAGGACTGGGCCCTCCATTCCAAGGGACATGCGTCCCTCCCTTGGTCCATCCTTCCCTCTGCGGCTGTCCTCCTGCTGTCTGACATTCTGCTTTAAGGTGCCTTTCCCTCTGCTGGACACACACACTGGGGTGTTTGGGGGTCTCCTTCCAAGCCTCCTTGCTTTCACTCCTAGCTCCTCTCTCTGGGGAAGCTTTCCCTGTCGCCTGGTCAGCTGCACTCTGACGCCTCTCAGAGCTGTGTTCTGGGCCACCCACCACTCAGACAGTGGCTTGGGGCCTTGTATCCAAGGATCCAGGAACATCTTGGTTTGTTTGCTCCAAAGCGCCTCAGAAACTGGGCTCCTCACATGCGTGCGCATGCACACATGTACACACACACGCACACGCACACCTATTCCTGCTCTTGGTCCAGGCCTTTCCACCTCTCATGAGGGTAGGACACCCTGTCCCAACCTTGTCCCTCTCTAACACTGTCCCTACCCTGCAGCCTCAGGGCCCTTTCTGGAGTGCCCAGCCCTCCATCACTTCTTTGCCTGCAGCCTTTCATGGCTCCCAGAAGCCTCAGGACACAGTGCAGAATCACAGGTCCGTCTGAGCCAACTGCTGACATCCTCTCGGCCCCCTGGCCTGCACCCCGAACTCCCCAGCCACTCCTGGCTCTGTCTTTGAGGGCTGCTCTCCCTGCTTGGAAAGCTGCTCCCTCCTCTCTTCCAGGTGAGCTCTAGCCTTGTACCTGGAGAGGGTTCAGCTTAAACCTGTTATTCATCTGGCTTTTACTTCAGGGTACAATGTGAGGTAACAACTTAACCTTTTCTTTTCAAACAGATATATGCTGTCCAAATTGCTTTTATGATTAGAAGAACACAAAAGTTGTTTTATTTTTTAAAAAGAAAGAAAATTGTCTTTAACTTGGTTTTATAGCAAAAAAACAAAGTAAAAAGGCAAAATCAGGGCTGGGGGGTATGTTTAGTTTGAATCCTTGCCTAGCACGCTTGAGATCCTGGGCTCAATCCTTAGCAATGAAAAACAATTCAAAAAGAAAAACAATTTTAAAAAGCAAGATAGCCGGATGTGGTGGCGCTCACTCAGCATCCCAGCACTGGGGAGGCTGAGGCAAGGGAATCATGAGTTCAAGGGAGGCCAGCCTGGGCTGCACAGTGAGTTCAAACCAGCATGCGCTACATGATGAGATCCTGCCTTAAACAGAAACAAAAATAAAAACAAAGCAAGCTCCCTCCAGCCAATAGTGGGGAAGGGATGGGAGGGATGGGCCAGACAGAGGTGGGGTGACTCCCTTCCCTTCATGCTGCTTGGCCCCTCCCTTGCTACATCTTGCCTGGGACCACCATGCAGGGCCCAGCCAGGTCTGCTTCTGTTCCAGCATCTGAAGTCAGCCTGGGTGACAAACATTAGCGCTGGGTAGAAAGGCTAGGAGGGTTTCAGGTGCTGCCTCCACTCCAGTGCAAACAGGCTCAGCAGCTCATTTCTACCTCCCAGGATGATCTCTGTGGGCAATGGTAGCCAAGGAAAGGTCAGTGGTCTGGGAACCTGGGAGAAGAGAACCTTTCCTGCTGCAGGGTGGTGGGAGACCAGCTTCCCAGGGAGCAGAGCCCCATCTCTGCCCGAATCTCTGTGCCTGCCTTGCCCTCGTGAGCGTGGGAGCACAGGCAGCGTCCAGAAAAGACACGACAGCGGGTGATGAGCACACTTGGGTGGCTGGGCTCTTGCAACCGATCTGTCCCCACGCTGCCACAGGGGATGGGACCCTTGACTGCTTTAGGTCTTGGAGGGCGGAGTTTCTAGAGCCAGGGGTGTTGAGTGCGGGCTCCTGAGCTCTAGGTGCGGTTCTTTGAGGGGCATTGAGGGGCACCGAAAGGGAGGCAAGGGGTGAGGGTGACAGCTCAACACCTGGCCCTTACTCCTCCTACCAGGGGACCTGCAGGCTTCTGCAAGAGGAGGAAGACCGGTTCCTAGGGGAGATGCTCCCCTAGGGCGCCTCGTCACCTGGGGTCCTGAAGATCCCATCGTTTTCCAGAGCCCCGAGGTCCTGTGGCAACCTTCCTGCCTGTGAAGAGTCGGCTCCACTGTTTTCTGAAGCACTAAATGTTTTGCCAACTGGTCTGGTGACTCATGCTGGGAAGCCTGTAGCAAACCCCATTTTTGGAAAAACCAGGAGATCTCTTCGGAGAGACAAACAAGTCTCTTCAGCACTCTGCACCCTGAGAGGCCTGCCTTGTGCTTTCTCCTTCCTCATTGTGTCCCAGTATAGATGAAAGCCCAGGCAAGTTTGGAAAACATTGTAAAACTCTACCTGAAAGTGAGCCATGTGTCCCAGAGCGCTGGGTCCTTCTTGGGTGCTGAGGTGGTAGCAGGAGGGACATGCCGTCCTCTTGCTGCCTGGAGCGGGAGCAGGAGCCCTGGCTCGCATCCAGCCACCCTCTGGCTTTTCCTAAATGTAAAAGGCTACAATGGCCTAATCCAGAGCAGCTTCACGCCATTTGACCTTCACGGTCCCACGGAGCCCCATGGTCAGAAGAGCCCTGTGTGCGGTTTGATGCTTTGCTGTTGGCATGTTAAAATCTTAATTCTTTTTTTTCACCACCTCCTCATCTTCTCCCTCCTCATCCTGCTCCTTTTTCTTTTCTCCCTCTCTCTTATTCTGAGACAAGATCTTGCTATGCAGTTCAGGCTGGCCTTGAACTCACTATTTAGCCCAGGCTGGCCTCAAATTTGTGATCCTCCTGCCTCAGCCTCCCGAGAGATGGGATTACAGTTAAGTGTCACTATGCCTGGCGAAAGTCTTAAACTCTTAAACAAAGGGTCCCAGGGTCCCACATTTTCATTTTGCATTGGGTTCTGCAAATTCTGTAGCTAGGCTAAGCCTAACAGAAAAACAGAAGCAGAGGGGTAAGGTGGGGCGGATCCCCACTTTTGATCCTTCTCTGTCTTCGGGAATGGTGCCCCTCAGCTCCCAGGTGCTGGGACATCAGTCTTGATGCTGCCACCTCGCTCACTACGTTCCCTCCATCCTGCCTTCCTAACAAATGCGCTAATGTCCTCCTCGCCATCCCTGCTGCCATGCTGTGGCTGGGGCCACCCTCTCTCACTTCCCAACTGGCCTCCCTGCCTCCTGTCTTGCTTCTCTTTGAGCCATGTGCTCACAGCAGCCAGAGAGATTACCCTAAATGCAAATCTGATCAATGGCACCCATGCTTTCAGGATGAAGTCCAGCCGGGGACACTTCATGACCTGGCCTGCACCTGAGCTGTGTGCCCTCCCCTTCCACCCTTGACTCTGGTCACTGAGAGGGCTGGGCTCTCCTCAGCCTGGCTGTTTGCGTATGTGTTCTTCCTGCCCTCCAGAATGTCCTCTCCCCTTCTCCACGCAGATAACTCTTCTTGCTCTTTTTTTCCCTCTCTCTCCCCTTCCTTTTTAACTTTCTAGGATGGGAAATTCCAACTGTGCAGACAACTAGAGTGGACGGCGTGATGAACTTCAAGGCACCCACTGCCCCACTTCAGTAATTGCTGACATAGGGCCAGTCTGGTTTCATTCCCATCCTTAGATGACTGTGAAACAAATTCTAGGTATAGAACTTCATGCATACATATTTCAGTGTGTATTGATAAAAGACAGAAACTTGTTCTTTTGGGAGTGCTGGAGATCAAACCAGGGATCAATACATACTAGGCCATCACTCTACCGAAAGGGTACATTCCCAACCTTTTGTGTGTGTGTGAGCGACAAGGTCTCACCAAGTTGCCAAGGCTGAAAATTGTGACCTTCCTACCTCAACCTCCTGAATAGCTGGGATGATAGGTATGTACCACCATGCTGATCTTGCTTTTATTTTTTGGCGGGGGTCAGAGCTTTATTTATTTTTTTCAGTGTTGGGGAGAGAACCTAGGACCTGATGCATGATAGGCAAGTACTGTACTACTGAGTTACATCCCCAACCCCAACACACATTTTTTTTTTAAAGATAGCTATGAGCCTGGTGTGTTGCAAGACCCTGTCACAAAAAATTAAAACAAAACAAAAAATAGCTCTGATACTATTACCATACCTGAACAATTAATAAGGGCAATTGCTCTTGATCTGCTAACTCTCAGTGCAGGGAGTGCTCCTTCCCAGCCCCTGGGTCAGCTCTATGCCTCGGTAGCAGGTCGAACTCAGAGCTACACCTGTGCTGATCACAGTCTGCTGCTCACTTGTCCCTGGATTAGACAGTGAGCCACTGGAGGACATGGACTGGTTATTGATTGATTGATTGATTGATTGATTGATTGATTGAGACAGGGTCTCACTATGTAGTTTAGTCTGGCCTTGAACTCACCACATAGCCTAGGCTGGCCTTGAACTGATGGGGATCCCCTGGCCTCAGCCTCCAAGTGCTGGGATTCCAGGCATGCAACACCACGCCTGGTTTATGGTCTGTTATTTCTGTCCTCAGCTCTTCAACTGGCAGAGTGCTTTGCACTGAATAAATATTTGTTGGAATGAAATGCAAGTATTTCAATCCTACCTACAATGTCCCTACCAAGTAGTTTGTGTTGAATGTTTCCAGTGATGGGGAGCTCAGTTCTTCCTGAAGAAGTCAATCCTTAACCACCTCCCCCTTTTTAAGCTGGCTCTATCTCAGAGAGCTTTCTGGCTCTGATTATGTTCCTGGAGCCATGTAAGCAACCATATGTTCTCGGTAAATGTTCTGTATATATTCATCCTGAGGCTGCTTTTCTCCAGTCTAGAAAAGCTCATCTGCCACACTGGGCCCATCAGTCCACCTGACTAGAACTTTCTGGGTCCCGGATCTTCTTTATAAAACTTCACTGTCCCTCTCAGCTGGAGTCAAATGTTCAAATCTGACAGGGGTATCTTCCAGACCTGTGTGCCACCACACAGGGGAGCACACCATGGTCGCCCCTACAACTCCAGGGAGCCTCCAATCAGCTCCCAGCTAAACCACCTTCCAGTTCTTGTCTCTCCATCCAGGCCTTTACCGTCCTGTGAAAAGCTTCTCCAGTGTCTTCCTGAAGTCCTCAGAGGGCCCAGGAGTATGGACACAAAAGGGAACATGGTGGTTTCAGTGCCATCTAGCATTGACCAGCACTGACCCTCTCCAGGGATTTCACCTCAGAAAGATGATAAACCTTGAGCTACCACGTCCGGGATTCTAGTTCTGGAATCTTTCTACTTTCATAGCACTGGAAAGTTACAATACTCAAGTGCACTCCCTTCCAGCAGCTGAGGCCCTAGAGACAGGTTCTTCATGTGCCATGGCCTGAGATGGGAATTCTCTTCTCTAGCCAAGAGAATCGGCTGGGATCTTTCCTTCTGAGACACTCTGGAGGATCCAGAGGCAAGGGAACAGCGGAGCATTAAGCTGAGTCTTCAAGTTCCGGGACAACTAGGGGGAGGGTTTGGTCATTCCACTGGGGTGGGAGAAAGAAAGTTGAGATCTAGGAGGAAGAGAGGATGCAAACAAGGCTGCCAGGCCATTAAACCAAGGCTTCCAAATGGCCTCTAGATCTTGCAGAGCTCAGTGAATGCACAGGGGCCGTGGGATCCTGGGGGTAAAACTTTGTAGGTGGCCCCTCTCAGAGGAGGTCCTCGGCTAGAAGGCAAGAGAAGGACTTTCTCAGTAGGGGGAACAAAACAGGCAACAGCAGGCACAGTCTTGAGAATGGCACATGGGACGGTCCAGGGACTGTGGAAAGTTCTCTGTAAGTGGAGTAGGCAGGAGATGAGACTAGAACTGTACACCAGAACCAGATCACGGCGGATTCTATACATCACATTAGCAACATGGGCTTCACCCATTGGAGAAGCAAACAGATTGTTAACAGAGAAGTACCAATCAGATGCAAGCTGTAGAAAGACAGCTCTGGTAGCTGTTTGGAGAATAGAGTTGAACCTAGGAGAAACTGGAGGGAATGAGACTAGTAAGAGGCTACTGCAAAAGTCAAGGCAGAGGGGCCGGGGATTTAGCTCAGTGGTTTCGCCACCTGCCCCGCAAGCGCAAGGACCCAAGTTCGAGCCCTGGTACCACCCCCCCTCCAAAAAAATGTCAAGGCAGGAAATTATGAGATCCTGAGGTCAAGCAATGGACAGAGAAGAAGATGCATTCCATAGACACTTCTAGGGTACAACTGATGAAATTCAGGGAAGTGGGGAGTGACAGGAGTAGAGGATGCCTCCAAGCTTTCCAATTTGATGGCTAGATAGATAAAGATGCTTATAACCATATCAGAAAATATGGAGGGAGGAGTGAGCATAGAAATTGAAATGACAGAGCCGGGGATTTAGCTCAGTGTTTCTGCCACCTGCCTTGCAAGTGCAAGGAACCGAGTTTGATCCCAGGTACCATAAAAAAAAAAGAAAGAAAAAAAAAAGAAATTGAAATGATGGGTTGCTTTGGCCATGACAAAACTTAAATACCTAACAATTTGGCATTAATAGGAATCTGAGGCTCAGGAGAGAAATCTGGCTTGAGGTACAGGCTTGGGAGTCATGGGAGTATAAGTAGCAATGAAAAACCCCAAGAGTTAGTAAGGAGACCCTGAAAAGTGCATCTCAAGAAGAGCAAAGGTACTTCTATATAAGAGAGGCAAGAAAATTGCCTTAATACAATAAAACTCATGTCCTTTGAGACTGGCAAAATCACAATGATATACACTTCCTGTTCTTTATGTGTCTCTAATTTAAAAATTCAGAGAACAGTACATGTTAATGAGGATCTGGAGAACCTTCAACCCTCATACATTGCTTGTAACAATATAGATGGTCCAGGCTGTTTGGGAAACAGTTTGGCAGGTCCCCCAAAAGTTAAACTAACCTCTGCAAATGGGAGGGGAAAATGGGTCTAGAGATGGAGGGAGGAAGAAGGGAGGGGGAAGAAAGAGGAATAAAAAAATTAAGAAACTGTGTGTGTGTATATATATATATATATACACACACACCTACTCACCACGATGAATGCAATCATTGTGCACTACAAACATGTACTAATACAAAACAAGTTAAAAATAGTTGCCACAAGGACCTGAGTTTGATCCTTGGTACCAAAAAAACCAAGGTTGCCATACAACCCAACAATTCCATACTCAAGGAAACTGAACATATATATCCTCACAAAAACTTACACACAAATATAAACAGCAGCATTATTCATAGAAGCCCCAAAATGGAAACCACTCAACTCATGAATGAATAAGCAAATCCATTAACTGGTGAATGAATAAGCAAAATGTGGTATATCCATATAATAGAAAAAGATTCAGCCATAAAAAAGAATGAAACACCATACTACATCATGGAGAAACCTTGAAAATATGATAATTTAGAGAAACTAGACCCAAAAGACCACACATTGTATGATCCCAATTATATGAAATGTCTAGAATGGAACCAGAGGGAGGGGAACCTTAGTTCCCCCAAATGATTGCTGAGAGATACAGGTTCTTTTAGGAGTAATGCAAATATTCTCAGTCTGGGGGCATAGCTCAGTGGTAGGGCACTTGTCCAGCATGTCAAGGCCCTAGGTTCAATACCCAGTACCGAAAATATTCTGGAATTAAATAGTGGTTTTAATTCCACAACTTTGTAAATATTCTAAAAAAAAAAACCCCGCTGTAGCTGGGAGTGATGGCACACACCTGTCATCCCAGCACTTGGGAGGCTGAGGCAGGAAGACTGTTGTGAGTTTGAGGCCAGCCTGGGTTACAGAGTGAATTCAAAGCCAGTCTGAATTACATAGTGAGACCTTGTCTCAGAAAACCAAAAAAACCCCCATAAAAATGATAGATGAGTTGTCCTTAACAAAATCTTATTTTAGATAAGATAGGATAAAGATTTAATAAAAAACTGAAGATCTGAACCATCTAAGCAAACTACCTACACTGTGGTTATAAACAGTATATTGTAAACCAGCACTGTCCAAAGGACATAAAATTCAAGTCACATATGTAACTTGAAACGTTCCACTAGCCACACTGCGCCCACTCAAAATGTTACCATTTCAACATATAATCAACACAAAGTTACTAATAAGATGTTGAGTCTTTGGCGTGAAGTTTACAGCTGTAGCACATCTCAACCTGGATTAGCCACATTTCGAGGGGTCCATAGTGACATGTGGCTGGTGGTAGCCACATGGAACAGTGCAGATCTAGGATGGCCGTCACTTCCCAGAAGGGTCAGTTTTCTTTTCCTCTGTTTCTTTTCTTTGGTACCGGGGATCAAACTCAGGACCTTGTGCTTGTGAGGCACGTATGGCACCACTGAGCTAAATCCCTGACCCTCCTTCTGTTTCTGTTTGAGATGACCAATAAAAACCTTTATATAGGAGCTGGGGATTTAGCTCAGTGGTTCTGGCGCTTGCCTTGCAAGCGCAAGGTCCCGAGTTCGATCCCTGGTACCAAAAAAAAAAAACCTTTATGTAATTGGCTCCTGTGTTCTGGGCAAGCTAGAGAGACCACAGCCAGGCTTGGGAGAAAAGCCTCAAGGAAAAGTACTGGTGGCCACTTTGTTTTTGTTTGTTTTTGGTACCGGGGATGGAACTCAGGACCTTGCGCTTGCGCAGAAGGTGCAGGAACCACTGAGTTAAATCCCCGGCCCCTGGTGGCCACTTTGAAGGGGGGACAGCAGCTAGGTGAGTGCGTCTCTGGGGTCTGCAGTGAGAGGGAAGGGAGGGGAAGGAAAACAGGGACCAGAGAATGGCCAGAACGTCTCAGGGGGCAGTGCAGAGGCCGGGCTGGTGCCCAGCAGAGTGCAGTGGGTTTCACGGTACAGCATGGTGACAGGAAAGCTGTTGGTGGCACTATCACCAGGATTGAGCAGCAGCTTCCTGGAGTTGGCCACACGATGCAGCATAAATGCTGAGTGAACACAGGCATTTCCCATTCTGGTGGAGGTCCACCATGAAGGCCAGGCACAGACTTTTTTTTCCTGTTAATATGCACAATTTGTTGCAACTTGAAGTCAAAAGAAATAGTTCAAGGCCACCAGCAGGGTGATCTATTTTTTGGGGGTGGAGGAGGACAGTACTAGAGTTTGAACCCAGGGCCTCACACATGCCAGGCAAATGCTCTACCACTGAGCTCCATCCCAAGCCCTCGGGTGACCTCTTGAAGCCCCAGTTTCTTCAGCTCCTAAGCAGATGAAAGCCTGTCTACATTACCAGGCTGAGAAGAGCAAATGAGATGAGCACGTGGAAGCCCACAGGCTTAATGCAGATACTAATCTTTGGCTCTGTAATTATTGTGCCTGGGTGAGCTGGAGCATATTGTGCAATGTCCTGAGACAGCAACTAAGGGATCACACACCAGCTTTTGGATAGAAGATACTCTTTATTCTTATCTTCCCTTTGTTCCTTTCGTTTTTGGAGTTGGGGTCTTGCTATGTTGCCCAGGGTAGCCTTGAACCTTGACCCTCCTGCCTCAGCCTCCTGAGTAGTTGGGATTCCAGATGTGGGGCACCACACCCAGCCAAACACTCTTTTTTTATTTTTCATGGAAGAGGGAAATAACTTTGCCTCATGACCTCTTGTGTGCATTTGGCGTGGTTCTTTGGAATGTTTGCACAGATCCCCGGGAAGCAGGAGGGTGGACCAGCTGACACTCCTTACAGCCTGCCTAAACCTGCACATTTTCAGGGCTGGACCCTTGATAGTCCTTGTAAGTAGTAACAATTCTTTCCCCACAAGACAGAGGGAAACTGGACACATCTGCTCCATCCATGGTTCATATGACAGAGAGAAAAGGTGCTCTGCTTGGCAGATATTCCAACATCATGAACTTGATCCCCTAAAAAATAGCATGTGTGGTTTCATGTTTCCCTGGGCTGTGGAGTCTGCCCTGGGAGCTGCCCATCAGCCCCTTCATGCCCAGTGCCCAGCCGGTCTTTTCTCTCCTTTCAGAGTTTTGTTTTACGGGCTGGTCTTAAGGCTCGGCTCAGGAAAGAGTGTGCTAATGGTTCTATTTGTCTTCTTGTTTGGCAGTCTGTGTCTCCCTGGGGACGGGCACCAAAGGCCAAGGGAAGGCGCTGTGCCGAGGCTCTGGGGATCTGTTTTGGGCCGTGGAAAGTATATTTACTGGGAGTCGTGCAGATATCCAAATATGGGCAAACAGTTCAACACGGCCATGTGACAGGCTATGATGAGAGCTGCTGAAAATGTTTAGGGAGACTTTTTCATGACACAGCAAGATGATAAGCAAAGGAAAGAGCAGGAAACAAAAATTAAACATATTCAACTACAAAAGGAAAAGCACATACAGAAGTATATGCTCAAACAATTTGACAATGGCTGGTATCCTTAGCTACTAACCTTTGTTGAAGACAAAGAATAACCAGTTATTTCCTCTTTTCCCTGTTTTGCACATTGTCTGAAATGAGTCTTATTACATTATGAGTTATTTCTTGGAGAAAGTCAATCTAGAAACAGCACACTGTGATCTGAGGACCACTCCAATCCCTGCCTTTCTTTTTTTTTCTTTTCTTTTTTTTTTTGTACTGGGGATCAAACTTGGGACCTTGAGCTTTCAAGGCAGGTGGCCGGAACCACTGAGCTAAATCCCTGGCCCCCAACCCCTGCCTTTAAGGCAAGGACGACAGGAACCAAACTGGAAGCCTCCTGACCGGAAAGACCCTTGACCACTGGAATATTTGAGTCTTCAGAACTTCGAGGTCATTACCGAGAATTTCCTGGTGACATTGAGAGTAAGTTAAGCTCTGGAGTACAGAGGAGGACTCAGAATGGCAGGTCTGAGTCTAAGTGGAAGAGATGCTGCTGTCAGCACCAGGTGAGGTGATGATTCATTTTGGGAAACTTGGTATAAGCAAAATGGCTCACGGTCAGCCTGGGCATCTGCAATTCCAGTAGAAAATTTAAGCCCTTAATGCCCTAAGGTGTCCAATATATGTAATGAATTGATTTCTTTTCTATGAACCGGGAGTAGGTCCAGTTATTGAGTGTCTTTGGGAGAGCCATGATTGAAATGCATTCCCCAAAGTTTACATGTTGGAAACTTGATCCCGCCAGGCATGGTGGCATACACCTGGAATCCCAGAACTCTGGGAGTCTGAGGCAGGAGGATCGTAAGTTTGAGTCCAGCCTGGGCAACTTAGCAACTTAGTGAGTCCCTGTTTCAAAATAAAAAAGGGCTGGAGATGTAGCTCAGTATGAAGGGTCTGGGTTCAATCCCCAGTGCTGAAGAAGAAGATGGAAAAGAAGAAGAAAGAGGGAGAAGAAGAGGAGAAGAAGGATGAGGAGGAGCAGGAGGAAAAGGAGGAAGAGAAGAAGGAGGAAAAGGAGGAGGAGGGGAAGGAGAGAACGAGGAAGAGGAAGAGGAGGGGGAAGGAAGAAGAAGAAACAACCACCTGATCCCTGATGCGGTTTTGTTGGAAGGTAGGGGCTGATGGGAGGCGTTTGGTCCTGGGGACACTGCCCTCCTGCATGAATTAACACTGTTATTCCGGAGAGCTGAGCTTAGGCCTCTCTTGCATGCATCTCACCCCCTTTCACCTTCTCTCTGGGGATAATGCAGCAAGAAGCCCCTCTCTATAAGCAGCTCCCCAGTCTTGTACTTCCCAGCCTCCAGAACTGTGCGGCAAATATATTTCTGATCATTATTATAAAACATCCAGTCGGATACTCTGTTGCGGCAGTACAAAACAGACTCAGATAGGAGGACTGAGGATATAATCACTCAGCGTATTTTCTGCAGGGCTCTTCCAGGTCACCATAGCCACACATCCAGGCACGGGGCCTCCCAAGGGGTGGCTCTGTGGGTACCACGAGGAAGGCAGCTCCGGAACCTGCTGTGTGCATGGGATCCAGAGATGTGCTCGTAGCCAGCTTCTAGGACAGCTGTACTAGTTTCTCTAGCTCCAGAGGCAAAGCTGCTGAATTTCTCCAGACATTTTGGAGAAGAGGTGACAGGAGCTGAAGGCCCTCCCTGGCTGTGCACACAGGAGGTTCCTAGTCTGCTCTTTAGAGTGTGCCAGTGTCCCAGGGTCAAAGGTGAACTTTAACTCAATCAGGCTAAAAATGTTAGTCTGTAATCTCAGATCCCTACAGAGCTGGAAAAGAGGGGACCAAGAGAAAACATAGAATAACTTCAACCACAGGGAAAATACAAAAGACCTATCCCAACAATTCCGGCCCCAGAGTATGAATTCTGGACTGATTTCACCAGTTTATGGAAACTGGAAAAAAAAAACCACACCAGGATCACTGCCGAATTTCATTTCATGAGGATTTGTACATAAAATCATACTTTATTTTATTTCTCAATTTTAGAGAAGAATACTGTTGCATAAAGACTAGATTACTGTCTGTTTGGTTTTGTTTTCAATTAATTGCTCTCTTGTTCTGCTCTGCTTCCCTGGTGCTGGGACCAAAACTATATTTTCAGTCTTAGAAGAGTATAAGAGAATCCACAACTCATAAAGATTTAATCCGGTTTGATAAGAATGGGGTTTGCTAACTCTTCATCCTTCGTTCATTCAACTGGCATTCATTCAGTCCACTGTACTTGCTGCTGGGGACACGGGGAGGGATAAGAGTCACCCTTGTCCCAGGGCTGGGGATTTAGCTCAGAGGTTTCACCACTTGCTGCGCAAGTGCAAGGACCTGAGTTCAATCCCCGGTACCAAAAAGAAAAGAGTCACCCTTGTTCCTGGGAAATCTGGGATAGCAGGCGGCAGACGACACTGAAGTGGTTTGTACGCACACATGGCATGAGATGTGCCAGAAGCTGCAGATGTGATTTGTGAACCCACAGGTGGAGCACACAACCCAGACCAGGGAGAGGTCAGGGAGCTTTCTGGAGAAGGTGGCGGCTGAACCCCGTCTCGCTGGGGAGGAAGGGTTAGGGAGACCTGGTATCCCAGCTAGAGGTGATCGAATGTTTGGAGGCACCCAGGAAACACCACAAAGTTTGGCACTTCTGAAGAACCAAGGGTCTAGTATAACTCCAGCAAAGGTCAAAAGTCAAGGAGAAGAGTATCGGTAGCTTGAGAGACAGGGAGGCGCTGGACCACCAAGGGCCTTCTAAGCCACACTAAAGGGTGTGAACTTGATCATGAAAGCCATGTTGAGCAATTGAAGACTTTTATGCAGAGAGTGTCAAGATCATGATTTCATTTTATAATAAGACACTGGCAGCTATGGGGAGGATGGATTGCAATGGCTCGAGAAGAGAAGCAGGGAGATCACTGAGGAGGGCATGACATTCTTCTAGTTGATAAGTGATATGTGGAAGTGATAGAAGTGGAATAAAGAGCAGGGGCAGAGTGGAAAGAGATCACAGAGATAGAATCAACAGGATTTCATCCCTAGGAAAGTCTAGAAACACTGAGGGAGGATGAGCTGGTGAACCCGCGGGGTTATATCCTAGGTGTCTGGTTAGGTGGTGTTTCTAGTAGGCAGAGTGTGAAATGCAGGAGGAAAAGCAGGTTTGGGGTGAAATGGGGTGACAATGATTAATTTATTTTTAGACTGGTTGAATTTGAGACACTCAAGGTAGCAAAGAGCCAACTGAATGATCTAGAACTCAAAATAGAGATCTAGGCCAAAGATATATGGGTGGTGGCTGAATCCGTGGGGTTGGATGAGGACACCCAGGAAGACTGCCTGGAAGGTTAGGGCCCTGGGGGACTCTCCTATTGAGACAGTAGCGGAAGAATTGTTCCTGTGGAGACTGGGAAGGGATAGCTAGGATAAAAGGGAAACCAGGAGAATGTGGCATCACGACACCAAGGGAAGCGAGTGTTTTAAGGGTGACAAGGTGGTGAAATTCCACAAAGTAAATGAGTAAGAGAAATACCAAAAAAAATGTGTAGTGCATAAAACAACAAGGAGGTCCTGGGACACCTCATCAAGGCGGACATTGGCACCCTGGAGGCGTGGAGAGTAGCAGGGCGATGGCAAGGGTGGACGCTGTCTTTACAACTTGGCTCCGAAGCAAAGGAGAGAGGAAAACACTGGAGCCAGTGGGAAGGAATGTGGAAGATGAGAGGAGAGATCTTTACAGGAGCAAAAGTCCCTGTGCAGGCAGGAAAAAGCACAATGCAAAATGGGGTGGAGTCCTAGTCTGGGGCAGGAGGGAGGGCTCTTCGTGAGCTCTCAGATCTAAGTGCTTATACACCCTCAGGTCCTGAAGAGGAATGTGGAACATCTTCACTTGACAGCTGGAAGTTTCTCAGTGAAATATGAGACTAGATCATCTGTTAAGGGAGAAGAGGGGGAGGGCAAGCAAAAGGGTTTCTAGAGAATAACCTCTCGGCAGAGCGAGAGGCATGTATAGGAGTTTTCTGGGCAGCCTTGAGGGCTTAGCTGAGATTATGAGGCTTTACTCTCCAGAGGCACCAACACATATGGCTGCTGTTTTCTCAGGTGTGATCAACAGTCTGGGTGTCAGACAGAAATGCAAATGACTCGTCTCATCCAGCTGGGGGTGATGAGAGTTTGGGGAGAATAAGCATAAAAATTGAGGATGATGTTGAGAATGACTGAAGTGAGATATAAAGAGGAAAATAAGGAAAGCCAGGAAGGGCCTGAAACGTGGTGGAAGAGAGGCTGGTCTGTACCGAGAGTAAGTAAAGAAGGAGAAGAGGGGCTGGGGACACAGCTCCGTGCTGAAGCGCTTGGCCAGCGTGTGTTCAGTGATGTGTCCAAATCCGGTGGGGTGGGACAGGGGGATAGCTCAGGATAGGTTCAAAGGCTAAGACAGTGCTCTAGTTGCTCTCCACGATGGACTCCGTTAGAAATGATACTGGTAGTGCTTGCTTTGGCAGCACATATACTAGAAATGATAATGGCTATCAATTAAGCGTCTGCTATTGGCAAAGTACTGCATTAAAATACTTTCGTATCAGATCCTCATAAAGACTAAAAATCCGTATCTTTATTCCTGTTTACAGGTAAAGAAATTAAAGTTGGTTATGCATTCCCTATGACCTAGCAATTCCACTCCTAGGTACATACTGAAGAGAAACGAAATCATAGGTGCCTCCCCCAAATGTACAATAATGTTCTTAGCAGCATTGTTTGTAATAGCTCTAGACTGGAAACAACCCAAATTTCCATTAACAGTAAAATAGATGAATAAATTGTGTGATATTCATACAATGGAATAATACATAGCAATGAAGTATTTAAAATGCTACACACATTAGTAAGTCTTGCAAACATAAAGTTGAAGAAAGAAGCCAGGTGCAGTGGTGCATGAATGTAATCCCAGCTACTTAGGAAGCTGAGACAGGAGGATCACCACAAGGTTGAGGCCAGACTGGGCTACATAGCAAGACCCTGTCTCAAATAAATTAAAAGGGCCGGGGATTTGGCTCAGTGGCACCAAGCCTGCCTTGCAAGCACAAGGTCCGGAGTTTGATCACCATTCCCCCCCAAAAAAGCCTCAAATAAATTAAAAATAAATAAATATGGTTCCGCCATCTGCCTCACAAGAGGAAGGTCCTGAGTTAGATCCTGGTACCAAAACAAACAAACAAACAAATAAATAAATAAATACAGCTCAGGATGGAGCCCTGGGTTTTAGCCCCAATATGGGGGAGGGGGGAGGTTGAGTGAAAGAAGCCAGATTATATGCTACGTGCATTTCTAAAGCTTAAAAGCACACAGCAAGACTAACCTAAGGGGTTGGAAGTCTGGAAGGCAGGATAGGATTTAGGCTACCCTTGAAGAAGATGCTTGGGGAGGGGGGCAATACTATCTTGCCGACAGTGTTCTATTTCCTATTCACTTTGTGATAATTCATGAAACTTTACACTTATGTTTGATGCCCATTTCAGAATGTATTGTACACTTCATTAAAACATTCATTAGAAAAAACTCTACTTCCATGAAGTACAAATGCAATACAGACAAGACATTAAAAATCAAAGATACAAGAAAGTAAAGCTTAAAATGCTAAGTACTTGTCTGAGGCCACGTGGCTGGTAAACAGCTAAGCTAGCAATTAACCCCGTGCTTCCCAGCTTGACTTGCGAATACAGCACTGGGCCCATGGCACCGGCTGTCAGCTAGGTGCTGGGAAAGGACCTGTGTGCCCTCTCCTTTCCCCTGGGCATGGGTGGCCTTGGAGACAGAAGATCAATGCACAGAAGGTGAGAATCTACTGGATTTTCAAGCTCTGGCAGCTGGTTCTTGTCTATCGACTGTCTGCAAGCCAGATTTCATACCCAGAGGGCTTTCATGATTCACTACCCTCACTCAGGGAGCATGGAGCATTTTTATTGTTTAAGCCTCAACCGATGATGACCATCACAGCCTCCTCAGTTTCTCCCAGCTTTAACCCAGCCTATCTGTGGCTGCCAGTGCTGTCTTCCCTAAGCACACTGTGAGGAGTCAACACACGCAGACCAGCCTTGCCTTCCCCTCTGCACACTTACCAATCTCACTGCATCCATGTCCACTGTCTTTCTCCTAAGACAGAGGTGACAGCCTGCTAAGGTCAGCCCAGGTCCAGTGCCTTCCACCCCACTTGGCTCCTTTCCTGCTGACCTCAAAGTTACCTCCCTACTGAAGTATCCCCATCAGCATGTGATCACGCAACAGTGGTCCCAGGCTTTAAAAATTCCTTCTTGATTCATTTACTTCCAGCTGTTTTGTTTCCTATTACAACAAAACAGGCTGGGGATTTAGCTCAGTGGTTCCGCCTCCTGCATCAACAGCACAAAGGTACTGAGCTCGATCCTGGGTACAAAATAAAAAAAAAAAAAACAAAAACCCTGAGAGAGAGAAATACAGAGACTTATTTATACTCTATCTCTAATCTGCATCCTCTATGCTTTCTACTGAGTCCACTCTTCCCTGGAGTGAAGGAATTCTTGTTTAGGAGGTTTCAATGGTTCCACCTTACCAGTCACTATGGTTGATTCTCTATCCTCATGTAATTAAACCTTTCAATAAGAATGGACTTTTTCAAGAAAACTATAGGGCAATGTCTTTAATGAACATAGAAAAATCCTCAATGACACACTGGCAAACTGAATGCAACAAATCATTAAAAAGATTATGGCCAAGTAGGCTTCACCCCAGGCATGCAAGGATGGTTCAATATGTGCAAATCAACAAATGTAATATATCATATATGTAGAAGCAAGGAAAAAAAAATCACATGATCATTTCCACAGGCATAGAAAAAGCATTTGGGAAAAATCCAACATTTGTTCAGGATAAAAACCCTGAAGAAAATAGGAATAGAAGGACCTTACCTCAGTCTGATAAAAGCCATGTGTTACAAACTTATTGTCAGCATCATATTAAATGGGGGAAAGCTGAAAGCTTTTCTGCTAAAATTAGGAACAAGACAAGGATGTCCACTATTACCACTCCTGTTCAATGTAGTGCTAAACTTTTCTGGAGCAATCAGGCAAGAGAAAGAAATAAAAAGGGCTAGTTATAGAAAAGGAAGAAGTCAAACTATCCTTGTTTGCAGATCACAAGATCCTTTGGATAGAAGACCCAGGGCTGGGGATTTAGCTCAGTGGTTGGGCGGGGGATTTAGCTCAGTGGTTCTTCCACCTGCCTCGCAAGTGCAAGGTCCCGAGTTTGATCCCCAGTACCAAAAAAAAAAAAAAAAAAAAAGAAGACCCAGAAACAACATCAAAAAGCTCCTAGAACTAATAACAAAGTCAGCAAGATAGCAGGATATAGGGCCAGGAATTTAGCTCAGTGGCGCTGTGCCTGCCTGCTGGCAAGAACAAAGTCCTGAGTTCGATCCCCAGTTCTGAGAAGAAAAAAAAAGATAGCAGGATATAAAATCAACACACAAAAATCAATAGTGCATGAATAATGAACCCACTGAGAAAGAAATTAGGAAAACAATACCATTCACAATAGCTTCAAGAAAAATCAAAGATTTAAGAATTTACTTAACCAAAGAAGTGAAAGACCTCTATAATGAAAACTATAGTAGTCTGAAAAAGAAGATCCAAGAGGACATCAGAAAATGGACAGATAGGGCTGGGGATTTAGCTCAGTGGTTCCACCGCCTACCTTGCAAGCACAAGGTCCCGAGTTCGATCCCCCAGTACCAAAAAACCAAAAATGGACAGATGTCCCCTGCTCCTGGACAGGCAGAACCAATATTGTCAAAATGGGCACACTCCCAAAACTGATATACAGATTTAATGCACCCCTCACAGAACTAGAGAAACAATCCCAAAATTCATATGGAACCAGAAGAGACTCAGAATAGCAAAAGTAATCCTGAGAAACATGAGCAAAGCAGAAAGCATTACAATCCAAGATTTCAAGTTGTACTACAATGCTACAGTGATTTTTTTTTAAAAAACAACAGCTTGATACTGGCACAAAAACAGGCACAATGGAACAGAATAGAGGATGGAGAAACATCCCTAGCCATCTGATCTTTGGCAAAGAGCTCAGAAACATACGTTGGAGGAAAGATAACTTCATTAACAAATGGTGCTGGGAAAACTGGCTATCTATATGCAGAAGATTTATCTAGATCCATATTTCTCACCATGTACTAAAAATGGATCAAATATTAAGTATTAAAACAGAATCTGCTGGAAGATAAAAAATAGGTAAAACTCTTGATGACACAGGCATAGACAAGAAATTTCTGAACAGAACCCTAATTGCACAGGAAATAACATCAAGAACCAACAAATAGAATTATGTCAAATTCAAAAGTTTCTGTTCAGCAAAGGAAACAACCAATAGAGTGAAGAGACAGCCTACAGAATGGGTAAAAATTTGGCAGCTATTCCTTGAACAGAGGACTAGTATCTAGAATATATAAAGAACTCAAAAAAATTTTACCTCCCCAAATAAAAGACCTAATAAACAAAATGGATACCTGCAGTGAATAGACAATTCTCAGAAGAAAAAGTACAAATGGCCAATAAAAACATGAAAAAGTATTCAACATCTTTGGCCATTACAGAAATACAAATTAAAACAACACTGAGATTCCATCTTACTCCAGAAAGAAGGGCCACCGTTAAGAATTCAAAAAACAAGGGCTGGGGATTTAGCTCAGTGGTTCCGACACCTGCCTTGCAAGTGCAAGGTTCTGAGTTCGATCCCTGGTACCAAAACAAACAAACAAACCAAGAATTCAAAAAACAACAAATGCTAGTGAGGCTGCAGGGAAAAAGGAATGCTTCTACACTGTGGATGGGAATATAAACTAGTACTACCACCATGGAAATCAGTATGGAGATTCCTCAAAACACTAAAATTTGAAATTCCATTCAACCCAGCTATTCCCCTTCTAGGTATCTTCCCAATAGAGTTAAGGGCATCATATTATTTTGATAGGTGCATACCCATATTTACAGCAGCATAGCTCACAATAGCTAAATCTTAGAAGCGGACCATATGTCCAACTGATGAATGGATAGGGCCGGGGATATAGCCCAGTGGTTCCACCACTTGCCTTGCAAACACAAGGTCCCAAGTTCGATCCCTGGTACAAAAAAAAACAACAACAAAAATGATGAATGGATAAAGAAAATGTATTTACACACCATGGAGTACTATTCTTCCATAAAGAAAGATAAACTTGATTCATTGTAGGAAAATGGATGCACCTTGAGACCATAATGCTAAGTGAAATAAATCAGACACACAAGCTTGAATATTGCATGATTTCTCTTACATGGGAAACCCAAAGTATAAATAACTTAAAAGTAAAATAAGAGAGGTAATAGAAAACAGGGGGGTAGATCTATTGTGTACATGTACCAACTCCCCACAATGAATGTAATCATTAGGTACTACTAACACGTGTGGGTAAAAATTAAAATTAAAAAAGAATGGACTCCCTCTTCCTCGAACCCTTTCTTCATTTGATTTTGTGAAACCACTGAATTTTCTCTTCTCAGTCCATTCACTGGCTCCTTCTCTCCTAATGCCCAAATGTTGGGATTATGAAAGGATTAGTCCTTGACCTTCTGCTCTTCGTTTTTAATATTTTGGTGCTGGGGACAGAACCTAAGTCCTCATGCTTGCTAGACAAGTGTTTACCAATGAGCTAAATCCCCAGCCCCCCACCCCCTTTTTGAGACATTCTCCCTGTGTAGCCCAGGCTGGCCTCGAACTTGCAGCGATCCTCCTGCCTCAGCCTCCCCTGAGTGCTGGGATTACAGGCGTGCACTACCACAACCAGCTCCCTTCTGCTCTTCACCACATCCACTCCCTAAGTGATCTCTTCTAGACTAATGGCTTTCAATTATCTATTCCCTAATGGCTCCCAAATTTAATTTCCTGCCTCACCTCCTTGCTGAGTCCCAGACTTACATACACCCATCAACCCAATATTCCACCTGGGGCCTAATAAACACAAAGAGCACAACACATTTAATCCTGAATTCTTGAGCTACCCCAAATCCCTCTTTCTTTGCTGTTTGCCGTCTCAGCAAATCATGTCAAATTCACCCAATAGCTCAGGCAGGAGTGGCCATTCTGACTCCTCTCTTTTCCCAATACGCCAGCCAGCCCTTCTGTGCTACCTTTAAAATATTTCCTGAACTGAAACACTTCCCATTAGACCATCCTGAGCCCTTTCCTGAGTGACTGTGATACCCTCTAACTGATCTCCCTTCTCCTCTTTCCTTAAAACCCCGAAGAGCCTGTTCATCTGAGAGCCAGCAGAAGGGGCCTCTCAGAAACACACCTTTGTCCAGCTGCAGTCCAACCCCCGCTCCCCCGTGAATTCTCACCACATACGGAATAAATATCCAAACTGCAGGGTGGGGAGGTTTCTCAGTGGTAGAGGACTTGGCTAGCCCTAGGTTCCACCCCCAGCACAGGAGAAAAACAAAAGCAAAAACAAAAAATCTCCAAACTCCTCTGCAGCCCTGAGAGGCTTTGCTTTATCAGAACACTGCTTCATTCATTCTGGGCCCTAATATCCTCCAGTTCCCCCACTCCGTCTCTTCCTGACACAATGGCCTGGCCTTTCCTCTGACACTAAACTGCTCCCACCCAGGGCCTTTGTGTGGCTGTCCCTCTGCCTGGAAAGCTCTTTTTCCAGGACTTCCCATGGCTGACTCCACTCCAAGATCTACTCAAATGTCACCTCTTTAAGCAGTGAAGACCTTGACTGCCCTGTTGGAAATGGTTCCCCACCAGTAGGGTCAGTCATACACTCTTTTCTTAAATGACATTACTTTTTTCATAACATATTCATGTTATGTGTTTTTATGCTATGTATCATCTCCATGTATGTCTATCTGTCCATCTCACCTAGAATACATACGATCTCTATGAGGGCAGGGGCCTTGTTGGTCTTACTACTACTTTATCCTGGCATTTAGAAAGCAATACAATAGAAGCTCACTGGATACTGTAGCTGGAGAATTAATGATTCAATGGAGTCTTCCTCCCTCCTTGTAAATACAAAGCATTACTAATGAATCCTGTGTATAAAAGAAAGAAGAGACTGGGGGGTGTAGCTCCATGGTAGAGCCCCCTATGCTTAGCGTGATTGAGGGCCTGGATTCAATCCCCAGCACCACAGAAAAGAGGAGAGGGAGGAGGAGGAGGAGAATGAGTGGAATAAATAGGAGTGAAAGAAAGGGAAAAGCAAATGTTCATGAGTCCTGAGTACTGGGTTTTCAACCCAGCACACTGGTTGCTGCCTTACGTAGATCATTTTGTTTAAACCTCACAACTATCCCATGACTAGGTGTTGCAATTTCCATTTTATAGGTGGGGGAACTCAGGCTCAGAAAGGTAAAGTAACCTGCTCAGGTCATACAGCCAGCAACCAGCAAAGGAGGATGGGAATTCAGGTCTGGCTGGCCTCGGAAGAGACTATGTTAACCACTGGACTCAATGCCCCGTGCACTCAGAGCTTCCCCAGGACGTTCTTCCCTGAGGACACAGCAGCTCTCACCTGCTGGTCTCAGGGGTCCTAAGGGCCCTGCTGGCTTGATCTGCAAGTAGGGCTGGTAGAAGATCTGCCTGTGGTTCCGGGTGAGGGAAGGCAGGTGAGGGAGGAGAGGGTGGAGGGTGTGGGGCAGGAGGCCTTTCTATTCCTAGCTATTTGTAAACAGTGTCCTGACGACCTGGCTTGGGGTTTCTGCATCGGACCCCAGAGATGGCCGAAGACAAATTCTGCCAAAGCAGCCTTGGCTTTTCCAAGATCATGCTGGGGTGGAAGGTTGCAGACAAGGAGGATTCTCCAGTGCCAGAACCTTCCCCAATCTCTTTCCTCTGCCATTTCTTCCAAGCTGGCAACTTAGTTTTGGCCTTGAACAGTGGGGCATAAAATAAATTAGGCAGAAATTAGGCCACTGGAGCCAGGCAGTAGTAGGTAATTATGTAAGCCTTGCCTTCTCCCTTAAAATTAACTCCTTGTTTTTCTTCCTCCCTGTCTCCCTCTCTTTTTGTCATTCTTTCACTCCCACTGACAGTATTTTTTTTAACCTTTTAAGAGATTTTTAAAATGTTGATTTGGCATATACAGGTATAAAGCCTGAAGAATTTAGCAGGAGGAAATTCTCACTCCCCTGATGTGCTGAGCAATTTTAGTACCTTATCTTATTTACTCCTCACAAAACCCCTTAAGGCTGATTTTTATTTATTTACTTTTTTGGTACAGGGGATTGAACTTGGGTCCCTGCGCTTGAGAGGCAGGCCACACAACCACTGAGCTAAATCCCCAGCCCAAGGCTGATTTTTAAAAACCACTTTCTCCCCCCAGTACTAGGGATTGAAACCAGGGACACCGAGTTACATTCTCGGCCTTTTTTACTTATTTGGAGACATGGTCTTGCTGAATTGCCCAGGCTGGCCTCAGACTTTTTTTTTTGTACCGGAGATCAAACTCGGGTCCTTGCGCTTGCGCAGCAGGCGGCGAAACCACTGAGCTAAATCCCCGGCCATGGCCTCAGACTTTAGATCCTACTACCCAGCCTTCTGCCACCCATCTTGGCCTGGCTCACGGCTGATTTTTTTCATTCCCTTTGAATGGTAATGGAGCCTCAGGAAGTCATGCTAATGGGACTGGATTGACAATGCCCGAAGGTGCTCACCCTTAATGTTCTTCTCTGCTCCCGAAAGTTACCAAGTTCACTGGGTCAGTAAGGGGCAAAAGCAGAATTTAAACCTGAGCTTATCTGATTCCAAACACCTATGGGCTTTCTATTTTGCCAAAGGGAACTGATACTCTGGATCCAGACCTCTTCTTTTGCTGGTTATGCCCAGAGTGGTCTAATAAACACAAAACATCCCAATCTGGAAAAGCCCGTGTACTATGGATCAGGATATTCCTGTTTCTCCAATTTGGCAGGCATGAGAATAACAATTTACACACACACACACACACACACACACATACACGTGCATGCTCGTGCACAAAGTATAGGTTCCATCTCTCCCCTGGGGCACTTCCTGCTAGGCTTTGTCCACTCTGGCCTGACTGTGGACACGCTGACATGGTCTGACATGGGTACTCCCTGTCTCTTGAAAAAGCTGGGAGAAGTACAGGTAGGTCAGACAGGTAAGACTAGGGCTTTGTCCTCCCCTTCCTGACCCAAGTCAATCCCCTCCGAAAGCCTGACGCTTCTAGCCTCCCACTACGCAGGTAGCAACCTCCCCTTCATCAGTGGCTCTCAGGCCACCGTGGAATCATCTCCACCTCCTCTCGCTGATGAGCCATTTATTTTTACAAGCCCTCCTTGGTCCTGTCCACCTTATGGTCCCCCTCTGGCACTTCCCCAGCCACGCTCTTCTTGTCCCAAAGACGAGAAGGCCAGCATGACAGCTGTCACCAAGGCCTCACTTGCCCAAAATTCTTTAAATTAAATACACATTATTTACACACAAGAGAAAACTTGTATGAGTAAGAACAATACTGTAGACAAACACCTACAGATCCTATCACCTGGCTTAAGAACAGTCAGCTGCTTTTCCGCCTGGACAGAGGTAGCTGTCAAACTTCAGGGAGAGACCGTACACCTATCTAGCCCTCTCTGCATGCCTGGGTCAGTGGGCCCCATCCCCTCTCCTGCCCCCTTCACCCTGGCCTTGGGAGCTATTTTGGGTGTGTACCAGTCGGGATTAATCTCTTTAAGCAGTGAGCCCGCTGCCTGGTGTGCTCCAACCGCCCAGCCCTCTGTCTGCAAAGGGCATTCTGAGGGCTGGAGCCCAGCTCCGCTTCTTGGCAGGGGCACCCACCTGTGAACCTGAGCTGGACTGGTAGGGGAGGTGGCTGCAGGTGCTAAGCCTCAGCCCACTGCCCCAGGGAGAAGGAAGAGGGTGGAAGCTGGAGGGGTTCTTTCCCACATGGGGAGGGAAGGGACACATGGTTGACGGGTTGGGATCTGGTTCCTGAAACCTGAGCCTATGACAGGCAGTGTTTCACTGAAGCTCAGGCTGTACTTTCCCTGGGGGCTCAGTCTTTCCACTGGAGCTGAAGGAGAAATCCCATGGGACCAGGGGAACAGGCTTCGGCTGCAATGTCTGCCCCTTTGAAAGGGTCAGTTCTGCTAAGCTCCACCTCCAACCTAACCCTAACCCTTTGAGCATTCATTCAACAAAATGGGGGGGGGGGGTCGTCTGTGTGCTGGGATTTTTTTTAAGCATCTGTCTTCCAGTATCACACAGGCTGGTTAGAGAGACAGCCAGGAAAGCAGATGATTACAAAAAGGAAAATCCAGGGATGTATGGCTCAGTGATAGAGCACCTGCTTAACTTGCTCAAGGGCCTGGGTTCCATCACCAGCACCCAAAAAAAAAAAAGTGATGTCTCGAAGGTTGACAGACTGGGATTGGAGTGCTCAGATAAGGTGGCTAAGCTTGCCTGGGTTAGGAAGGCCTTCCGGGAGGTGGCAGTGCCTGGGAGTGGAAGGACAGATAGGAAGTGTCCAGGAAGAGGACACGGGGGACATTCACAAGAGGTGCTAATCGATCCGGAAGGTCCTGCAGTGTCCATCCCACTGAGCAAAGCAGTCCTGGCCCTTCCACACTCTAGACCCACTCGTGAAGCCACAGTATGATTCTCCATGGCCAGGAAGAGCCAGGGCTTCTGATCCATATGGGCCTACCTCCCACTCTTGGTTTCTACTTTTATTTTTGGTACTGGGGATTGAACTCAGGACCTTGTGCTTTTGAGGCAGGCGCAGGCGCCACTGAGCTAAATCCCTGCCCTTTTAAAGCTCAACTAGGAAAGACTGATGGCTCAAACATCCAAGGAAGGAACTGGCCAACAGGTTTCTACTTTTAATTCTTTTTGTGGTTTTTTTTTTTTTTTTTTTTTTTGTACCAGGGATTGAACTCGGGTCCTTGCGCTTGCAAGGCAGGCGACAGAACCACTGAGCTAAATCCCCAGCCCTGTTTGGTTTTTGAGACAGGGTCTCACCATGTAGTTCAGGCTGGTCTTGAACTCACTATGGAGCCCAGGCTGGCCTTGAACTCGAAGCAATCCTGTCTCAGCCTCCCAAATGCTGGGATTACAGGTGTACACCACCAATGCTCAACTTAAATTTGTTTATGATAGAAAATTTCAAATGTATATATACAAAAGTGGAGAAAACAGTATAATGAACACCCCTGTGGCCCCAGCTCCAACAATCATCCACCCATTGCTCCCTCTGTTACCTTACTCCTACCTTGATCATTTTAAATAAATTCCTAATCAATTTTTCCATAAATATTTCAAGAGATATCTCTAAAAGATGAGCATCTGCTTAAAAGTATACTTGTAATACCATTATCATATCTAAAGTTAATGAACAAAAACCCTTGGTACCATCCATCTCACCCTAATCCACGGAGGTTTAGCCTGTGCAGTCCCCCCCGTGGGTGGGGGATCGGCTTTCTGCAGACTGTCACAACACTGCTCCCGGGAGCACACCTGTGTGTGCAGGCACTGTCTCTAACACGCCTCTGGTGGCTCTGTACGTACAAGTGTTGTGACCCTACCTAGGTTGTTAAGTTCTTCAGAGCAAGG
Source organism: Heterocephalus glaber (assembly GCF_053883595.1). Classification (NCBI taxonomy): domain Eukaryota; kingdom Metazoa; phylum Chordata; class Mammalia; order Rodentia; family Bathyergidae; genus Heterocephalus; species Heterocephalus glaber. The sequence continues at coordinate 38,250,570 of NW_028258372.1, forward strand.
ACTGGCACTAGTGCCCTTTGGGTCCCCGAGTATGGCCGGGGAAGAAGCATAGATCTTGAAGTCAGGCAGGCCTCTTATTAGCTGTGCTACCTTACCGTGGTTATTCAACCTCTCTGAGATTTAGTCTCCTGACCTCTATAATGAGGATGAAGATACCTACCTCCCCAAGACTTCTGAGGCTTAAAATAAAAGAGAAGACAGAGGTGCCGGAAATGTAGAAGGTTCTCTGTAAATGCTCATCTTGTAGCTCCTGCTGGAGAAAGATGATGGTCTCAGACTCGGGTTTGACTGCTTGCAGTCCTCGAGTGCAGAGAAGGAGGGAAGGCGAGGCAGGGAGGGGTGCAGGATGCCACTGTTCTATAGCTGGGGGGGGGCTGAGCACCCAGACTTTACTCACTTGCTCTGGGCACTAATTCATGGGCAGGGCTGGCTTCACAGCCCTTGGGGACTGAGGGAAGGGACAGGCTGAGAAGGAGCAGAGATTTGCTTTGGCTCGTGTGACCAATTCCTGGGTTCCTTGACCCAAATGAATTAATGATTCCATGGCTGCCATCTATGGGGTGCTTGTTATATGCCATGCTAAGTGCTAAGTGCTTTCCATATTGAGCCCATGTCGTGGGCTCTTACCCTCATGACTGAGATACACAGACAGTAAGAGACACTGGTACTCACACCAGGTTTTTCTGATCATTGATCCACTATTTTGCTAATGGTGCAGAAGCGGCCACTTTTAGGATTCATTCTCATTCACCAAGATTTACAGAGCGAATTCTGCCCAAGGCTCTGTATAGATTCTGAACTCTGGCCAGTCACTATGACAGCATAGGCCCATGAGCACCTGGGGAGGAGGAGTGGATGGGAACCCCTGGCTCCAAGAGGGGAAAATGGCCCTAATTGCAGCTGCTTATCCAAGGATGATTCTTCCACACATGCCCACACCTCACCCTCATCTCCCTGACTTGGGCTCTGTCTGCAGAACTAAGAGTGGAGATGGAGGGCAGTGGGACAGGAGAGGAGAGGCAGAGCCGGTATTAACAGGCTGAGTAGGAAAGCTGGAGAATGAGTTTTAGGAGCATGAGTGCTGCTCACCCTCTCTGGGGCTAAACATCTTGTGACCCAGTGCTTGGTGAAGGGCTGGGGGCATGGCTCAAGGGTAAAGCACTTCCCTAGCATGAACAAGGCCCTGGACTTGATTCCCGGCACCTCAAGAAAAACAAAAGTACTGTTTTACCTCAGCCTCCAGATGCACAGGACAGAAGGTGGCCGTGGGCCTAGAACATGTAGGGTCTGGGTGGGAGGGTCCCAGAGGTGCCGAGGCTGTTGGTTATATTCCATTTCTTCCTATCTTTCCTGATAGCTATGAGGTACCAGGCCCTCATGGAAGGGGCTGTCATTTTTTCCCCTTAAATGTTTTGGCATTTATTCATCATTATCATGGCTGCCCCGGGGCAACCATTTTGCCCACAGCGTAGTAATTCCTGAGCCCCTGGCTTCCCATATTCTCCTCACTTCTTGGCAAAGCCTTAAACAGGGGCCCGGGTGGAGGAAGGGATGGAGACAGGTTGCCTGGACTCTCCTCTTTCCCTCCTTCCCTTCTCCTCCCTACTTTCAAGGACTTAAGAACTCAGGGCCCTGTCCACCAGTGCACTCTGACCTGTGGTCACTTTCACACCCAGCCAGACCTTCACGGAAGTTTCAGCTGATTATATTCCTGTCCTCTGTCCTCTGCAGGGGAATGAACATGGCATCTGAAGTTCCATAGAGGCGCCTCAGATTCCACAGAGGTAAAACAAAGGGCCAGAACTGAAGCTATAAATTCTTTTCTTATAAGAATTCACAAATAATAGCTACTGTACAAAAAATGTGGCTGAGAATGAGCCCAAAGCCTTAAAATAGTTTGTCCACTGGATGCTTTCTCATGAACAATGGAATCCCACAAAGTCATACTTAATCAGAGGATGGTCTGGTTTGTCCAGAGGAAACTCAAATATGAAAGCAACTGTGAAGAAAAAATAATTCCTTTATGCCCATCCAGGAACACAGAAAGCAAGCTGTGCCTCAGCTCATCCTCGATGCGGGCAGACGCGTCCTAACATTCCTGCTTTTCCCTCCTCTGCCGTCTCCCCTTGGAATCTCTCCATCCCCAGCAAAGTGGCCTCGCTAGCTTGTAAAGGACTTAATGCAGGGTTGGGGGGAGGCTCACTCTAGAGCCTCCTCTAGAGAGTGGAAAAGGAAAAAGGAAGAGAGGAAGAAGGAAAGACAGACAGACAGACAGACTTCACTTTTCCTGGGAATAAAATGGAAGCTATGAGGTTAAGACATTTCCAGCCCACAGACACCTGGCCCCTCTCCCATTGCTTTGGGAAGCCCATCTCCCCCTACCCAAGCTTCTTCAAATGGTCCATGTGCTATGAGATGCCCATAAGGTCAGGGGGAAAGTGAATCCTTCTGCCCTAAGGAGGGTTTGGCCTTCTCATGGGTGGCTGGCAGGAGGCTTCGAGCGTCATTCTCTCCTTTTGCTCCTCCTCACTACAGGATGGGAAGAATTTAATGGAAAAAACAGAATACGAGGGATCGGGATGGAGTCCGCTTGACAAGGAATCCTTCAAGGACACTGCCCAACTTCCCTTCCACTAGTAGCCCTATTTGACCATGGGATACTGTACTCCTGCAATGTAGCATCCAACTTTTGCTTATGGAGCAGAATGAGGGGCAAGAGATACGCACTGCTGGTTCAGTGGATACTGACCAGTCTGGAAGCACTCGACCTTTCGCCAGTGAGAGCTGTTCTGCTAAGGCAGGAAGGAAGCACCCTAGGCAGGGAGTCAGGGTCCCCCCCACTTCAGTGTGTCACTCACATCCATGGACATCTCCCTCTGGATCAGCTTCTTGGTCTCCTTTTCACAGAAGTTGAGCATGGCTTCCCGGTTGTACAGGCCCGTGGACTGTTTGTCGGTCTGGTTCCTCTGCAGCAGCCCCACGGGAATGCTCCCATCTGGGTCCGCCACATCCAGCTCCTTCTCCAGCTCTTCCATCTCCTCAGGAGACAGGGTGGACAGGAGGCTGTCGATGTCAGGGTCCTCACTCACCTGCCGGCGATACTTGGCTACCTTGGACATCTTGGCAAAATGAGCTGCGACTCCTGCTCAGACTGCGGAACTGATCAGACGTGCCAAGCAGGCTTGTGAGCAGACCCTCAGTGGGTCAAGGACTGCAGTGCCCTGGCCCTGCCCTGCCACAGGTGCTCAGTTGTCACAGCAGCTTCGCTGCAGCCCCAGGCTGGTAAGCCTTGCCCTGGTAGAAACAGCGACCAATAAGCCTGGACAACTTCCCCGGGCTCTGAAAGGAGAAGCCAATCCCCAAGCTGGGGGCGGGCCTGCCTCGCTGTCAGAGCTGTTTGAAACTTGAGGACATTCCAGGGAATCTTGGAGCGCTGCGTGACCAAATTTAGTACAGAACAGTTTAGCCTTTTAAAGACAAGGGGGCCATGCTATGAGAAAAAGATACAAAAATGCAGAGGCTGGCAGAAGCCTACCATGGCCTCAGAGAGCCAGAAAAGCAGGACCAGGACCATGGGGCTGTGAGCTAGCCAGCCCGAGGCGTGCCTGTTCAAGCACAGTTTACTTTTCTGTCACTGATGGATGTCACTGTGGCCAGTGCATTGTTCATTGACTTCTCTCTACTGTATTTGGTAATGTGCTGGGGGATGCCCGGGCCTCCACCCTGGGGAAAACGGAAGACACTCAGTTCAAGAGGAGGGGCTATGCCTCCCAACCTCCTGCTTACCCATTCTCTTCTGCCAAGGCAATCTGAGTGCTAAGTATCAGAGGCTCCAGCCTGCGGAGCGAGAGAGAGAGAGAGAGAGAGAGAGAGAGAGAGAGAGAGAGAGAGAGAGAGAGAGAGAGAGAGGCAGGCTGTGCATCCAAACTGAAACCTGCAAAGCTGTCCGAGGAAGAGTGTAGGGTATGCAGGAGGCAGGAAACTCTTAAAGGGCTATAAATTTTGGAAGGCCCAAGGCTCTTGGGAAGAGGGTCCAGACCTCCCTCTGTTCTCAGGTGCCCCTCCTCTGCTGGGGATCTGTAAGCCAGATCTCCCTTGGGAGCACAGGGGAGGAGCCGAGGGGCTGCCATCCATGTAGAAATCCAGAGTATGATTTAGCCTGTCTTCGGGGAAGTACAGTTCTGGGGCTTTGGGACATCTACTGTTTATCGCAACAGGTCTGGCGCGTTTCATAGAAGGGCTTTTCGCTGCTCATCCATCATGCTGCCCTGCGCAAGTCACAGGGACATTCAATCTCCTGCCCCCCTCCCACTTTGCCACAAAATCCCTTCGAGAGCCCTGGTGTAACCCATCGGGGTAGAAGCTTCGATCTTTCCTGGCATCTTTCCATCCTAAGCCAAAGAGAGACGGTTACTTGATCAGCGTTTGCAGGGTGTAGGGATCATCTGGGACTAAAACTTGGCCATGGCACTGAATGCCCACAAGTCCAGCTTTAGGTTAAGGCTGAGGAGGTGAATGACGCTGCCTGGTGGGGTTGGAGGACAGAAGTGAGGCAGGAAAACCAGAGAGGGAGGGTGGGAGAAGGGGTTAGAGAACCCTAGCAGTTCTTCTTCTTTTATTTATTTTTTTGAGACAAGGTCTCACTAGGTAGTTCAGGCTGTCCTTGAACTCATGGCAATCCTCCTGCCTCAGCTGTCTAGCACCACAATTACAGTGTGTACCACCATGCCGGGCATCCTAGTTCTTCTTTTTTTTAGTACCAGGGATCGAACTCAGGTCCTTGTGCTTGCAAGGCAGGCGGCGGAACTACTGAGCTAAATCCCAGGCCCCCTAGTTCATTTTTAAGAGTCAGTTGTCATGTGTTGGCCAATCAATAACATATATTTACTGAGTATCGATGATGTGTCAGGCACTGTTGAGAGCCAGAGATGTCACTAAAGATACAAACTTTGGAGGTTATGGTCTATCAGTGAAGATGATTATTAAACTAATTACTTCAAGCAATCTATTAAATAATTAAAAGTCTGCAAAATTCCTCAAAAGAGAAGTACAAGGGCTCTAAGAGACTACAACAGAGGAGGCTGGGTAGCAGTGTGGTGCAGTCATACAGGTGAAGGTCGTACAGGTGAAGGCCCGGCTCTGGAGGCCAGCAGACCCGCACAGGGTTGTGGTACTGCTACTTATTGTCCATGTGACTTCAAGAAAGTCACCTTCTCCTCTGGACTTGGCTTTCCCATCTGTAAAATAAGAACAACACCTGTACCCACACTGTAGGATTGTTGTGAACATTAAATTGTCACACACATGAAAACACCGATCTGATATAAGGTAAACATACATATGCTGATATATTTATTAGCAGTTGCTATAATTATTTATACTCTTATCCTGGGTAGTTTTCTTTCCAGCCCACTTCTGTCCTCCTTTTCTTTCTTTCCTTCAGTAGTAGCCACCTTCAATATACACGTGTGCGTAAACACACACACATACACATACACACACACACACACCCCTTCTCACCTGGTTCTTATTCACTCATCCACTCATTCAAGTATTGATTCAAGTATGTATCTATAGCACATGGACAGGCACCAAGGGGAGAGGGATACAAAAATAATTACAACATTGTTCTTCTCTTTAAACTGTATTATTTAATGGGGTAAAAATGCTTCTCCTGTAAAGGCAAAGGAAAGCAAGCAAAGAGGTATAAGAATCATCAAGAGTCCAGCAGTAAGGGGTTGGGGATTTAGCTCAGTGGTTTCGCCGCCTGCTTTGCAAGTGCAAGGACCCGAGTTCGGTCCTCGGAACCAAAAAAGAAAAAAGAAAGGAGCCCAGCAGAAGCCACATTAATTCTGTGGGGAGAAGGAGTCAGGATGGGCGTGGGCACCCCAGAGGGCCTGGGGTGGGAGCTGGGTTGAAGGGCCTTCAGCTAGACGCTTTGGGGGACATGGTGCTCCCTGGCCCAGTGTCCCCTCAGAGTGGCCAGTCTTCCTTCTCAAGGCCACAGCATCTTCTGGGATCCTGGCTCTGGGGCCACCTTAGCTGACCTGTAGTCCCCCCATCAGCAAGAGCCTTTCCCCAGCTTCTAAGACTCTTCTTTCTCAGGATTTTTGCTAAAAATATTCACTGTGCCACGAAAGAGGCAGCAGAACACGAATGCAAGCAACTCCCTTGGCTCCAGGCTTGCCTCAGTGTCACTGGCTTCAGTGGCCTCCTGTTCTGGGCCCAGTGATCTCTGCTCTAAGGAAACACTTAAAAACAAATCCTACCAGGCATGGTGGCACACACCTGTGATCCCAGAGGCTGAAGCAGGATGATCAAAAGTTGAAAGTCAGCCCGGGCAATTCAGAGAAATCCTGTCTCAAAATAAACATTTTTATTAAAGGGCTAGGGCACAGTGGTGGAGCACTTGCCTGGCATTCATGAAGCCCTGAGTTTGTACCCAGCACCAAAAAAAAAAAAAAAAAAAAAAAAAAAAATCCCAGCTTTTAGAACCAAAGAGCAGGACTCACAGCCTCCCAACCAAAAGTGTCTACACGTGAACCTCTCTCATTTCTCTGTCTCAGGTCCCACAGTTCCAAACTCAGTCTGAAGTCCTCTGACCCCTTGAGCCCTAGGGCACCCCAAGACTGCTCACAAACTCTGAAAATATTCTCTTGAAAAACACTGCCACTGAGGCTGGAGGATGTGGGAGCCCAAAGATGCACAAGTATGGCTCCCTGCTGCACCTGCAACCGGAGGCCATGTGGGAGGCAATGGTTGTCCAAGCTCAGAATCCATATCCACCAGAAATGAATTCATCCTGGGATTCCTCAGGGATTCTGGCTTGGGCTAGTCCTCAGGGAAAAGCTAGCATTGCTGGGGCCAGAGAGATGGGGAGAGAACAAAAGGGAGAGAGACTTCAAGCTCCAGTCAAGATGATAGGTGGGATGGGAAAAGGACAATAAGGATGCAGAACCACTTGAACTCATGTTCAGTGGCTCTCCATGTGTCCCCAGGAAAGTCACATTTTCAGCAATATAGGGTGGCAGTATAGTGTAGCAGGTAAGACTGCAGGCTCTGGAGTCAAATGACTTGGGCTCAAATCTGAGACCTGTGACCTTGGGTGAGTTATTTAACCTTTCTGAGCCATGGGAAATGGAATACGAGGACATTAAAAAAGTATTTACCCAAGGGCTGGAGGTGTAGTACTTGCCCAGCCCACACAAGGCCTGAGTTTAAACCCCAGTACTGCAGGAAAAACAAAAAAGTATTAAGCTAAAGAGAAAGAGTACCTACTCAGAGTTACGGTGTTATGAAGTATGTTAAACAAGATGCATGCACAGTGTAACAGCATCAGACACATAACAAGCATTATCGTGCAAAATGACTTTTGCATGCATGTGTACATGTGTACACACACACACACACACACACACACACACACGCTCTGATGCAGAATAGCTAAAGCAGGGGCCAGAGTGTGCGAGATCACAAAAGAGAGAAACTGTCACACCGATTCTCTTCCTTAAGATGCAAGGTTTCTCCAGAAAAAAGTGGCAGACTCTGTCTCTGGAAACAAGCCACCAGCCTGAGCTAGCACTCCTGAGATGAACGGAAATGGGCAGAGGAGAGGTCGGGCACAGACACAGGCCAGACTCATGTCTTTCTGAAAGGAGAGCTAGGGCAGGAAAAAAAGCTAAGAGATTGCCTCTCCTGCCTCAACTGGCCCAAACTAAGATACCTGTGCCTACCAAAGCGAAGAACTCCAAGCCCAAGAGCTGGCTGTGGGTCCAGCCTCACCTATCTGGGGCAATCTGAGTTTCTGGTGACTTGGACCAGGCCCAACTATGAGATTTGGAGCCACAGTCATGGACTGTGTCCTCCTGGTGGATGGGACCCTTGAGGCCCCAGTAGCCTCCAAGTTCACACATACTGAATGGCTGGGAGGGGAAGAGTCTGAAAGTGTCCATTCCCATCAGTACCTGGACGACAAGTGGTTCCACCAACAGTCCCACCCTGGGGCTAGAACACTAACTTTAACAAATTGTGCCCTCGTGTGTTAATCACCAGTTCTAATGCCCCTCCCCTTCATGGTCTCAAGGACTTTCACTGCTTTCCTCACTCATTCCTCTACCTTTAAGCTTCCCTCAGTGAAGGCCACCAAAGTCCCTTAGGCTAAAGACTCCTGACATGGCTGGGTGTGGCAGTGCGTCCTGTAATTCCAGCACTGGGGAGGCTGAGGTAGCAGGACTGAGAGTCTGAGGCAAGCCTGGGCTACACAGAAAATGTGGTCTCAAAAATAAAAAAAGAAAACCTCACTAGATTACAGTATATCTTTTCTTCTGAAAGGTTTCTTCACTCAGCATCCTGGAAATGGGTGTGTGTGTGACTGAGGATTGAACCCAGGGTTCTGCACATGTAGGCAAACATTCTATCTTGGGCCGGGGATTTAGCTCAGTGGTGCCACGCTGGCCTTGAAAGTGCAAGGTCCTGAGTTTAATCCCTGGTTAAAACAAAACAAAACAAAACAAGATACGTAGTCTTACTAAATTGTTTTTTTTGAAACAAGGTCTTGCTATGTAGCCCAGGCTGGCTTTGAATTAACAGCAATCCTCCTGCCTCAGCCTTCCAAGTGCTAGGATTACAGGTGTGTGCCACCATGTCCAGCTAAGTTGTCTTGACTGGCCTTGAACTTTCCACCTTCCCATCTCAGCTCCTGAGTGGCTCTTGATGACCATGTGGAGCACAAATGGCTATTTCAGAGAGAGAAGCGACACATGCCTCTAACAAATGCTAAATCTGGGGCTTTCTGAGTCTAAACGCCCAGCTGTCTGTTGCAATTAAAAGAGAGCAGAAAGTGAGAAGACTGAGACCGCTTGCCGGCCGCCACTGGAGCAGAGTCTCCCAGCACGGCACGCTCCTCTAGGGTAAGGGCTGTTGGATGAAAGGAGCTGAGTAACCGGCAAAGAGGGTCTGGACTTCAGCTTTGTAAACATAAACTCACTATGAAAGCTAATTTTATACCAACTCCAGTGGGCCACAGGGTGCCCAGATTAAGCACAGTTTCTATCTGGGAGAGGGTTTCTAGGTGCAAATAACTTGAACCAGTGGACTCAGTAGATTGTCCTTCCTGATGTACTCGGGCAGTGCCCAGTCCAGTGAGCGCCTGTGCAGAACCAAATGTGGAGAAGAGAGAATTCTCCCTGCTGTCTCTGCCTGGAACACTGGAACTGGCCTCGAACACTTCATCTCATCCTCTCCTGCCTTCAGACTAGGGTTTCTGTCATTGGCTCCCCTCATTCTTGGGCCTTTGACCTTGGATGAAATTACCCAAGCAGGGGCCAGGGATTTAGCTCAGTGGTTTCACCACCTGCTGCCCAAGTGAAAGGACCCGAGTTTGATCCCCAGAACCAAAAAAAAAAAGAAAAGAGAAATTACCCAAGCAGCTTTCCTAGGTCTGCAGCATGCACATGCAGATCATGGGACTCCACAACCTCAAGATTAGGATGAGTAGATTCCTCCTTAACTCTACCCATCTATTTACTCTTATTTCTCTGGAGAACCCTGACTGTTTTTGGTGATTGAGTCAAAAGAACCAAGCTCACAAAAGGCAGAGACATAAATTAGTATTAACTGCCAAGTAGACAGGAATAGTTATGAGCACAGGCCTGGGCATTTACTCCTATATATAAGGCTATTCAGAAGCCAAATAATAATCAGAAGATTGCTGAATAAATATGGTATAAGAGCTTTGAATAACAACAGAAATATGGGATAATAATTGGCATTACAGACATAGGATAAGATTGCATAACAAATATGGAATAAGAGCTCGGGTTCTTGGGGTCAAGGAAAAGCAAAGAGCTCTGACAGAAAGCTCTGTCAATTGAATTAATGCTACATAATTTGTCATCAACTGTGTGAAGCTCTTAGCAACTACTCATAGATCTTTTAAGAAGCACAGGAAGGTATCTAGAGCTAAAGGATATTTCATCTGGTTCTTGGTGAATCCTTGCCCCATGAGAATGCAAATTTCTAGTTACTGAAATATGTATGCCACCAGGTCAGAGGTGCTGACTGAAATCCTTTCTGTGCTGCACCTTCTGGGCTCCGTGCTCTCCTGCATCCTCTTTAGCCTTTACAATTAATTAAAGTCTCTTAATTGCAGTCACACATCCCAAACAGGCTTTCTTGAATTTACACATCCAAATAAGATGATTCATTTGAACTATTCTCACACACAAGACACTTTTACTAATGATCTTTTGTGCTCTGGAAGGCTCAATTCATATTTCCAAATATTTGAAGGGAACCTCACTCTTCATTGCAGTCTCCTATTGTTTATTACATTAACTTTTCCGCAAGATAATACACATTTTAAAATCAACAGTGCAGAATGGAGAGGAGTTCCCTTCACAGTCATCACAGGTTTTGCTAGCTCTCAGTTAAAAGGAGCAGTTGGGTACCAATCCTTTTCAGTCTCTTTTCTCTGGGCGAAACAGCCCTCACACCATCTGGTAATCATTGGGAGAGAGGACTGAAGAGGCTGTGGAGTCAATGTCTCTCAAAGCGAGGGGCTCAAATTGGTCATGGTCCTCCAGATGGCCCAAGTAGCTCAATATTTTTTGAGCATTTACTACATTTCCAGGCCCTGTGATTATAAGGGGTGGAGACCCCAGGGCTATACGTAGCTGCTAGGAGATTCAGAGTTAACGGCAAATCCGCCTCCAGCCTGGAAAGCACAAGGTCCGGAGTTGGATCCCTGGTACCAAAACAAAAACAAAAACACTGCTAATGGCAAATTGGGTAGCATTAATTCACAGCTGACTGCAAACGTGCTTTTAGAAAGGAAAAGCATAATATTTAAGTTTGGCAAACCCCAGCGAAACAGTATCAGGTTTATCTCCGTCCCCGAACCTCCAGCGACTGAATAATTCGAACCCTGTCTTTCTTCTTGGTATCGGGGATCAAACTCAGGACCTTGAACTTGCGAGGCAGGAGGCGGCACCACCGAGCCAAACCTCTAGCCCCGAACCCTCTCACTTGGTAGCTTCTCTACCCACGCAGCACAGCTCCCCGCCTTCGAGGACCTGGGCAGGGAAAGTCCCGCCCACACGCTGGCCCCGCCCCGAGTCCTGACTCCCATTGGCTACGGGGGAAACAGCTAACCAATCCCCACAGATTTTAATGACCTCCTATCGGGATCACTTCCGCCGCTGAAATCAGTTTCCGCCCTGCTCACCCGGCTTTGCTCTCTTGGCCGCTAGTCAAGATGGAGGAGTACGCTCGGGAACCTTGGTGAGCCTTATCCGCAGTCCTTGTCTTTCTTTTAAACCTTTCCACGGCCCTCATTTCCCCCGGCTCAGTCTCCCGAGATTTAAGCAGAACTCAGTCTCAGGCGCGTCGACGTAAGTTTGGTAACCTGGGGCAGTGGGGACGAGAGCGGCCAGGTGACTTCTTTAGTCCTGTACGGCCGCAGCCCAGCACCCAGTGACCTTGCGGTGGATGACGGTGAGGGATCCAAGCTTGGGTGGATAGAGACCGAGGACCTCCTCCTGACGAAGGGCACTGTCGACCTTGTGCAGGGTCGGTAGTAATCCTCTCTGCCCGACGAGGTGACCTTGGACGCGTCCCTGCACCTGTGCTCAGTTCCCGCGCGGAGGAAGGGAAGCCTGGCCTCTGTGGGAGGGAGTACTGCTCTTGAGACTTTGTGTCGTGATGCGTGTCCGCAAGGTGAAACATTTCAAATGATTGGAACATAGATTTCACCCTCGGAGTCTGGATAAGCTCCTGTAGGCTGGAGCGTCGTTTTCGTGCTTGGAATTCTCCTTGGGGAAGGAGGGAGGCAAAAAATATCAGGAAAACATAAAAGAGGTAGTTGAGTGGGTTCTCTGAAAAGCTACGAATAACAGTTCATTCAGCATTTATCAAGTGAGGACTCTGAGCGTAGCTTCAAGGAATAAAAACATGAAAAGATCAGGCATATACACACTTATAAAACAGTATAAGCAGCTGTTCGTTAGTTCTGAGTTTCTGGGATCATAAATAAAAATCAGATCTTGGTTTTTGGATTACTTGTTCCTTTGTGTAAGAGCAAGAACCAAGGTATCCTCAAGTTGTGAAAATGTCCAGAACTTGTAAATTATTGCCTTGCTAGCAGTAGCCATGTTGCTTAGTTTGTGCCCCACCTCCCCCAAAACGTGTAACAGAAATGCTTCACCACCTCCTAGCACTTCAAGCTCTCCTTTTTTAAAGACAGTTATTTCCTTGTATTGTGCTTGAATATGCAGGGTTCAACACGCTGTAAGTTGCTGTTGGATACATGATAATGATACACATCAGCAGGGGAATAAAGTAATTTTGTTCAGTTAAAGATCTTATAAAATAATGCGTTTTCACTATGTAGCCCCTTTTCTTTTTGTACATATGTACTGAAACAGTACAGTCAGCTGGTTAATTTTGTAGTCAAACTGCTCTGATCATCTGTCCTTTCCAGTTATAACATTTCTTGAAAAACTAAGCTCAAAACTTAAGCGTCTTTTCTCTCCCACTGGCCCTGTGCAGTCAGAATTTTTTGAAAACGTCTGCCTGGTTCTCTCTCTTTTCTGCTCTCTCTCTTCTCTTTCACTTCTCTCTTTTCTCTTTTTTCTTGTGGAGAAGACAGGCTGGGGATTTAGCTCAGTGGTTCCGGCGCCTGCCTCAAAAGCGCAAGGTCCAGAGTTCGAGCCCCGGTACCAAAAAAAAAAAAAGAAGAGGATTGATCCCAGGGCCACATTCATGCTAGATAACTGCTGACTTTCTGCTTTTTGTTGTTTCTGTTCTTGTTCTGTCAGGATTTTACCTGGTGCCCATAATGCCTTTTATAGTAGCTTCCTACTGCTTTCCTGATCTCCAGTGCTGCTTAATACACCACATGGGTGTAATCATTCTAAATACTTCTTTGTATCATATGTTCTCTTAGAAACTCTTAGCCTATATGGTACAGCTGAAAGAGTTTGGTGACTTTGGAGTCCAAATTTTGTACTTAAATTGATTCTACTAAAAAAAGTTGATTCTACTAGTTTTTACATATATCACCTTGGGCAAGTGTTGTAGTCAGCAGGATTGGGCAAGGGAATACATTAAATACAGAACATAGCTTATAAGGTTATTTTATGATAATTACCCAAAGATTGAAATACAAAGGAGTGCAAGAGATTAACTGCACTCTAGAAGCCCAAAGGATTCAACTGAGGGCCTAGATCCCAGCAGTTTCCCACACAAGTCCAGCTGAAGGCCTAGAGTCCAAGGCAGTGTCCTCCTCGATTCCAGCCATTGTCCTAGAGCCCACGGCAATGTCTCATGCTTGTCTGTATTGAGGATCTGCACCTGGAAGGCCCAAAGGCCAGTGATGGAAGCCAGAAAATCTACGCTGGTGAGATGAAGGATTTGTGCCACCAAGCTGAGGGATCCACATTGGAACTAGGAAGTGATGCTCACAGTGAAGATCAGAGCTCCCCTGATGAGAACAGCAGCCATTCCCAGTGACAACGATGCCCCAAGCTCCTCCTCCGATGAGAACTTCTTAGTTTGCATCAGGAAAACTATCCACAGCAAGCTTCTCCTAGCAAATCAACAGGCCAAGATCTTCCCCTCCAGTACTCTTTTTATGGCCATTGGTAACAGTCTTCAGGTGGATCCTCCATGCCCAGACCACGCTGATTCAGTTCAGCTGGGCGTTACAAGTTGCCCCTTAATCAGTCCACCACAGCAAATTACTTAATTTCAGCCTGAACTTCAGTTCTTCTGTAAAATGGAGAGGAGACAGGAATATTCTTTTGCAAAGTTAAAAGATTATGATTATTTTTTTTTTTAAACCAGGGATCGAACTCAGGACCTTGCGCTTGCCAGGCAGGCATTGGAGCCACTGAGCTACATCCCAGGCCCAAGATTATGAATTCTAAAGGAAAACAACACAGCTTTTTATGGACATCGCAAGTTTTATTTGCACTGTGGGACACCCAGAACATAGTTAATACTTGGGCTCGGCATGTAGCTCAGAGCCCTGTGCCTGCCTAACAAGTGCAAGGTCCTGAGTCCGACAAAAAAAAAAAAACATAGTTAATATTCAAATGGTTAACTTTCGATCGTTTTACTGTTTGCTTGCCACTTTCTTGGGTTTTTGGTTTGTTTTGTTTTTGCTGTAGTAGGGACAAAATTCAGGGCCTTCTCTCTTGAGTTCCTAAGGCTGGTCTTAAATTTGTGATCTTCCTGCTTCAGCCTACCAGGGTACCAGAATTCCACGTGTACACTCCGTGTCCGGCAACATTTACAGTCCTGCAGAGTGTGAGTTCATTCTTGTGCTTGCAAGGCAGGCAGCAGCACCACTGAGCTAAATCCCCAGCCCAGCTCCAATTAATTTTAAGATCAGTTAGAAAACAAACCATAGACTTAGTAAGCCCCCAACCCCTTCATATTTTTTTGTATGTTTTCATGGAACCTTTCTTGTTTGCCCTATTCTGCACCACCGTAACCAGAAAACTTTGTCATTGTCCTATTTGAAAGTTACTAACTCCCTGTTTATAGACTGACCCATGAATTCCTCTCTTTTTGCCTTCCCTCTTTACTTCCTATTAATGTTTCTACTGTTTTAAAGAAATTTCTGTTGTCTGGTATAGTCTGTCAGAGCACTGCTTCTTAAACTTTTAAAGTGTAATAACATCACTTGTGGAGCCACGTGTGGAAGTGCATGTCTATAATGCCAGGACTCGGGAGGCAGAGACCAGAGAAATGAGTTTGGGGTCAGCCCAGGGAACCGAAAAAAAGAAGAAAAAAGATCCTGTGAATTGTGTTAAAATGTCCACTCTGGGTTTGGGGGTGCAGCTCAGTGGTTCAGCACTTGCTTGGCATGTTGGAGGAGGCCCAGCACAAGGCCCAGGATTCTTTGTTCTCTGACAAACTTGCTTCTAGGTACTGATTTTCCCCAGTTTAGGACCATACTTGTGGGCAACAAGGCCCCAAAGCATCTCACTATTAGAATACGTGCTGTGTGTAGTAGTCTTTCTGTACAAGATCATGACTAGTATTACACTTTGAAAATGGTGTGGTGTTTTGACTTTTTGTATTCCTATTTGGCAGTCAGAAATTACTTGTTAATTAGATTGTTAGGCAGCAATAATATTTGGATTTGTAGGTTTAAATGTAGTGCTTGTTCCTTGAGTCTAGTTAAAAAGAAATTTCTTTTACTTGCCATGGGTTGAGAATGAATTTAACAGTCACTCTTGGGCTGGAGATTTAGCTCAGTGGTTCTGCCACCTGCCTCACAAGCGCAAGGTCCCGAGTTCAATCCCCGGTACCAAAAAAAAACAACAGTCACTCTTTCTTCTCTCTCTCTTTTTTTTTTTTTTCCAGTGCTAGGGATCAAGTCCAGATGCTTAGTGCCTGCCAAGTGAGCACTCTGCGAGTGAGCTAGCCCTGCTTAAAGATTTATGAGCCAGATTCCCCGTAGTTCTGTTCTACTAAGCAAATTACTCAGATTTCAGTATTACATAAGTTAGATTGCTGCATATGGAAGCTGGGTCCACAAGGGTATTATTCCAGTGCATTAAATAGAGCTGATCGAAACTAGTTTCAAATGGCTACTAGAACTCAGTAGACCAGGAAAGAATTGGAGACTCTTCAGAATTTGTCTTTATCTGTAGTCATGGAATCGTCATTGGGTCTCAGCTTTAAAATTTATGATTGCTGGAGCTAGGGATTTAGCTCAGTGGCACCGCAGCTGCCTTGCAAGTGCAGGGTTCTGAGTTTGATCCCCAGTACCGCAAAAGAAAAAAAAAATGTATGATTGCTTACAGGGCTTCGGGCTTACCCTGTTGGCCAGAAGATTGAGTCAACATTGTTGATTACAGTGTAATTTCCTGTATATTTGTTCATTTGCTTTTGCACAGTGGCAGACTTAGGCTTTTAAAACAGATACAGTAATTGTTAAAATGTATGAAGTGCTGTTACAAATTTGGAAGTTAATGCTATTTCCATTCCTTCTAGCTAAGATGACTTGGGGCCAAATAGATATGGGTATGTTCAGTATTCTTTATCTTTGTCTACATTTCATAGGCCAAATGTTAACTGGTTACACTGGGTCCTGTATTACAATCAGTTGCATCCCTTACTCTATTAGCAAAGAAGATATTATGGTTTAGGAATGAGAAATAAGGTGATATTTTCCCCCCTCCTCTGTAGCCCGTGGCGAATTGTAGATGACTGCGGTGGAGCCTTTACAATGGGTACCATAGGTGGTGGGATCTTTCAAGCAATCAAAGGTTTTCGAAATTCTCCAGTGGTAAGTAGGTGGTTGGTCTTATTTTATCATCGCTTGAAACGGGTTTGGTAATATTCCTGGTGGCTGCACCAGGGGGTTAGAAATGTGTTACACGCCTAATGTATTACAGTTTAGGTTGCTCTTTTGTTACAGGGAGTAAACCACAGACTACGAGGGAGTTTGACAGCCATTAAAACCAGGGCTCCACAGTTGGGAGGTAAGTAAAATTGTTACATCCTTGCTCTAGTTTATTGGAAGATGAAACTTTTCTTTTTCCCTTTTTTAAAAGACTATATCAGTTAGTGATTTTAGTTTGATCTAACAACTTGTCACAAACTAATATCTCTGTAGGTTCTTCTTTATGGCTTGTTCGGAAAGTTCACTTGAGTTATTGTATCCATTTGAAAATCTTGTCTCTGTCCTTCAGGTGTTCAGTGATTTTTTTTTTCCCCCCTTTCTCCAGAACGAAGGCAGAGCGCTTAAAGCTCAGGTTTAGGGTTCGGAATGATAGCGCCTGGGGTAAATAAAACTGAAGAGGCCTGGGATTTAGCTCAGTGGTTCTGCTGCCTGCCTTGAAAGCACAAGGTCCCAAGTTCAATCCCCAATACAAAAAATAAATCAATAAAGCCAAAGAGAATGTGATCTGAATAATTGGGGTTTCATAAGAGAGAAACTGAGCTGCTGGGCTTTTCTCCAAGGTTAGCTTTTAGACATTGTGCAGAGATTAGTGCAAAATGTTAAAAGATTATGTGCATCGCACTTATAAAACTTGGTTTTTTGGAAATTGGGAGAAGGGAGATGACAAAAAAATGTAGAAATTATATTTATGTACTACATGTACTAGATGAAATTATATTCATGTAGTCAAATTGAAGACACCTGACTATTTTTCATAAGACGTGACTGCTTTGCATTCCTTCAAAACAAAAAATTTAGGACTGGGAATGTAGCTCAGTGCTAGAATACTTGCCTAGCATGTATGAGGTCTGGTTCAATCCTCAGCACCAAGGAAAAGGGTAGGGGTACATTCTATTGTACCTAGACAGCATGCCCCTCTTCTGGGACATAGGGTTACTGAGGAACAACTTTTTTTAATGTATTTTGAGCTCTCTGATAATAGACCAAAAATAAGGAGCTGTATTCTGTGGTAGCTGAGGCTACCAGCTAAAGGTAGGTCATGTCTACTACCTTTAATGAATAACGTGAGAACTGGAAGAGGATCCTGGCAATGACCTGGTTCAGACATTTGGAGAGACCCAGTTTATTACATTAGCGCATCTAGTTACCCACTATCCTGAGATTTCAGATGATAAAGAATAAATTGATTGAGGCTTGAGTATTCATTTTAGAATTGGAAAACAGAAAAACACAAGTCATCTATTTTGTTACCCAGAAATGCTGACTGTGAAAATCTTAACTGTCTTTTCTAGATTTTGTTTGAATTTGTGTATGTGTGTGTGTGCCTTTATTTTTCAGAATTGTTTTCATGTTTAGGTATAGTTTACGAAGTAAACAATCTGCTGACTTAAAGTAAGTTTTAGATTTATGCTTGAGAAATAAAGACAGAAAGGAGGGGTATTCCATAATTCTAACTGTTCATATCATTCATTTGCCACTTGGATTTGTATTGGCTTATACCTGTAATATATTGCAAAATAGCTGGATTTCTTTGTTTTTCTATTAGTGATTTTCAAGCCCAGGGCTTTTGTATGCACTAGGCAGGTACTCTGCTACTGAGCCGCACCCACAACCTTTGGCTTATTTCTTTTAATTGAGTTGTTGCTAATTTTCCAGCTGATACAGTAAAATCCAAGCTTATTCAAATAATAGTTATTCCAACCTTTGTTCGGTGTTTATTCAGACTTGTGTCTCCATGTATTTGTTTGGAGTAGGAGAATTTTGATAATATTTGAAATATGAGATGACATTTAAATTAATCTGTTTATTTTTAAAATAAAACAGGTAGCTTTGCAGTTTGGGGAGGTCTGTTCTCCATGATTGACTGTAGTATGGTGCAAGTCAGAGGAAAAGAAGACCCCTGGAATTCTATCACTAGCGGTGCCTTAACCGGGGCCATCCTGGCAGCAAGAAGTAAGCCAGCCTTGTAGATGCATGCGGGGACCAGACTGTTGGGAAGACCTCATATGTCTTCATTCTCATGACATGTGTAATACCTAAGACCGAGCCTCGCTTGGTTTGGGGTAGCATGAGTCAGTGTGGTAGGTTGGAGAGAGTAAGGGGGCTGTTTGTTTACTTGGAAAGCTTGCAAATGAGGGAGCTTGGAGTCCTAGCCCATGTATACAGGGGTTAAGAGCACTTCTGTTCCTAGTTTTGGCCATTTATTAGCTGTGTGACTGGGCAGTGTGCCAAACTTCATGTGCTTAGTTTCATCAGCATTCTAGAATTAATAATGCCTTCCACATAGGATTATTAGGAATAAAGAGTTTAAACCTGTCTTCTGAATCTTTGGGACAGGCAGCAAGCCAGAATTCCTTTGAGCTTAATGGTTTAGACTGATGGTTCGTAAACTTTTTCTTTCTTTTTTTTTTTTTTTTTGGTACTGGGGATTGAACTCACGACCTTGCACTTATGTGGCAGGCGTGGTGCCACTGAGCTAAATCCCAGGCCCTGTAAACTTTTTCTGCAAAAGGCCAAATAGTAAACATTTGAGGCTTTCTGGATGGTGTGATTAGCTCTGCTGTCACAGTACAAGAATATCCACAGAGAGTGCTTAATTAAAAGAACAGGGCTGTATTCCCATACAACTTTATTTACAAAAATAGCCAATAGGCTGGATTTGACCTGTGGGCTATAGTTTGCTGACTGTGGGTTTCGAACAGTAAGAAGGCGTTTGGGTTCGGGAGGAGGCATACAGCGCAGAAGCCCTCTCCTTTAGAGTAACCTCTTTGTTGCTCATATCTTCAGATGGACCAGTGGCCATGGTTGGCTCAGCCGCGATGGGTGGCATTCTCCTAGCTTTAATCGAAGGAGCTGGTATCTTGTTGACGAGATTTGCCTCTTCACAGTTTCCCAGTGGTGAGTCTTTTCTCTGCTTAATACCGCAGCTCAAATACTTTGGAATGGTTTCTTAATTAAAAAAAAAAAAACACTTATCCACCTCCTGCCTCGCAAGCGCAAGGTCCAGAGTTCAATCCCCAGTACCAAAAAAGAAAAATATTTTGTCTGCTAACATGGGGTAGTTTGCAATTTCTGCGTTAGGCATGAACATGCTGTGTAGTTCATGAAGACTGATAATGGGCTCAGATTCTAGTTGGGAAAGTGAGCAGAGGTGAAATGACTGTTCAGTTGGCCAGTGAGAGAAATGCTTGGGTACTTAATTTGCCGTTGGACCTTGTGTGTAGATCTCAGATGTTTTCAGTGCTCATTTGCTTATTCTGAAAACTTTGCTTTGTTGTTATTTTCAAGATGATCTCTTTATGTAGTTCAGGCTAGCCTTGGACTTCTCTGTAGCCCTGGCCTTCTCTGTAGCCCTGGCTGGTCTCAAACTCATGATCCTCCTGCCTAAACCACCTGAGTGCTGGGATCGAAGGTGTGTGCCACTGTACCTGGTACTGGTCATTTTAAGAATGTCTGAAGGGGGCCGGGGATTTAGCTCAGTGGTTCCAGTGCCTGCCTCACAAGCCCAAGATCCTGAGTTCGATCACTAGTATCAAAAACTAAAAAGATCTGAAGGACGGTTCCACAGATTTGTAATAATAGTGGTGGTTCAACAATTTCTTGTGATACATGTACGTACCAGGTGCTGGCGATATAGTAGGGAATAAGATAGTCAATAAGACAGTCCCCGCCTGCAAGGACTTAGATTCTGGTGGGATAAAACAAGACTAACACATTAGCAGATCATTGAGATGATTTCAAATAACGTTTCTTGCTTCGAATAAAATAAAATACAGTGGAAGAAAGTGATTCATGTTTGGGAGGAGAATCACTAGCTTTCACAGGAAAGTCTCTGAGAGCTCGGTAATTTGTTGCTAATTATTCCTCTTGTCTGATGCCTAGGGGAAAAGTAAAATTGTAGACTGGATAGTCATTATGTAGTCATGTAATATCTGCCTGTTAGGCTTAAACCAGGCATGGTGGCACACCTCTGTAATACCAGCACTCAGAAGGCTGAGGCAGGAAGATTGCCGCAAGTTTGAGGCCAGCTTGGGCTATATAGTGAGACCCTGTCCCCAAAAATAAATCAAACCAAAAAAACCAAAAGAACCTGTTAACTTGTACAATTTTAACTATCAAAAAATTTCATTGTTTAAATGGAGTTATTCCTTCATATTGGCAGAGGCAGAAAGATGGCTATAGTAGTAAAAACTTGACCTGGCCCGGGGCAGGGAGACAGCCAGAATGGTGAGATGTGATGAAAATTATCTGGGGGCTGGAACAGATTCAGCAGAGGATTAGGAATAGAGAAGTCCTCCCAGTTTGATTTGATTTCCCTGAGCACTGAAGGAGAGATTCAGTCACTAGCTCTGAGTTTAACACTCTGACAGTTACTTTCTCATTTTACTTTTTAGTTGGTTTTGATCATTTTAGTGTGAAAGACCACATGAAGCCAGGCATGGTTGCGCACATCTGTAATCCTCTCACTCTGGGAGACTGATGCAGGAGGGTTGCAAGATCGAACATGCAATTTAGTAACTTAGCATGACCCTTTCTCAAAATAAAAAATTTTAAAAGGGGCTTCGAATATAGTTCAGTGTGAAGGCCCTGGGTTCAATTCCCAGTACCATTAAAAAGAAAAGAAAAAAAAAGATTTCACATGAAACATCAAAAGATCTCCAAGCAGGGCGTGGTGACACACACGCCTGTGATCCCAGCCCAGCACTTGGAAGCCTGAGGCAGGAGGATTACCGAAAGTTTGAGGCCAGCCTGGGCTACATAGTGAGTTCAGGGCCAGCCTGAACTACAAAGGGAGACCCTGCCTCAAAAAACAAAAAAATCTCCATATTTTTAGAAATGGACATAACAAAAATTTAGTTATATTGTCTTTTAGAAATTAGCCCTGTTACTTTGCTTTAAGCCTTTTTCCTCAGAGGGAATCCCCTTTTTATTAATCAAAACTCACTGTTCCTATAGAAGCAGCCTGAAAGTAAGGCTATTTTTAGACAGAGATGTGGCTTTTTAAAAAGCTGTATAGGGGGACATCTTTGAAAAGTTAAAAATATTTTTCCAGTTAACTTACACAAAAAAGTTCTTGAAGCAGTAATAAAAGATTAGCTAGAACTGTATACCTAAATGGAAATAATTACCACCTCTGGCTTATCTTTTTCACTCAGTCCTTTCACATTTTCTATAATGAGCAGATAATTGCTTTTGTAGTAAAATAAAAGTGTATCAATGGAGTGTTATATTTGGAAAGCCTCAGGGAATTTTACTACTGAATTTTACCATTTTAACTCTTGTTTGTTTTCTTTGGGTTTGTTTTTTATTTTTTGAGACAAGGTCTCACTGTGTAGTTGTAGTTCAAGCTGGCCACAAAATGGCAGCAATCCTCCTGCCTCATCCTCCCGAATGCTGGGATTATGAGTGTGCACCATCTTTATCTCTTCTTTCCAATTATTTTCTTGTCTGCTTCTGTTTCCATAAAGAAAAAAATTGGTTATTTCTCTAAAAGTCTTTTAAAAGCCACTGCCACCCTCCCCTCAGTTCCCAGGCCCTCTAATCCTTTTTTGGGGGGTGGAGGGTTTGAAACAGGGTCTCACTATGTAGTTCAGGCTGGCCTTGAACTCACTGTGTAGCCCAAGGTGGCCTTGAACTCATGGTGATCCTCCTGCCTCAGCCTCCCGAGTCCTCTAATCTTTTGAAAACTAAACTACAAGATTTTGTTCTGTGGCACCCTACGCTGAATTTTCCCATTTCAGAGCACATTTCCTACCTAATTAGTTATATAAATTGGATAACTGAGTTCTTTTAAAGTATGGCTAAGTAGGCCTGGCATAGTAGAGTATATCTAATCCTAGCCCTCAGGAGGCTAAGGCAAGCGGATCACCTGGAATTCAAGGCCAGCCTGGAATACTTAGCAAGACCCTATTTCAAAAAACAAAAACAAAACAAAAAAATAAAATATGGCTAAGGTACTTAAACTTTGTGGAAATACTTTTAAATTGTTACTAAAAATATGTTAAGAAAAAAACAATACATTAAGAGGTGGGAGAGATTCTTCTAACCCTGATATGTGGCAGCTTGTTACAGCAGCTGTCTTCCTTGAGTATTGCTTCTCGCTATCATGAATCCATCTGACTTTCCTGGCATAACATTTGAGAGCTGTCCATTCTGAAACAAGACAGCTTGTCATGTCATACCAAATTTGAAGCTTCTCCAGATCTCATGGGATTTGGCCCCTGAGACATATAAGTTCAGATTGCAGCTCTAGTGTAGCACATACTTTTCAAGTGAATTGGTTTACTTTCTACAGAGACGCATCGTTTTCAATTATATAATATCTGGATTCTCTTTCTAATCCTTCTTTATTTTAATTGCAGGCCCTCAGTTTGCGGAAGACCCCTCCCAGTTGCCTTCAACCCAGCTGCCATCCTCACCTTTTGGAGACTATCGGCAGTATCAGTAGGACTAGTCTCCCAGGGTTTTTTGAACAAAAAGAGCTGCAGTTGAAGAAGGCTTTCAGAAGGTCAAGTTACAGTCTGTTTTTAAAACTGTGGGTGCAACAACTGTGGCCATCGAGGCTATGAACAGACATTTGGCACTTTTTTCTATTTAAAGGAATATGGAGGGGGATAGAAGATACTACATTTATTTATTCACACTTGGATTGCATTTGTGATCAAAATAAATGTCTAATATCATTACAAGAAAATACAGTAAGACGAAGGACCAAAGGGCAAATTACAGTGAAACATGACCATCATTTCTTGGGGACTTCTCTGCCTGGTATTGTGTGCTCTTATTCAGACAATAAAAGCTCCTGTAACTTTTCTTTTAAGATAAGTTGTACAATTCTACTTTTCATACTTCACATAATGCATGTTTCATACCAGTCCCTAATCTCACTTGAATTATGTAGAAGAATTGTCCAGAGTCAACACAAATCGTTTCACAGCGAAATGCTCTGTAGATGAAGGATAGAGTAAAATACTCGTCCTTTACTTTGAAAGTAAAACACAGGGTATGCTGCCTTGGTTTTGAGGATGCTAGATACAAGACTGCTACCTTTAGGACCACTGGGTCTTGATTCCTGGTCATGAGGAACCTCCCCAGGAACAGCTTGGTTCCAATATACTCAGTTCTCTATGAGAAGAATCTGTGCAAGGGAAAGTCTGGTGTTCACTATATGCTTGGAAATAAAATACATTGTTTTTAATGCGTTCCAAGTCCCTTAAGCTGATCTTCAAAAGGTGTGTGTTGTGGAGCTGGGGATTTAGCTCAGTGGTTCCACTGCCTGCCTCAAAAGTGCAAGGTCCCAAGTTCGATCCCCGGTACCAAAAAAAAAGGTGTGTGTAGTGGGGTCTGATTGTGCCTGGAAATTGCGTTAGCATTTTGGAACAGGCTGTTTTCTGATTGTAGTGGAAGTGACCTGTGGCCTTTAGAAGGAGCAATGTTAGTAAGTCCTCATTTGCCTATGTTGCTATTTATATGAGATGAAGAACAAATCCATGTGGGTTCTGTAAACACAATTTGTCTTTTAGCACGATGCCATACATCATGTAATAAGCACTTAATTACTAATTGTGGTTTAATAATTATAGTCTTTTATTGTGAAATATACATAAAATAATATCATCATAAGCATTTATAAGTACAGCTCAGTGGCATTTGAGCACAGGCACAGTGTTGTTTAACTGTCACGACTATTAAACAGTAACTCCCATTCTCCCCTCCCTCCAGGCCCTGGAGCCTTGATTCTGCTTTCTCTCCAAATTTGCCTATTCTAGGTACCTTCTTTATGTGGAATTGTATAATATTTGTCCTTCTGTGACTGCCTTAATTCACTTAGCATAATGTTTCAAGGTCCAATGACTGACTATCCCATTGTATCCAGATACTGTTGATTGACTCATCTGTTTTGGTCACTTGAGCTTTTTCCATCTTTTGGTTAAGGTGAATTATGCTGCTATGAACAGCAGTGTACAAATGTCCAAGTCTTACCTGTAGTTCTTTTGTACAGCTAGCAGTGAGGTTGCTGGGTCATATGGTAGTTCTATGTTTAGCTTTGACGGACTGCCAAACTGCTTTCCACAGTGACTATACCATTTTAGATCCCCAAGAGCAATCCAAGAGGGTTCCAGTTTTTCCACATCCTTGCCAACACTTGTTAGTTTCCTTTTTTTTTCAGTGCTGGGAATAAACCTAGAGCCTCTTTCCAGGCAAGCACTCTACCATTGAGCTATACTCCCAGCCCCTCCTTTTTATTTTTAAATTTTGATGTCCTAACCTGTGAAATGGTACCTTATGGTTTTGATTTGCATTTCCCTAAAGATACTGAGCTTTTATGTGCTTATTGGCCATTTGTCTGTGTATCTTTGGAGACAATTGATGTACTTTTGGAGTCTAGCTCTTCAACTTGTATATCAGAAGAGCAATTTAAGCAGAAC
Organism: Heterocephalus glaber; assembly: GCF_053883595.1. Lineage (NCBI taxonomy): Eukaryota > Metazoa > Chordata > Mammalia > Rodentia > Bathyergidae > Heterocephalus > Heterocephalus glaber. The sequence goes on from NW_028258372.1 coordinate 38,275,416, forward strand.
ATGTTAAATTGCAAAGAAAGTGTTTTCTTGAGATCTAGATTTCTTTTTGTTTTTTTTGAACTGGGGATCGAACTCGGGTCCTTGCGCTTGCACAGCAGGTGGCGAAACCACTGAGCTAAATCCCCGGCCCGATTTCTTATTTTTTAAATGGTGTATCAGTTTGGAACATAAGTCCCTTTCATATGAATTCTGATTCTTTGAGGCTGTTCATATGTGATGATTCTGTTTTTGCCATTTTATTGGTTAACTCTGCTGTCTTCAGCTCAGCATATCAGAGGCAATTCTTGATTACAGATGAATTTTCTGGAGTTAGGGGGTGCAAGAGAGCAAAGTGGGGAAAGTTGGAAAGTCAGAGTTTGGGGAAGGACTTTACCTTTTCTTCTGCCATTTGTAGGACCCTTGGTGGAAACCCCTGTAAAACCTTTCTGCTTACATATCCAGGCTTCCCGATTCTTCACTTATCCATGGCCTCCTTTCTCTTTATCCTGCCTGTTGTCGAGAGAGACAGTGCTCTGTGACTTTCTACCTATGAGTTCCACGGAGAGGAAGCCAGGCGGTTTAGATGCTATTTTTAAAATACGCATTTTAAATACTGATAGGAGATGTTTAGTAAATATTCTAAATATAAATTTTGTGTACTAAAGCCCAGGGTATAAGGTGAACATTAAAATCATTTTAGGGGATTTAGCTCAGTGGCTCTCCTGCCTGCCTCAAAAGCACAAGGTCCCGAGTTCAATCCCCAATTCCAAAAAAAAGAAAAGTCTAAAATCATTTTAATTACTAAAATAATGGGAAACGAGATGGGAATGGGGTTTTCCCCAGCCCTTCCTGGAATAATGGAGTTAGTCTAATTTCACCTTTGAAATGCCCACTAGGTCCTATCTGTTTTTCCCTTCTTTTTAGTATTTGACACTTTGTGTGAAGTTGGCATGTAAGAGTGGGTTTTGGAGTCACGGGTTGGAAGATGGTGCAGCTGCCCCTGCTAGTGCAAGTACATCTGTGAACTATCATGAAAGCGGGCTGCATCTCCACCCTGTGGTTGCTAGTCCTGGTTAAAACTGTCTAAGTTCTAGTCCTGTTAAATTGTAGGTTAGCGTACTATGTGCAGCTTGTTTTTGCAAAAAAGTTGGAACACAACGACCCCATTCTTACACATACTGTACTGTCTTGGCTGCTTTCTTACCTCCAAGGCAGGGTTGGCCAGTCTGGACAGAGACTGCCCCAAAACCAACACGGGAGAAACAGGGTTGAATCTCAGTAGATGAAGAAATTGAATTTCTGGATGACAGGAACCACATTTCATACTTGACAAATGTTAAGTGAATGAATAAGTTGTAAGCAGGTGTGTGTCTACCCAGTTCAAAAGTCTGAAGCTTTTTTAAAAAATGTATTAGGAGTCGGGCCTGGTGGTGCACACCGGTAATTCTAGCACTTGGGAAGCTGAGTCAGCAAGATTGCCACAAGTTTGAGGCCAGCCTAGACTGCATAATGAGACCTGTCTCTGAAAACTAAAAAAAGTATTATGAGATATTTTGGACATATGAATGTAATAAAAAATGTTCAGTATCTGTATCCCTCCACACAGTATAAAGAAATAAACATTACTCATGCAGTTGAAGTTCCTTATGCATAGTTCCCTTAGTTCACTCACCTATCCCTGAGAGTTAACTATTACCCCAAATTTGGTGTTTTGTGGTCTAATACCATTCCTAAATTCCATCATTAATTTTCATGTCTGGCTGCTCTGTAGCCTCACCGATATTTGGTTTTTATTTTTGGTACCAGGGATCAAACTCCGGACCTTGTGCTTTCGAGGCAGGTGCTGGAACCACTGAGCTAAATCCTGGCCACTTGTTTTTTAATTTTAGCAATTCTCATAGGTATATAATTGTCTCTCCTTATAGTTTTGTTTTGTTTTTTTGGTACCGTGGATCGAACTCAGGACCTTGCACTTGCAAGGCAGGTGCGGTGCTACTGAGCTAAATCCCCAGGCTGTCACAGTTTTGTTTTGTTTTTGGTACCGGGGATCGAACTCAGGTCCTTGCACTTGCAAAGCAGGCGGCAAAACCACTGAGCTAAATCCCCGGCCCCTATCGTTATAGTTTTAATTTGGAAGTGTATGGTCAAAATTTTAATTCATTTTATTGATTTTGGTTTTGAGAGTTCTTTATATACTGTGTATACAGATCTTGTAAGATGTGATTTGCAAATATTTTTTGTACCTTTGTTGAAAACCAGTGTGTTTCTGGGTTCCCAGAAATACACTTCCATTGATCTGTCTCCGCCTTTCATTAGTATCATGCTGTAGCTTTATAGTAAGTTTTGAAATGGTGTAGTATGAGTCTTTCAGTTTTGTTCTTTTTCATTGTTGTTTTAGCTATTCTAGTTCCTTCGCCTAGCCCTATAAACTTTACAATAAGCTTCTTGATATCTCTAACAAACCCTGGTGGGGTTTTATCAGGATTGAGTTTCATCAGTGTTTTGTCATTTTTAACATGTAGGTCAGTGGTGGCGAACCTCCGGCCCCTGTGCCATAGCACACTATCGGTTACCATTGAAAACTCTGAAAGGTTCCCCATCACCAATATAGATCCAGTGCATAGTTAGACTTAAACCTAGAGATTTCATTTTTGGGCATACTGCTGTAAACAGTACTATTTTTTTTTCTTTAAATTCTTTTATTGGTACATTTTAGGTATACAACAGTACTATTTTAAAATTTAATCTCCGTTGTTCAGGGCTAATAAATCGTGTGTGTGTGTGTGTGTGTGTGTGTGTGTGTGTGTGCTAGGGATCTAACCCACGACCTCACACATGCTAGACATGTACTCTACCAGTTATTTATGTACCCAGACCAATTCACTTTTAGATATTTATTTCTAGTAGATTCATCTTTTATTTCTTTTTCTTGCCTTATTGCATTGGACTCCCAGTATATTATTGGATAGAGTGGTGAGAGAGAGCATCCTTGCTTTATTCCGGTCTTGAGGAGAGAGTATTCAGTCCTTATTGCTAAGTAGGTTTGTAGAATGCTTGTCAATTCTAAGGTTAAGGAAGTTCCCTTAGTTTGTTTTTGGGGACATGAGTTTTTCTCAAATACTTTGTCTACCTATTGAGATGATTGCATGGTTTTTCTGTTTTAATCTGTTAATATAGTGAATTATATGGTTGATTTTCAAATATTGAGCCACGATTGTATTCCCAGATAAACTATGCTAAGTCATGATGTAGTATCATTTTTATATATTTCTGGATTTGATTTGTTAATATTTTGGTGACGACTTTTGCATCTACATTCATGAGGGAAATTGCTTGTAGTTTTGTGATAACTTTGTCTGGTTCTGGCTATGATGAGACCATCTAACTAGTAACTAGTAACTGAAGGTGAGTGACAGCTCTTAGGAGGGAGGAGACAGGACCAGAGCACCTGGCCTAGGACCCTCCACTGCCCACCCGAGCCCTCGCTGTGTGCATGGAGGCCCAGAGGGCTGGGGCAGCATCACCACCGGCAGAATCTTCTGGGCAGAATCTGCACTGACTCAGGATCAAACTCCTTTCTTCACACCAGGGAACCTACCGAATCCTAGGTGTGTTCCACACAACGAAGAGATTCGGAAATGAAAGACTCAGGTCTCAAGGGGGCTAGGGTCTGATTCTCTGAGATTTTTAGTTTCCAGAAGCAGAAGACAGACCCAGGTGGGCTACAGTGGCTAAGCAAAGAGCAAAGGAGCTGGTCTGGGGCATCGGAGTCCAGAGACTCAAAGAGGACCTGAGGGGACTGTGGCCAGCTGCACTGCAGGGCGGCAGGGGACATGGCATCATACCAGGTTTCCAGATAAGGACAACATGAGCAGTGAGGATGCTTCCGACTGCAAAGTCCTGCAGGCCTCACTAGATAATGACACTACCGTAGTCAGTGTAGGCTCCAAATGGCTTAAAGGAAGTAGAGTGGGTGGTTTGTCTTTAATGATGTTTTCAATTTTCCTCTCTGGCAGTCTCACCTGCACAAGTCCAGGAGAGAGCTGGGGCGGGGTGGGTGGGGCTCTTCCTGTGTCATTGTGTGGTTTGAATACTCCACATTTCAGATGCATGGAAACTTAATCTCCGTATGTTGATGATATCTGGAAGTAGGGTCTTTGGGAGGAATTAGAATTAGGTAATGGCATCAGTCTGGGGCTCTGTGCTGGGACTAGTGGTGGTGCATGGCTGTAATTCCATCACTTGGGAGGCTGAGCCAGGAAGATTGCTGTAAGTTCAAGGCCAGCCTGGACCTCATAGGGAGACTCTGTCTCAAAAAATCAACAAAAAACACTCCCCTGTTTTCCCCTCCATTCCTTCCCTCATTCTACTTTCTTTTTCTCTGATTTTGATTCCTCAAGGGAGAGGAATCATACAGTGTTTGTCTTTTTGTGGTTGGTTTAGTTCACTTAGTATGCTCCAGTTTCATTTCTGTTGTCACATATTTCAGGATTTCCTTCCTTTTGTTGGCTGAATAATATTCAATTGTGTATAAATACCACTTTTTCTTTCTCCAACTATCTGCGAGCATTTGGCTTGCTTCTACTTGTTGGCTATAGTGAGTCGTGCCATATTGAATGAATGTGTGTGTGTGTGTGTGTGTGTTTTCCTGGGGACTGAACCCAGGAAGTGCTGAGCTACATACTCAGCTGCCCTCTTTTGTTGCTGTTGTTGTTGTTTCTTGGTACTGGGGATTGAACTCAGGACCCTGAGCTTGCAAGGCAGGCAGCGGAACCACCGAGCCAAACCCCCGGCCCTGCCCTCTTTTTTTAATTCATTAAATTTGTTGGTACATTCTAGATATGCTTTATGATCACATTCATCATTTGGATTTTGTACCTGTACATGATACATCTTGGTTCTTGTTTTTTCCCATTCCTTTTCCCCTCCCACTCCTCCACTCCTCCCTGTTTACAAAAGCTTTGTTTCCATTTTTTCTTTCTTTTCTCATTTTTTTCTTCCCCCTCTTTCCTTTCCTCTTTCCCCTCTCTATTCCCCTTCCCCTTTAGACCTTTTCTTCCTATTTCATATTATCTATTATACATTTTGGTCCTCGTTTACACTTTTACTTTCTCACACCAGAGAAACAATTTGGTATTTACACATGTGTCCTATTTATTTCACTTAAGAGTGTGCCCTCAAGCTCCTTTTTTTTTATTTTTATTTTTGGTACCAGGGATCGAACTCGGGACCTTGCGCTTGCTAGGCAGGTGACAGAACCACTGAGCTAAATCCCCGGCCCTAGCTCCTTTTGATTCTGATACAGGATCTTACTAAATTGCCTAAGCTAACCTGATACTTTAAGATGCTCCTGCCTCAGCCCCCTGAGGCATGTACCACTATGCCTAGCTGCATATAGCTTACTAAGATCCTGATTTCTATTTGGATATAAACCCAGAAAGAAAATTGTTGGGATATGATAGACCTATTTATATGTTGTGTATGTGGGATTGTGTACTAGGGATTGAACTCAGGGCCTTCACACTGAGCTACATCCTTAGTGAGACAGGATCTCACTATGTTGCTAAATTGCCTAGGCTAGGCCCACACTAGTGATCCTCCCTGAGTTCTGGGATTACAGGCATGTGCCTCCATACTTGCCTTTTTAAAATCTTTTTTTGTACTGGGGATCGAACTCAGGACCTTGTGCTTATGAGGCAGGCACAGTGCCACTGAGCTAAATCCTGGCCTCAGTTTGTTTGTTTTTTTGAGACAGGATCTCACTATGTAGTCCAGGCTGGCCTTGAACTCACTATGTAGCCTGGGCTGGCCTCAAACTCATGGCAATCTTCCTGCCTCAGCCTCCTGAGTGCTGGGATTACAGGTGTATGCCACCACACCCAGCTCATAGTGCTTTTTATTGATGACATGGCAGAGGAAAAATGGCTTTGAATGGTCATTCCACTCATTTTGCTGTTTTGGAACGATGGCATGTTAATAACTCTGCATTGGGTACCCAGTCACACTTGTGCTGGTCAATAGTAGTGTCACAGAGCACAGGGGACAGCAGATATATTTGGGAAGTGACCCAGGAAACCCTGCAAAATGAGGGTGGGTTGTTGCTGGATCTGAGGGACCAGTCAGTCTGGAGGAAGACACTGTGCCCCTCCTGCCATGGCTGCACCCCAACCGCCCCGCCCTGGTTATTCACAGCTGACTCTAGAAAATATGAAGGAATGTACACATAAAAATGTTTTTAAGAGCCAGGAGTGGTGATGCATGCCTGTAATTCCAGCACTCAGAAGGCTGAGGCAGGAGGATCACTGCTTGTTTGAGGCCAGCCTGGGCTACGTAATGAGTTCAGGGCTAGCCTGAGCTACAAAAGGAGACCCTGCCTCAACCCCCCCCCCAAAAAAGTTTTTAATTAATCAGAAAATTGATTTTTAAAAACCCTGGATACCAAGTCAGTATACAAAGTTGCATTTCTATGCACCAGCAACATTTCTCAAATTTTATTTTAAAAAAGATCTAATTTCCCACAGTTCCCAAAATATGAAGGAATTCAAAATTTTTTGGAGCAAATGTATAAATTCTATGTGAAAATCATGAAACTTGTGTTAAAGACGACAGAAGACACTGCGTCCTCTTAGAGAAGACTTGAGTGCAGCATCGCCAGACTGGGATTTGCAAGCGGGTCCCTGCTGTGGTGAGGCGGGGCAGCACCTCCTGCGTGTGAGGGGACTCTGAGGGCCGGGCTTGGGGGACGAAAACCTCCAGTGAGGGAGATGCTGGAGGAGTGACAGATGGTCTGAGGGCTCTTTTTTTCTTTTCTGGTTTGTTTTGTAAATTTAAGACCTTTATTAACAGATGCTTGCAGTTTGTTGAATTTTTTTAAAAAATCAAGTTGGAAACTTTTATTACAAATCAAAAATGAAGTTCTCGGGGCCGGGAATTTAGCTCAGGGGTTCCAGCGCCTGCCTCAGAACTGCAAGGTCCTGAGTTCGATCCCCGGTACCAAAAAGAAAAGAAAGGAAAAGAAAAGCAAGAAATGTCTTTAAAAAATAAATAAATAAATAATAAATAAAATAAAAATTAAAAAATGAAGTTCTTGCCTGCTGCGCAAGTGCAAGGACCCAAGTTCGATCTCTGGCACCAAAAAACAAAACAAAACAAAAATGAAGTTCTTAAAAATCTTAACTTGACCAGATATGAAACAATTAGAAACCCTTTAAAGGTGTATTGAGAACCACATACACACACATTTGTCATTACCACAAAGAGATCTCTTTAGATAAAAATAATAAAAACATCATGCTGCACAGATAATGAGGATAGCTCTAGTTATCTGGTCAATGGGCATAAACAAATCACTTAAGGTCTTTGGTTCCAATCTTGTCCATTTCTGGAATCTCATATTTGTTTCTTCTTATTGGATGACTAAACCAGATGACGATAGAGATGTTAAAGTGTGCGTTTATTCTCCCTGCTCCACTTGGGGGACAGAGGAATTCTCAGCTGGCAGATCCATGCATTTGTCTCCTGTGCCCCCCACCTTGGGCACAAGTCTTGGACAGCAATGGGCCTCAGTGATGGTTTAGCCTTTCTAGAACCAGCTAGGGTGAAGAGGGATTCCCTGGGAAAATTCGATTCTCAAGGCTCACTCTGAGCTAATAAGCACTTGCCAGAGGGTTGCGATCATCATCGGTGATAAATGAATGTTAAGCGCCCAGAGTAATATTGATGTGCATCGAATCCTGGCACTACTGTTCCGCGGCGTCCCTCCTCTTCCCCAGGACCAACTAGAAAATGTTTGAGGTCTGTGCAAGACGAAAACACACAGCTCCTTTCCGTTAAAGAATGCCTAAGAACTCGAAGATGGCAACAGCAGAGGCGCCCTTCCAAGTGGGGCTCTGCGGGGCCGCCAGCAGGCCCTGCCTCTCCCCAGTGTGCTCCTCCTCCGGTTTCCTCCATTCTCCGCCGGGCTTTTCAAGGCTGCGGTGGGATGGGGCTCCTGACCCACACGGCGAGACCCCGAGGATGCCGGGCGGCCCCGCCTCAGCTGAGACACTGGGGCCCCCAGCAGCGGGGAGAGCACGGGGCAGGGGGCAGCGAAGGGGACAGAGCAAATGCTGCCTCCACAGCCGCATTCCGGGCCACTCACAGGCTGGCCTCCCAGCCACGAAGTCTGGGTCACTTACTTGGGGGACAAAGTTCGGTCCTCCTGGTTAACACCTCTGCCACCCTTAGCTGAGGTGAGGTTTTAATTCCTGGAGCAGCATTTACCTCCCTAAGTGACCCCTTGCCGACCCCTCCTGGGAGCTGCGGAGGTGGTGGCCCAGTCTGGACTCCGCGTGGGACAGGGACAGGACAGAGCGGAAGAGGACAGAAGGGGCGCGAGGGCGGGGAGCAGCAGCCCTGGAGAAGGTCAACACGCCTTCCGGGGGCACAGCGCCCTCCTCTGGGCCTGGCGCGGGGCGGCGACGCGGGGAAGCGGGGGCGAGGCTGGCTCCCGACGCCGTCGCTCGGCCGAGGAGAGGCGGGGGAAGCTGGGCGGCTCCGCTGGGCGCGCGGGGTTGGAGCGCGGGGGGCGCGGCGTGAGGCCGACTCGCGCGGCCGGGAAGCCGGGTGCCGCCCAGCCAGCGCCCCCGTGTGGCAGGTGGGGACAGAGTCATCCTCGATCCTATTGAGTTCTAGTTTCATTCTATTGTCGCTTGAGAAAACACTTTTATGACTTAAATCCTTCAAAAGAAGACACCTGTTTCATGGCCCGATAGGGTTTGTCTTATTCGGTGTTCTCTCCGCTGCTACGGGGAGGGTTCGGCAAAGGTCAGCGAGGTCCAGCAAGGTGCTCCGCGAGCTCTAAATCAGTGCAGTCCACAGTGAACGGGCCGAGCTAATGGAGATGCACATCTGCGTCCTTACAGATGTTCTTTCTAGTCCCAAACGGAACCAGAAATCCTGCTATAACCACATTGATATCACATAAAATAATCTTTTTTTTTCACATAAAATAATCTTTAAAGCAAATATCTTCACTACAAATAGGTGAAATCATTACGAGGTTAAAATGCTTGTTTCACCAGAAAAAAACAATTCTGACCTGAACTTCACAGAATTATACGAGAAATTAACAAATAAGCTGTGTTGGGCCGGGGATTTAGCTCAGTGGTTCCGGCACCTGCCTCGCAAGCCCAAGGTCCCGAGTTCGATCCCCGGTACCAAAAAAAAAACAACAAAAAACCCACACACAACAAATGAGCCATGTGATATTGGACCACTCTTGCCTCAGTAATTAATGTATCAAGTAGGAAAAAATAGTAACAAGGCTGTAGAAGACGTGACAGCACAGCGAATGGGCCGAGCTAATGGACAGATACCGACCGCTGTGTCCCCCACGGGGGAACGGGATTCTCCTGGAGCCCATGTGACACATTTATGACACCTGCCAGGCACGAGTTCATAAAGGTACCGGAAAAGTTTCATGACTGGTGTCGTGTAGACTGCACTGTTTGACCACAAATGCAACTGGGTTGGAAATCAGTAATAAAAAACATATAGGAAGGGGCCAGGGATTTAGCTCAGTGGTTTCACTGCCTGCTGCGCAAGAGCAAGGACCGGAGTTCGATCCTCGGTACAAAAAAAATAAAACAAAAAAACCCGAAAAAAGTGCGTATATCTGGAAATTTTGAAAGACAGCTTAAAACAGGAAGGAGTGACAGAAGGTCTGAGGTCTGGGTGAGCTTTCTTTCTTTCTCTCTTTTTTATTAAAACTTTTCTTAACGGGTCCTTGCAGTTTGTTGACTTTTTGAGGAAAAATCAGGTTTAGTTTTATTACAAATTAAAAATGAAGTTCTTAAAAATCTCAACTTGACCGATATGAGACAATTTAAAAACCTTTAGAGTGCCTTGAGAAAATATAGCTTTTTAAAAGAAGCAGATCCCGACCCGCCTGTAGGGCTGTTCGCCTGGGCCTGGAGCCTCCTGCAGCTGCGCGATGGTGTCCTGCAGCTATGCAGCCCCAGGCGAAGCTGGACGTGGTGAGTGAGCTGTCGCCCTCGGTGGCCCGGATGACGATCTCAGGGATGGAGATCTGTCTGGTCCAAGCATCCTGGGGTGGAGGACACAAGCAGGGGCGGGTGAATCACAGCTCAGGGTCCTGGGGTCTCGGGCCACCCAGGGCCTCAGGCCACCCAGGGCCTCATAAAAGCTCTCAGCAGCCCCGCCCCTGCCGATGGCGCCCGGCTCGGCTGCCAAGATTTCCTTTAAATAGCAAGTCCATTCATAATAGACACCAGAAATACATAGCCGTTAAGGTACGTACGTTATACAAAGGTGGACAAAACCCAAGGACTTTGAATTGTTTATTGTAATAGGACTTCATCTCCAAGTTAAAGAAAATTTAGTGTTTATTAAAATGTATAACAATACTTTCTGTTCATATGTAAAATGGGTTATAGGGATAGATAATTAAGTACAAGTGTTTTCCCCTTCACAAATATGTCACTCCGGGCATTCAAGCGCTCTGCCATAAGTGCACAATTCTTTACTGGGCTTTATGTGGGGCCCAGCACCTCTGGCCACGTCCACGAAATCACTGCTGAAAACTCGGAGCTCCGCTCAGTCCCACAGTGCCCTCTAGCGGTCAGTGCCGCGTCGTCGGGAACCCCAAGTCTGTAGGTGACCCGAGGGCCTTGGTCAGTGTCTGCCTACGTGAGTCCTATTAGAGGTTTTTGTCTTGGGCGGGGGCGGTGACTATGGATCGGAGCTCAGGCTAAAGTTTCTCTGATGTGAGGACCCCTTTCGCTGAATCCCTATGTGACAGTGAACTCACTGTGTCTCCTTGAGTAAGAAACACCCAACCAGACTGATCAGCGTGCTTCCGGGTGTGGCCGCAGGGATTTACTGCAGACAGAAGCCTCACCCTGGGTGTGGGTGGCACCAACTACCAGTAGGCTTGCCGCCTGCCCGGGAAAAAGGAAAGCAAAGAAGGAAGGCTGCTTCTGTTTCTTCGGAGGAGCTCCAGTCTTCACCTTCACCTTCACCTTGGACGTCGTCTCCTGGCTTCCAGCGCAGACTCCAGCCTCCTTCAGCCTCCATCGCAGACCCTTCGGCCTCCTGATACGGATTTGCGCAGGGCACTACAATGAGCTCCAGGCCTTCGACTGGACCCTTCGGATCCCCAGTGCAGCCCCTTTGCATTTTTCTGCACCTGACTCTGCGGGCAGCCACTGTAAGCCAATCTCGTAAATTCTTTTATACTTGTATGTCTCGCATTAAATCTGTTTGCCTAGTGAGCACTGACTGACACACCCTAGTACACTTCCAATTTAGAAGCTTTAATAAGAAATTTCACTCAAAACTGTATCTATTTAAATCAGTAAAAATAAAGTTATCGTCCGGGGATTTAGCTCAGTGGTTTCGCCACCTGCTACGCAAGTGCAAGTACCGTAGTTCGATCCTTGGTACCATAAATAAATAAATAAATAAATAAATAAATAAACAAACTTGTCCTTACACATACAGTAGAGAATTAAAGACAGTTGCACTGGCAATTCTGCCTCCTCTCTGCATCCATCTCCCCTAAAAAATACTTTCCTCTGGTATTTTCTAGGCAATCAAGGTACAAAATGAGGATAGAACCACTGTCTTCTACACACTAGTGCAAAGGCACAGAAAGCAAAAAATCCAAAAATCTTTGACACATGACTCTGAAATGTATTACTGCATTTTTACTTGACAGAATATCTTCCTAATTAAGTTTTGATTCAGCATCTATTAAAAGTAACTTCACTTTCCTGATCAAAGTGTTGACTAAAGATACGTCTTTGGGACACAGGTTGGAAAGAGGACTGAGTCAGAGAACTGGGAAGAGAGCACCTAAGTATTTTGATCAGTTTTACTATTTGGAATTAAGATAAGGAGTTTCTTTTGGGGACTGAAAAACTACCATTCATCTAAGATATTTTGTTTAATTAGCACATATCTATTCAATTTCTGCCATGAGAAAAGGCTTTCTGGAAATGTCCAGTGAAGCAGTACTCAGCCTCAGCAGATGAAATGGCCATTATAGATGTTTAGTCTGTTTCCTCTCTTCACTTTTTGCTAATTAGCTAATAATCCCTACAAAGTCTTTATTTTATTTTTAAAAAGATCTTAATATAGACATCTTTCTTCACATCAAAACTTGATACAAAACTTGCATCATCCACATAGGTACATCACATTGTTATTAAAAAATATGCAACTATTTCTGCATAACCAAACATTCACACTTCAGTATTGTGGCTATTTCTACCAACAAATTTTGACAAATGTGGAACCTGCATGTCAGTGCAATATGTGATGTAAGATTCATTTTTCAGTTAGTTTTAAAGCAACCGAGCACACATCCCAGCTCTAAAGGTTGTGTGATGATAACAGAAGTCATATTTTCTACTATTAAGCAAAGAAATTCGGTGCTGATCACCCCCACACAAAGGACTGTGTGATCTGAAAACGTCCTCCTCTGAGAGAAAGCTCCAAGCAGGCACCAGATGAGCTCTCAAGGTTTTGCACTCCCCTGGGACCACCCTGGTTTTCAAGGGCTTCATCTCCGAGAAGAGATGGTGAACTCCTCCTCACTCCTGCTGGCGTTTTCTTTTTCTGTTGAGAATAAAGTCAAAATGAAGGCCAGATTGCTTGTAAGAAAAGCAGAGGTTGATATTCTAATCCAACTTGACAAGTTTTGTATTGCCTATCAAGGACACTACTTTCATCATGGCTATAAAACCACAGAATCTAAAATAGAAGAGTAAATGTAAAAAAAAAAAAAAGATATAGGTAATGCTTTGTATGGTCACAGAATAAAGAGGCCAAAGGCTGTCTGCAGTATCTGGGAAAAGCACCCTCACAACCATTAGCATCGCTTATTGTGTGTCAGGTCCGATGCTGAGGCCAGCTCGGATGGTCTCATTTGCACTCGCAAACATCCTCAGGTAGGCGCTACTGTATTCCATAGGTGAGATGGTCCCAGACTGGGCTTCAGGGAAGGATTGGACTTGGGGCAGTCAAGTAAATGGGAGGAAGCCAGGTAAAGCCAAGTGAATGGTGACTACGTGAACATGTACTCAACCTTAAAATTTCATTTTAAATTAAAATATTTATGCATTGGTGAGTCCCTTCTTCAAAACAGATGCATTTCTGCAATTTAAAATTTTTTCTCCTCCTATAGGAAGAAAAGGCCCAAAGGGATAGGGGTAATGGGAGGGGCAGGGGAAAGGAAAGAAGGGAAAGGAAAAATGATGAGAAATGGAAAAAATGGAAATAAAGTCTTTGTAAATAGGGAAGGGTGGAGGGCGTGAAGGGAGAGCTAGGAATGGGGAAAAAATGAGAAAAAGATTATTTTCCTCTTTAAAGTGATATATAAATATAAGATAACTGGATTGAAGAGGAAATCAGAAAATGGACAGATGTCCCCTGCTCCTGGATAGGCGTAGCCAATATTGTCAAAATGCCCATGCTCCCAAAACTGATATACAGACTTAACACAACCCCAGTCAAAATACAGACAGCATTCCTCACAGAACTACAGAAACCATCCTAAAATTCACGTGGAACCAGATGAGACCCAGAATAGTAAAAGCAATCCTGGGCAACAAGAGCAAATCAGGAGGCATCACAATACCTGATTTCAAGTTATACTACAAAGCAACAGTGATAAAAACAGTATGATATTGGCACAAAAACAGACATGTGAATCAATGAAACAGAATAGAGGATGCAGAAACATCCCCAGACACTTTGAGCTATTTGATCTTCAACAAAGGGGCCACAAGTATATGCTGGAGGAAAGATAGCCTATTTAAGAATTCGTGCTGGGAAAACTGCTATCTCGATGCAGAAGGTTGAAGCTGGACCCATCCCTCACCATGTATTAAAATTAATCAAAATGGCCAAAGATCTAATCATTAAAACAGAAACAATGAACAAAAAAGAGGTAAAACACTTGAAGTCGTAGGTATAGGCAAGGAGTTTCTGAACAGAGCCCCAGTTGCACAAGATATAACAGCAAGAGTCAACAAATGGGAAGATGTCAAGTGAAAAAGCTTCTGCCCAGCAAAAACTAACAATCAGCAGAGTGAAGAGAAAACCTAGAGGGTGGGAAAATACTTTCGCAAAGTTTTCCTCAGAGGCCTAATATCTAGAATATATAAAGAGCTCAAAGAATTAAACCACCCAGGTTCCAGTGCCTGCCTCACAAGCGCAAGGTCCCGAGTTCAATCCCCGGTATTAAAAAAAAAAAAAAAATTAAACCACCCAAAATAAAAGACCCAATCAAAAAATAAGCAAGTGAAATGAATAGACTCTTCTCAGAAGAAGTACCAACGGCCAATAAACGTATGAAAAAATGTTCAGCATCTCTGGATATTGAAAAAATGCAAATTAAAACACCAGTACAATTTCATCTTACTGTGGTAATCATCAAGAAACCAAATAAAGGGCCGAGGATTTAGCTCAGTGGTTTTGCCACCTGCTGTGCAAGCACAAGGACCCAAGTTCGATCCCCGGTACCAAAAAAAAAAAAAAAGAACCCAAATAAAATAACAGATAAACCAAATAAAATACCTGCGGTGAAGGAGGAACCTTTGCTCGTTGTTGGTGGGAATGTAAATTAGTACAACCATTATGGAAACAGTATGGAGATTTCCCAAAGAACTAAAATTGGAAATTCTATTTGATGCAGCTATTCCCCTTCTAAGTATCTTTGCAAAAGAGCTAAAGGAATCATATCACAGCAAAAAGGCATACCAATGTTTATAGCAGCACAATTCATAATAGCCAAATTCTGGAAGCAGCTGCATGTCCATCAAGAGACAAATGGAGACAGAAAATGTGGTATCTGGGCCAGGGATTTAGCTCAGTGGTTCCGGAGCCTGCCTCGCAAGCGCAAGGTCACAAGTTCTATCTCCGGTACCCCCGCCCCAAGAAAAGAATCTTTAAAAACAAAAAAATGTGGTATCCATGCACAGTGGAATACTACTTGCCTATAAAGAAGGATAAATGAAAGACATTTGTAAGAAAATGGATACACTTGGAAAATATAATGTTAAGTAAAATAAATCAGACACACAAGTTTAAATACTGTATAGTACCTCTCACTTCAGTAAGGCAAAATATCAATAAAGAGCAAAACAAAGGTTTGACAGAAGGAAAAAGAGAGAGAGATCTTTTGCAAATGAGAAGGGGTCCCAGAGACTGAGAGTGAGGGGAAGGAAGGGAAGCAGAAATAAAAAGATTTACAGTGTCTCACGTACATGTACCACATGCCCACAGTGAATGTCAACATTATGCGTCCTAAATCTGAACTAAAAAGATAATAATAACAGCAATAATAAAAATGGGGCAGGGGGATCTAGAGACAGAGAGGAAGGTGGTGAAGACCGGAGGGGGAACAAAAAAGAATCAAGATGTGCTGCGTACGTGCACCCGTTCCCTAAGACGAAAGTACACTCCATGTGTGGCAGACATGTTCTAATAAAAGAAAGCGCAAGAAAGATAAACTGGATGCCTGAGGTGTTTCCTTTCTGATGACCCCAAATTTGTGATAAATGAGGTTTTATTCAACTTGAAACATCCAGATCCTTTCTAAATTCAATCTTACGTGTTTAACAGTTCTAGATACATTCAGAGTGCCTGCTTCTTGAGACAGACGAGTAAAATTAGCAACAGAGGCCCAATCACAAATAGTGATGAGTGAAGCTCAGACTGATCACAGAGCCCAAAGTCGATTACAGAGAAAGCTGGCAGCTGGTAAGAGCTGGGTGCCCCTTACAGGCAGGCACTTCAGCAGAGAGGATGCCATGCCCACGCCCACATCCACACCAGCCGGACACCCAAGGGCCAGGGAGCAGCTCAGGCTGAAGGCCCCCACCTCGACTTTCTACCCCAGCCCCCAACGTGCGGTGTAGACTGAGCCAAACCTTCATGTCCACATAGCTTGCCACGCCCAACTCTGACCACCCCCAGACCTGCAATTGGCTTGGAACCCCCGTGCTGGCCATGGGAAGAACCCCAATACTAAGCTGAGCAGGGGGCCTCTGTGGCCAGGGGAGGGGACTGAGCCACCACAGACACCACAGCCACTTACACCCTGGGGGGAGGCAGCACCAGCTCTGCGGACTTCAGTGCTGATCCCACCCAGGCCCACGATGGGGATCCCAGGGGCCAGCATCTGCTGGGCTGGGGGAGGCAATACCCCCATATCCAGGGCTGCACCCAAGAGGGTGACCTGCTGCAGATGGAGACCGGCTATGGGGTCACTCGGGGGTGGGATAGGGACAGGGTGAGACACTGAGAGCGAGGGTTCTGGAGTAACAGGGGACAGTGGTGAGTAAGGGAGAGACAAAGCGAGAGAGGGGCGAGGGGCAGCCCAAGGTCTGTAACCAGGTGCAGCCCGTGCACTGAGCACCAGAAGTGTTCTGCTTGCTGTCATCAGGAAGCAGAGGTCCTGGAACTCTGGGGACAAATGGGGACGGGACTGGGTCCTGGATCCCCAGGGCTCTGCTGGTGGGGTCACACTGCATGGGGGCTGCGGGGCAGCAGGTGTGAGGCCTCACTCCAGCCTCACCTTCTTGGGCCAGGGTCTCCTAGTGGGAATGGAGGGACCTGTACCACTTTGGGACCAGGACTCTCCTGGCTGGCTCACCAAACCTGTGCCTGACCACTAAGGTCCATGGGGCCCTTTGCTCCCCAGGAAACATGGGAGGCAATTATTATTCATTTTCCTTAGTAAATGCTTGCCATAGTGAGTACATTCACTGTGGGAGCTGGTATACATACTTAGCTCACCTTAGTCCTTTTTACTTCCCTTTCCCTCCCTCCACTCTTCCTCTACCTGAGCATCCCTTCCCCTCTGCAAGGAGGTGATTTATTTTGGTAGCTCTGGAGGAGACAGGGAGGCCTTTGCCTCAAATCTCTGTCCCTCTTTGTCAGGTGTGCAAGGGCTTTTACTGTGAGGTAGCAAGACAATAGACAAGGACATTGTGATGCTTTTGCCCCCTGGCCACTCTCGGGTCCCTCCTTCCTTGTGGAAAGGTGCGTGTTCCTTCCAGACCACTGCTAGCTTTCTGACAGAGACACTAGCTTCCTTGTCCCTTCATGTGAGCTGAGGAAAGGAGGAGTCATCATTAACATTCTCCACATGAGGAAGGTAGAGAAGCAGCTTATCTCTAATGGGAAAAAAAATGCTAATTTTTACCCATTTTACAAGAGGATGGGGCCTAACATCCTGCTATCAGGGGAGCTGCTCCCCTGACAGCGGCATCCTCTACTCAGGAGTCTGTCATTGTTTTACCACCAGCCTCTTAATTCCATCACAGTGGCAGTGATATTTCCACATGAGTTGGGTAGGGAACATTCAAACCATAGCGTGGGACAGTTGTGTCACCACTTGGCTCATAAAACACCAAGTGTTTGTCCATTAAGAATGAAGACATCTTGAAGCAGGACTTAAAGGAAAACAATTCCTTCCCAGCCTTGGGCAGTGTGCCTCTCCATGATTCCCCCTCCCCAGTAGCTATAACTCCTTGTTCTGGTACAGATAAAATTGACAACTATGTCCTGTAAACAAAGTTTATGGCACTCTGTTCTCATCTGATTCATATGAAACTGTCTTCTTACAAGGTTAAATTACTCAACTGTCTGCCCTTGTCCTGTTCCGGTAAACTCACTTGTTACATTACTAAAAAGTCACCCCCCACTGCCACATCAAATGTATAAAACTGGAACTTTTCTTTGTTCAATGCTCTTCCTTTGGACAGAAGTCCATTGAGCTGGTGTACACCTTAAAATAAATCCTCCTGAATCCCACTGGTCTCTCCTGTCTCTTGGAATTCTGCAACAATCTCAGCCTGAAGTCCCCCACCCTGGAGTTAGCCTCAGATCCCACAGGTTGAGGGCTCAGCCCCACCAGATGGTCCCTGTTTTAGATGCCGGTTAAGTCTCCTGGGAAGGACAGAGGGAGGGGATGGGGGAAGGGGATGAAAAAGAATTAAGATATGTTATGTACGTGTGCTGACTCCCCAGGGGGGATGTGGTCATTAGGTACTGCAAGCATGAATTGATAAAAAATAAAAATTATGAAAACAAAGAGCTTTCTACAAAGAGCTTTACATATGTTTCAGAATAATGATCAGTGTTGATTTCCCGAAAGAATAAGGATTCTTTATCTTCATATGGAAGGCCATTTGGAAGATGTCTGAAAGATTGTCTATAAAGAGATTTTTGGAGATAATTGGATTTTTTATTAACATAAAATAAGATTGCCTTGTGTACCATTCTATGAGTTTTAATGCATTTGTAGACTTGTGTAGCCTCCACAACCATCTGGACACAGAATAGTTCATTCCTCATAAAAAACATCCTTCATGTGACCCCTTTGCAGTCATACCCTCCTACCACTTTCCCCCTGGCAAGCAGGGATCTGCTATCATTACATTCCTATGGGGTTTTTTTGGTACTGGGGATTGAACTCTGGTCCTTGCACTTGCGCAGCAGGCGGTGAAACCATTGAGCTAAATCCCCGGCCCACGTTCCTGTGTTTTTGATATTATTATATAAATGGAATCATGCAGTCAGGAAAAAGGTCTGTGATTCCTGTGTTTCTGACCAACCAGCTCTACACTGGGAGCTCCCGATGCCCTCCTTGATAATTTGCTGGACTGCTCACCAGTCTCGAGGAAGCACTATTTACATCTGTGGGTTGTTACGCAGGATTCGGCTCAGGAAGGGTCAGAAGGAAGAGACGCGTAGGACAGGACTGGGGCAGGGCCCAGAGGACACTGAAGAAAGAACCCCAGACTGCTTTCTCCTGGAAACCATGCCTCCACACTGTCCCTCCCTTACTGTGGCGTTTCCTCCCATGCCACCTCTGCCCAAGAGGACCTTGCCATTGCCATTCCTATTCGTTCCTCTGCTTTCAGCTGATTTCTCCCTGGAGAAGGGATTCCCCACCACGCCCCTTTGACTTTCGGGGACCTCGAGGGGTTTCTGCATTAGCTGCTGGGGAAACGGCACACGGCGGCCCGACAGCCTTCCCGGTCAGCAAAGGCACACTAACGTCTGGGTGGACTCCAAACGAACCTGCCTCTTCTGGGTGTGAAGTTCCTCCTAACGCGCTGTGGCTCCAGGCACTGGTTCCCGCTCCCTGAGAGCTTCCCATCCAGCACTGCCTCTCCTGAGTCCCCCAACCAAGGTTCCGCAACTCGCTCACACCCTGGCCTGGCAGCCCCACACCGGCCCCACCGGGACAAGGATCCCCCAAAGCCTGAGCTCTGGGCTCCAACTGCTGCTGAAGGCATAGGGGATGGCGGAGCCCTGGCAGGTTGGACGGGGGAGGCGGCGCAGAATCCTCGGTGAGCCCTGGGGCCTCTGCCACAGGCCAGGGCCAGACAGAGTGCGGGACGTCCCGGAGCAGGGTCGGGAGGGAAAGCCCTCCGCCCCGGGGCTTTGGGCGCGGAGATCAGCTCCAGGGACACCCTCGGGGCCTCCAGGGGTGCCAGAGAGAAGCCCCGGGCAGCTCCCGCTGCGAGTCACCCACCCCCGCCCCCCAGCGCGCCATTGAGTTCCGGAGGGGCTACACGGTCGCAGGCAGCCCTGGTGGAGCAGCTTCCACCCGGAGAGGACCCGCTTGGGGCCGGCCGCCCCTCAGCCCTGCCGCCCGCCGCCCTCCAGATGCGCCAGGCAGGGGCGCGGAGCCCTCACCTCGGTTGGAGTGGCTCAGCGTGGACGACTGGGAGGACTTGGACTTCTGCCTCCTGACCGTCATCATCACCTGCTCCTGCACGCGCTGCCTGCCCGACGTGCCTGTCTTCATCCTTTGGTCGGACGGCAAGGCCAGCGTGGAGTTGTCCTGGTCCTGGAAGCATTCGTACGCCAGGGCGGTCTTGAGCGGCGAGTGGTTCATGGTGCTGGGGCGCGGGCGGTGCGGGCGGTGCGGAGCGGAGCGGCGGGCGGGAGCGTGGTCTTCTCGCGCTCAGCGGCTCCCTGTGGCCATAGAGTGTGCGATGGGTGAGGGAGGCCTCCCTGCAGCTGCTGCCGGCGCCTCCGCCCTGGCTCTGCCCTCGCAGGCACTGCGGCCCGCCCTCTGTCGGACAGGATATACACCCTGCCCTGCACCTCCCACTCGGCGGCGCGCTCCGCGGAGGCTCTGACGCCGAGCTGCAGGGCACCGCCGCTGCCGAGAGGCTGGGCGGGGGGCAGGGCTCCCCCGTGTGGGGCTCGCGTGCCTGCTGCCTCTCCCTTTCTCGGCCCACGACCTGGGGCTCCGGAGACGCCCCTCTGCCCTGCTCCTGCCGGCTCACGGAGAAAGCACGCGCTCAGCTCGGGACCCCAGGACACTGCTCTCTAGGAAAAGAGGCTTTCTTGACCCCCACCGCGCCCCGGAGAGCCGGGTGCTGAGGCCGCGGGGCTGCAGACTGAGGGCAGGGACAGCTCCTGCCCAGAGGGACTGCGCCGTGGCGCGGACCCCACCTTCTGCTCTACACAGCTTCCAGCGAGCGGGCGCGAAGCCGGGCAGGAAGGCCTCGCCGGGGCCACACCCGAAACACAGAGCTGCAGAGTAGCACATCTGTCACTTTTGCGTGTGCCCCCACATGCCACCTGAGTAGTGCATCCTCTCTGAAACGTCATACGTAGCCCCTAAGACAGTGCCTGGCGTGCATTAAACACCCAGTAAAAATATTTTTGAACGGGTGGATGATGCCAGCTAATTTAAGACAAATCAAGCCGAACTTGAATCCTACCCAGATCCTTACTGAAGAACCAAAGCTGCCTCATCCCTAAAACTCCCCACCGTGGACTTGCTGTTCTTGCACTGCCGTGTGCCCGCTCCTGCAGACACTCGAGGCCGGGACGTGCTTGGTGACGCTTCATTCAGGTGGCGCCCGCCCCGGCCTCGGAGGGAGCCCACATGGTGACTTTGGTATGTGACAGCAGCTGAGCATTTTTCAAAGTGCTTTGACGGGAGTCTCTCTAACAGGCTTCACACCTGCGGTGCCCCCTGAAGCAGGTGATACTGAACATTTTTTATCCCCTTCTCAGTGACTCGAGTTTCTCATCCCAGACATCCTCACTGAGCAGTGAGCAGTGCAGTCTGGTCGGATTCGAGTTTGGTCTCTGGGAGCTGTGTGACACTGTCACAGCTGTCACGCTTGCTGTCATTTGCAGTTGCTGTTCCCCACTCACACACAGCACTTTTAATCTGTGGAGGGAGGGACTCTCAGAAACCTGTGCTAGCTGGGAATTCTGTGCAGGGAATGGATCCAGAGGACTGAGCCAGGTGAGGCGGCGCATGCCTGTTACCATCCCAGCTACTCAGGAGGCTGAGGCAGGAGAAGGGCAAGTTCAAGCTCATCCTGTGCAATTTCGTGAGACCCTGTTTCAAAATAACATTTTGAAAAGGGGAGGGGATGTAGCTTAGCAGTAGAGTTCTTGCCTCACATACCTGAGGCCCTGGGTTCAATCCCTAGTAGGACAAATAAATGAATGAACAGACCAAGTGAGCACCTCAGCAGTTCTATGAAGGTCACTCACTCGGTTCTGGAGAAGTGGGTGTTATACACGGGGAGCCCTGCTTTCCCGGAAGGCCTTCCTGAGAGCCACCTACAGAGCAACTGTAAAGCAAACTGTAGTTTCCACTAGAAATAGTGTTATAATTGAGGACTGTGTTCCTAAGGAGTGACAAAGCTATCCGAGAAGTGACCAGAAACACGATCAGACTCAGAAGTCGAGCACCTGAAACCCTTCGTCGTCACTCAGCATTGTCAGAGTCTGCTTCCAGCCGAGAGCTCCCAGGGCTGCGCGGAGCCTGGGATGTCGCCTG
The DNA here is from genome assembly GCF_053883595.1 of Heterocephalus glaber. Classification (NCBI taxonomy): domain Eukaryota; kingdom Metazoa; phylum Chordata; class Mammalia; order Rodentia; family Bathyergidae; genus Heterocephalus; species Heterocephalus glaber. The sequence goes on from NW_028258372.1 coordinate 38,297,233, forward strand.
CCCCCGTCCACACTCCACAGAGCGGGAGAAGCTGCAGGGTCCTGGTCACCCGGGGCAGAGCCTCTCTTCTAAACAGGCCCGGCGACTGCTGCTCCCGTGCTCACTCCACCACATCATCTCGCCTCCCTTATGAAAGTCTATAAAATGGGCATTAAAGTTCAGTGCACACCGGTCACGTAAGGGCTGAGTGTGCTGTAAAGTACACGCGACAGCCCATAAAAATGAACTCCATTGTATCACACACTCGGCCTATCTGAAGCCTAATATGCCAGCTGTGCTAAACCTTAATTAAGTCTTTAAAGGATGACAATTTTGCTACCTTCTAGAATGTAGAAGGGCCCTGAAGGAGGTGATTGGAGTAGCCCATGATCCCATACAAAGCACCTCCATAAAAGCCGGAAGTGATTCTCTTTAAGACTGTTTCCAGGTTTGAAGTTCAGGCTTCTGGTTCCTGCTGTTATTTTGGAACTGATATTGAATATCGATAGCACCACCAACACTTGCTGATTCCTACGGCACCATGCCTGCCAGTCAGACGTGCAGCTGAGCCCTTTGTCCCGTCCACGGCTTTGACCCCTCGTGATGGCCCTGTGAGGGGCACCAGCACCATCATCCTCCGTTTTCAGATGAGGAAACTGAGGCTCAGTGAGGCCCCCGCTGGTAACTGGCAGGGACAGGGCCAAGCACAGGAGCTGGGCTACAGCCTGGGGCCTCAGTGGTGGTGCCAGGCCGTTCCTCATGATCCCTCATGACAAGCAGTGGGTGCAAATCCTTCCAAAGATCAATCTGTGGCAGCCGCCATACCCATAGCACGACACGGAAGTCAGGCCACTGGCCTGCAGCCCCATCCCTAACTTGCTCCACGACGGGGTGTCTGTCCCTAGCACCAAATCTATAAAATGAGGGCTCAGCGTTGATGGCCCTCATGTCCACTCCAGCGCCCCCACTCTGTAATTCTTTTCTTTTTTTTTGGTACCAGGGATTGAACTCGGGTCCTTGTGCTTGCACAGCAGGTGGCCAAACCACTGAGCTAAATCCCCGGCCCCCCACTCTGTAATTCTGTCAGCGTTTCTGGTGATTACAGAGCGAGAGGATCTTGGGTGGTATTTTCTCTGTTTCCCTCTCCCAGCAGCAAAGTGAAGGGGACCCTGCGAGCGGCCAGAAGATGCTGGTGGCCACCGGCTGAGCCGTTGCTGTGCACTCCGGTCTACCCCGCATGTGTCACCTTGCCTGGTCCTCTCACAGCCGCCCTGTGAGGTATGGATCTGGAAAAAGGAAACACACCGAGGAAGGTTCACTCCATAGCGAAGCCTAGATTTGAGCCCAGGTCCCACTGCGGACCTAGGAGAGGGAGGGAGAGGAGGGGCTGTCAAGGCCCAGCTTGGGGCAGGTGAGTGGGGTGTGTTCAGCTGCAAGAACTGGTTTGGGACTCAAGTGTGTGGTTTTGAGCCAGCCAAAGCTATTTCTACCACCTCTCTCGGGCCTGCCTGAGTTCACCACATGTGGGGGCCCTGTCTCAGAAACCAACCAGAAAAAAGGTGGTTGCTAAAGTAAAGAATAAGTGTCATGGCTGGGGATTTAGCTCAGTGGTTTCACCACCTGCTGTGTAAGCACGAGGACCCGAGTATGATCCCTGGTACCCAAAAAAAAAAAAGAATAAGTGTCAGCCGAGTGTGGGGGCATAGGCCTTAATCTCAGCACTTGGGGGGCTGAGGCGGGAGGATTGCTGAGAGTTCGAGGCCAGCCTGGGCTACATAGTGAGATCCTACCTCAAAAACCAAAAAAAAAGAATAAATGTCGAGACACTGTCACATGAGCAGAGCACTGAAATTTCATGCTTTTGGGTAACTGCCAGAACTCATATTTAGGCAGTGAAAAATTCTAATGCACATGGGTGACTTGAATGTGGAAGACAAAGGTGTGGTGTGGTGAAATCTCCTTGAAAGAAGTTAATTTCTTGGGCCGGGGATTTAGCTCAGTGGTTTCGCTGCCTGCTGCACAAGCACAAGGACGGGAGTTCGATCCCCAGTACCAAAAAAAAACCAAAAAAAAAAAAAAAATGAAGGAAGTTAATTTCTACACCTGCCTGGCAAATGCAAGGCCCTGAGTTTGACACCCAGTACGGGGTGGGGGTGGGGGGGGTTAATTTAACTTGATTCTAAAATAAGATGAGTAAATTTTCCTCCTCCAAGGCACTGGAATGAGTGAATAAGAGTGGGTTTCTAATTCTGTCTGCTGCAGCATGATCAGAACAAGGCTCACAGCCTGACCAGCTACTCTGCCACAGAGAAGGATGAGCTTGAGACATGTCTAGCTAAACGGATGCACCCTGAGACTGTACTCTTGCGTGAAACAAGACGGACACATGTGTTTAAATACCGCATTGTTTCTCTGGTGTGAGAAACTGAAAGTGCAGAGAAGGACTAGAATGTGTGATAGATATTGGGAAATGTTCAAATGGGAAGGCGAACAAGGGAGGAGGGAGGGGGAAAGGAAGGAACGGACAAGAAAAACGTGAAAATAGAAGGAAAAAATGGAAACAAAGCTCTTGTACACAGGGAGGGGAGGCGAGTGGGGAAAAAAGGAGAGGCAGGATGTAATATGTACAGATACACACTCCCTGTGATGTACCAATAAATGTTTTGCTTTAAAAGAAAAAAGGGCGCCCCGGGGCCCCTTTCTCCAGGCTTTTGCGGCTACAGCCCTGCAGGCCCCAGGGCCGAGGCAGTGGAGGAGGGGGGGTCTACGGAAAACACGCCATCACCTCAGTTCGCAGGTCTGTGCCGGGGCTGCTCTGGCTTTTGCCGGGCCCCTTCCCGTGCCAGGCCACCACTCTGCCGCTCAGGAGGCGGCTGGAGCCCTTGTGGTGGCTCAGGTTAATTGAGAAAGCCTGGGCCAGTGTCTCTCTAAGGACACTGAAATCTACCTGAAAGGAAGTATGGCCTAAATTTTACAAGAGAGAGATTTTGAAGGCAATTGACCAACGTGAATTACAACTAGCCCTCAGAAACAAATTGAGTTCATAAGTCAAGGATCCACTGTACCAATAATGAATCCACTGAAAAAGTAATTAGGAAAATAGTTCCATTCACAAATAGCTTCGAAAACAATACTACCTAGGAATCAACCTAACCAGCGGTGACAGACCTCTACAAAGAAAATTACAGAACATGAAGAAAGAAATTGAAGACATTGGAAGATGGAAAGACCTTCCACATTCACAGTTTGGCAAAATTAATATTGTTAAAATGGTCATATTAACTGACAGCATCTTCATACTCAGTGCCATCTCCATCAAAGTTCCAATGACATTCTTCAAAGAACTAGAAAAAACAAACTTGAAATTAATATGAAACATAAAAGATTCAGAATAGTCAAAGCAATCCTGAGCAAAAGAAGTAAGACTACAAGCATCATAATACCAGATTTCAAAATATATTACAAAACCACACTGACAAAAACTATGCTACAGGGACAAAAATAGACACAGGCTAGTGGAATAGAATAGGCGACACAGAAACAAACCTATGGAGCCCCAGCCTTCTGATTTTTGACAAAGGAACCAGAAATATACACTGGAGAAAAGACAGCCTTTTACACAAGTGGTGCTGAGAAAATTGGACATCCACAGGTAGCAGACTGAAATTTGTTCCCATCTTTAACCACATACAAAAATCAATTCAAAATGGAGCAAAGACCTGTGCATAAGACCTGAAACCTTGAAACTACTAGAAGAAAATAGAGGAAACACTTGAACCCATAGGCACAGGCATCCAGAGTAGGACCCAATCACACAGGAAATAAAAGCAAGAATCATAATATAAAATGTGATTTCATCAAATTAAAATCTTCTCCACAGGAAAGGAACCAATCACCAGAGTGAAGAGACAATCTATAAGATAGGAGAAAATCTTTGCCAGCTACTCTTTTGAAAGGAGATTGTTATCTAGAATATATAAAGAACGAAAAAATCTTAACACCAACCCCCCCCCCTCAAATGAATTGAACAGACACTTCTCAAAAGAAATACAACTGGTTAATAAGTATATGACAAAATGTTCAGCATCTTCAGCCATCAGAGAAATGCAAGTCAAAATTACATTGAGATTCCATCTCACTCTCCTCGAAATGGCAATCATCAAGAATACAAAAAAGAAAAACAAAAGCAGTAAATGCTGGTGAGGATGTGAGTGAAAGGGAACTAGTACAGCCACTATGGAAATTAGTATAGCGGTTCCCCCCAAAATTAAAAACAGACCTACCTTTGATCCAGTTATGCCGCTTCATGGTATATTCCTGAAAAAATTAAAGTCAGGACACTATAGAGATACCCGCATGTCCATGTTTAATGTGGCATAATTCACAATAGCTACACTGAGGAAACAGACTAGATGCCTGTCAACAAATAGACAAATAGATAAAGAAAATGTGGTATATATACACAATGGAATATTATTCAGTCATACAAAAGAATAAAATCATGCCATCTGCAGGAAAATGGATAGAATTGGAGATGATCATGTTAGGCTAAGTCAAATTCACAAAATCAAATATTGAATATTTTCCCTCAAAAATGGAATCTAAAGAAGAGAGGAAAAAGAGAGACAACCGGAAAGTAAAAGGGTGACTATTAGAAAAGAAGGAGGGGATTGGGGATGAGAGAGGGAAGGGAAAGGGGCATGATGGGGGAATGAAAAGAATCAGAGTATGTTAAACGCATGTACAGATATATCAAAATGAGATCAATATTTCAATATAACTATGATGCACCATAAAAAAGAGTTGTAAATTTGAAAAAAAGAAAAAAGAAAAAAAGGATCACTGCTCCAGGGCAAGTCAGGGCAGGTCAGCTTATCAAGGACCAGTGTGGTGTTTTAACACAAAGCAGGAAGTTCAATGTCAAACTGACTTGTGCCCAGGTTCCAAGACCTGAGGGATCCTGATATCCATCTATCTAAAATCCTTTTGCTTCGCCGCCTGCTGCACAAGCGCAAGGACCAGAGTTTGATCCCTGGCACCAAATAAATAAATAAAATAAAATCCTTTTGCTTGCTCTGCATGCTGGTGCACACCTGTAACCTCAGCACTCTGGGAGGCCGTGGCAGGAGGGTCCTAAGTTTGAGCCCAGCCTGGGTAACTTAGAGAGACTTTGTCTCAAAAAAAGCAAGGGCTGAGGAGCTAGGGGGCTGAGGATGTAACTCAGCTCAAAGGCCCTGGTTTCCAATCCTCAGTACCACAAAAGAAGGAGGGGAAGAAAGAAATGGAGAAATGCTGTGAGTCCTTTTGCAAATAAAGACTCTCTTATTGTGCAATTCCCCTCCAGGTAGCTCTGTGTAAACTTCTGCTTTATTTTCAAGGCAGAGTCAACAGAAAGAAGTGTTGGCTTCCCTTGCATTTGTAGGGGGGACTCCAACTACTTCACTGAACCCCAACTTCCCACCACACACTGCTGAACACTGGGCGGGGGGCTCTGTGACTCTGGTTGCGCCCACAATTCCGATTGCAATTGTGCATGATGTTCAGTCGCCAGCCCTCGGCCTACGAACCCACTGTGAGTGTAAATGACTTCCTGACTTGACACCAGAGCTGCGACAGAAAGTCAGGATCTTGGGTCCCTTAATAGTTTGTCTCAAAAAAACTATTATCACTCCAGACTGACCACGGAGCTCACCTGCTGCCTTGCTGGCTTGGGAAACCTGAAAGCACCCCTGGTTAGGCGGAAGCAAAACAAGGGAACAAAGCTTGAAATCCTCTGAACTGTTTTTACATGGACTGTGGAACCTGAAGCCAGGTGCCCAGTCCTCAGGAGCAATGCTGTCCATCTGTCCTTCTGTCCATCCAGCAGTGGAAGTCCTGCCTCAGACACTGGGCCTGAGAAGCCACAAGATTCGGGGAAAATGGTGGACTTCAGGCGGGCAGGCTGTGCAGCCTTGAGCTTTCCGGTGTGGTCTAGTGTTTTCCAGCTGTGATAAGATAGGCCCATGTGAGATTTACCATTTGAAACATTTTTGTTTGTTTGTTTGTTTGTTTTGAGACCGGGTCTTGCTATGTAGTTCAGGCTGGCCTCAAACTCACAGGGATACTCCTGAGTGCTGGGATTATAGGCGTGCACCACCACGGGCCCGGCCCATTTGAACCATTTTTAAGTACACTGATCTGTGCCTTACAATAAACACAGTGTTGTGCTGCCATCACTACAGTCATCAGCATCTGTCTCCAGGCCTTTCTTCTCTCTCTCTCTGTCTCTCTGTCTCTGTCTGTCTGTCTCTCTGTCTCTCTCTTTCTGTCTCTCTCTCTGTCTCTCTCTCTCTCTCTCAGTCCTGGGGTTGGAGCCCAAGGCCTTCACACTGAACTACATCCTCATCCTCCTGAGTGCTGGCACCACAGGTGAGCGGCACCACACCTGGCTTTCCAGAACTCTTTCACTTTCCAAACTGAAACTCCACACAGAAGAAACACTCACTCCCCTTTCCCTCTTCGCCCCAGCTCCTGAGACTTCTTTTCCACCCCTGTCCCTGTGGATTTGACCTAAGTGGACCGGCGCAGAGCCTGCCTCTGCATGGCAGGCTCCTTTCTCTAATGCTGTCTTCCGCCAGCCTCCCTGGCCTCCCCTGCTCATCTCTGTGGCTGAGGCTTGTTTGCTGAACAACAGTCCTGCAGCTCCCTGTGGCTGGGGAGGGACTCGACCCCTCTGGACAGCGTGTCCGGCTGGCCTGAAAGCATCCTGCTCCTCTGGTCCTCTCATGCGCCAGGTGACAGTCACACAGTTCTCCTTCCCCATCCTCACTTTCAGTTGAAGACATTGCTTCGTATTCCACTGAGATTAAGTGTGTCATTTGTGACCTTGATAAGAGAAGATCCCAGGCCGGGGATGGAGGTGCACACCTGTAACCCCAGCATGCAGGCCGAGGCGAGGATTGCTGCAAGTTCGAGGCCAGCCTGGGCTACATAGCAAGACCTTATCTCGATGTTCCCCCAGAGTTCTGCAGCGAAGGAACCCAAGGACATTGTCGAAGGATCCTATTTGTCTAGAGGGGTGCAGTGGTGCACACTTACAACCCTAGCAACTTGGGAGACTGAGGCAAAAGGGTCAGAAGTTTGAGCCCAGCCTGGGCAATTTAGCAAGATCCTATCTCAAAAATAAAAGCATAGCTGCAGGGATGCAGGCCATCCCAGCAGCTCTGGAGGCCAAGGCCCAAGTTTGAGGCCAGTCTGGGCAGTAGAGGGATCCCGCTCAGCCCCCAAGGATGAGATCTCAGAGGGAGGAAGCAGGAATCTGCGGGGAATCTCCAGAGATGGGAAAGGATTGCCTTTCTGCCCAGGCTGCCAGGGAGGAAGGGCTCATGGCAGATTCTGTTTTGCCTTTGTTTCTGTTTTTTGAGACAGGGTCTCACTGCATAGCCAGGATGACCTTCAACTCACAGAGATCCTCCTGCCTCAGCCTTCTGAATGCTGGGATTACAGGCATGTGCCACTGTGGCCAGCAGGTTTTTGTTTTTGTTGTTGTGTTTTATATTAATTTTATTGGTACATTTTTGACATACACAATGATCATACTCATCATAGGGAATTTGTAGGTACACATAATATATCTTAATTCATTTTTTCCTATTCCTCTCCTTTCCTTTCAATCCTTCTTCCTCTCTCCCTTTACAAAACTAGGTTTTTGTTTTAGAGCAAAATATATGATGGCCAAAATATATAATTTCCTGGGTGGTTGATTGATGGAAATCAATGTTTTTTAAAATAATTACTTCAGTGCTAGGGATTGAACCCAGGGCCTTCACACTGAACTACATCCCCAGCCCCTTTATTTATTTTTATTTTGAGATATGATCACACTAAGCTACCCAGGCTAGGCTCAAACTTTGAATCCTCCTGCCTCAGCCTCCTAGAGTGCTGGAGTTACAGTATAGACATGAACCACCACACTTCTTTTTTTGTGTTTTGCTATGTAGTCCAGGTGACCCTGAACTACTATGTTGCTCAGGCTGGCCTTAAACCTGGCCTCCCAGTGTGGGATTACAGGTGTGAGCCACCATGCCTGGCTCGGGAGTCATATTTATTAGGGTTTTTGTTTATGTGTTTTGAGGAATATGTTAATCCCTCCTGGTAATTAGAAGGCAGCATATCTTTTTGCTCGGTGACTGAGCTGATGGTAAAATACATACCTCCCAAAAAATTTTTTTGGCTTTTGAGACAGTCTCCCTATGTAGCCCAGGTTGGCCTTGAACTCCTGGTGATCCTCCTGCCTCAGCCTGCCGAGTGCTGGGATTACAGGCGTGCATCACCACACCCAGCTAGCCTTTATTTTAAAAGGGAATTAAACACTTTAAGGAGGGACAGGCTGAGTTCTATGAAGATTATGTGTGGCAGGAGGGAAGTGAGATTATCAGATTTTCCTTCTAGAAACAATCATTGGTCTATTAGGAGCTCAAGGGGTCTCCAGGTAACCAGGAGGGCACCGTGGAAGGGTTGTAAGGACGGGAGTTCCAAGATGAGATATGCATTTTATTTTATTTTTTCTGGTTTTTTGAGACAGGGTCTTGCTGTGTAGTCCAGGTTGGCCTTGAACTAACAGCAATCCTCCTGCCTCAGCCTCCTAAGTGCTGGGATTACAGGCGTGGGCCACCACGCCCGGCTATGAGATATGCATTTTAAGAGAATCACTGTCCTAGAAAGAGTTTAAAAGGGGTCCAGTAGGCAGCCAGGAAGCCGCGGAGACCCAGCTCCAGGAGCGAGAACTGCAGGATGTTCTCCACGCGGTTCCTGTGCCAGCACTGCCAACAGCCCCTGAAGCTCAGACAGAGCTCGGGGACGGTCTGCTCGGCGCAGGAGGAGCCAGGAGGCACCGAGGCAGACAGTGGCAGCTCCACCGAGCCGGAAGCTAGTGGAGGGCCCCCGGCAGGTGCCCCCAGCAGCCCCCGTGAGCCCACGGACGGTAGGATGATGCAGCCAAGTGCAGCCCACTTCACGCTGGTGGGCAGGTTCCCCTCCAAGAAAACTCTGGGCCACATCCAGAAGACCCATGCCCACATTTTCGACGTCATCTCCGACCTGGAGGGCGTGGACCGTGCCCTGTGTACGGAGTGCACCGACTGCCTCCTGGAGCAGCTGGACAGGCAGCTGGCACAGGCCCAACTCGACTGCCAGACCTACAGGCGCTGCCTGGAGCTCGGGCCACAGGGGAGCGAGGCCGAGGGGGCGGCCCTGCAGTCCGAGCTGTGGGGCCTGATGCTGGAGGAGGCCAGGCTGGTCCGGGAGCTGGGGAACCTGGACCGGAGCCACGCCAAGGTCGCGGCCCACCTGACCATAGCCCAGGCCGAGAATGCCGAGCTGACCCAGCAGGACGCGCAGCACGTGAGGGACCTCAGGGCCTTGCAGTGGCAGCAGCAGGAGCTATCGGACCAGCTGAGCAGCCTGGGCAACCAGCTGAGCTATGCCCAGCTGCAGACGCGGGCGCTGAGGGCCACCGACATCTTCAAAGCCACCTTTGAGATCTCGGAGGACGGGCCCTTGGGCGTCATCAACGGCTTCAGGTTGGGCCGCCTTCCCGGAGTCCCCGTGGGCTGGGGCGAGATCAACGCGGCCTGGGGACAGGCGGCTCTGCTGCTGCTGGCCCTGTCCAAAGCCGTCGGGCTGCAGTTCCAGCGGTACCGCCTGGTGGCCTGCGGGAGCCGCTCCTACCTGAAGTCCCTGACAGGCGATGGCGAGGAGCTGCCCTTGGCCTCTGAAGGGAGGGACAACGTCTTCCTGGACAACAAGTTCGACCGCGCCATGCTGGCCTTCCTGGATTGCCTGCAGCAGTTCCAGCAGGAGGCCGGGCGCTCCGGGCTGCGCGTGCCCTACACGGTGCACGCGCAGGGGGGGCTGCTGGGGGACGGCGTGGGCCCCACGGGGCCCTACTCGGTGCGCACGCACCTCAACACGGAGGAGCAGTGGACCGCGGCGCTCAGGCGCATGCTCAGCAACCTGAAGTCCTGCCTGGCCTGGGCCTCCCAAAGGTACTGTCCCAAGTGACATCGGCCTTTCCTCAGGTATCGGACTGTATAACGAACAGGACAGAACACGCTTGGGATTCCAAAGACCAATGGTCAGGAAGAGCGTTGATTCAAAATAAAGCATTGCCCAGGGCAAATCAGAAGCTACTTTATGATCTCCTCTCTTCCCCAGCCCCTAAGTAGCTAAGCTGCCCAGGCTGGGCTGTACTTTTTTGGTTTTGTTTTTTAAAAATTTTATTAGCATATCTTTGTATAATGGTTGCATTCATTGTGGGGAGTTGGTACATGTACTTCACACATCTTAATTATCTTTGTATTCATTTCCGCTTGTCTTTCTCCAGTTCTGATACTCTTGTCTCTGGCTCCCGAAATGCTGGGATTACAAGCAGGTGCCACTATGCCTGGCTTTTTGTTCTTTTTTGCTCTTTAATCCATGTGACTTATCATCAAAATCTAGATATTCTGGGGAAGGAGGGGGTGAACTGGGGTGAACCGTAGTGGTAAAAAGTCTTTCGGGTTTTGTCTTTGTTGTTAAAACACTGAAGAAAAAATCCCTTTAATCCTATATTGTTTTCATTTTCATATTTATAGATATGTAAAGAGAGCTGTGTTAATCCTTCCCAGTTCATTCCTTGCTACCTCTCCACTTGCGGGTGTCTCTTACGTGTAAGATTTCTAAGCAGTTACTATCACTTGGGATAGAACCTGGTTCCCGCTTATTTTCCACCAAACTTCCCTCAGGTCAGAGCTTCTCACAGCAGACTGGGTCAAGTTGCAGGAGCCCGGATTGAGGCTCCAGACAGCCTGGGCAGCATGACTGCTCTGTATTTTCCTCACACTCACTGGAAAGGTGCTCTAATTATGGTTGATTTGGATCCTTCCTGCTCCCAGTGCTGGGAAAACCAATTAATTTAACAAGCAAATAGTTTGACCAGCACTGGGCTGAGTGGCTGAAATGTCTGGAGAAGAGCTAGGTTGCAGTTGGACAAACCTGGTTTCCAAGGATGGTGCTGCCCGCGTGGGAGTGTCTCAGGCCTCTGTCAGGCTCTAAATGTAGACTCTGAAAGACCCGCATGCAGAAGATTAAGGCTGGTTCCCTACACCAGAGCCTGCCCAAGCAGAATGGAACTGAAAGGGCCCAGAGAGCCCCCAGAAATCAGGATCACATAAAGACCCCACTAGCTGAAAGACTGCCATTGGCCGGGGTCTTTTTATTTAGTTCTTTATCTCTTTGCTTATCTGTAAAATGGGGAAGACAGGTGTACTTACTCTGAAGGGTCATCCAGAGGGTGAAATGAGATAATCCACTCCAAGCCCTTAGAATTGAATTGGCACAGAGGAAAGAACTAGTACTCCTATTGTTTCTATTTAGCAATGGGACCAACTGTCTAAATAGACGTGTGCCACCCATGCTTGAGTTAAAATAACAAAGACAAAGAGCCTGGGAGATAACTCAGTGGTGGAGTACTTTCCTAGTGTGTAAGCCCCTAGTTCAATCTCAGGTATCACCAAAAAAATATATTACACACATGTAGACACATATACATATACTATACATGCATGTGTACATACATTTTATTATTTTATTTTATTTTTCTTTGCACATATATTTTAGACAGGGTCTCACTGTGCAGTTCAGGCTGGCCTTCAACTCACTAGTAGGCCAGATTGACCTCAAACTTATGGCAATCCTCCTGCCTCAGCCTCCCAAGTGCTAGGATTACAGGTGTGAGCCACCACTCCCAGGCATATAATTTTATATATATATATATATATATATATTTTTTTTTTTTTTTTTTTTTTTTTGAATTTTGGCACCAGGGATTGACCTCTGGGCCTTGCACTTGCGAGGCAGGCGGTGGAACCACTGAGCTAAATCCCCGGCCCTCAGGCATATATATATATATATATATATATATATATATATATACTGTTTTTTTCCATATTCACCTAAGATTTATTTTTTAAGACTCAATAATGTAATAAAAGGATAGGGGCTGGGGAGACATATATTTTTGATGAAGCACTGAATATACAAATTTTTTTAATTCCAGGGCCAGGGATTTAGCTCAGTGGTTCTGCCACCTACCTTGCAAGCACAAGGTCCCAGGTTCAATCTCTGGTACCAAAAGAAAGAAAAAGCAAAATTAAAAACATTTTTGTCATAACATTAAAAACAAAAAACAAGGCCAGGGATTTAGCTCAGTGGTCTGCCCCACAAGCGCAAGGTGCTGAGTTCAATCCTCAGTACCAAAAAAGAACCAAACAAACACAAAAGGCCAGCATCCTGCAGGCTGCGGGTTTGACATGGTTGCTACAGCATGTGGAGATGGAGACTCCTGTGGCATACAGGCTTCTCGAGAGCCCTACACAAAAACTAAAGCACAAGAGGGTCTGCTATAGTCGTTAGGTAAAACAGAATTAAGTCTACACTCCTAGCCAGGACCATAAAGCCCCACACCTTAGATCCCTGGCCACTCCCTCCAACTCTATAGTCTTCGTCACTCAACACCCCAGCCCCTCTGGTCCTTCTGTCTTTCAAACACACCAGACTGCTCCCTATTCTAGAATATTCTGACCTCTACTGTCACATCTTGACATGGATGATGCTTCTCATGCAGGCCTCAATTTGGAGGTAACTTACTTCCTTTGAGAAGCCTTTCCTGACCACTGCATGTACACAGTTTTTTTTGACTGAAAACTGATTCTTTAAATATTCACATTAGCTAAAAATGGATCTCAAGCCAGGGATTTAGCTCAGTGGTTCCACCACCTGGCTCGAAAGCACAAGGTCCTGACTTCGATCCCCTGTACCAAAAAAAAAAAAGGATCCCCCTTTTGCTTTAACTTTATTGCTACTTTTGGTCAAATTAAATATATTTGATCTGAATCATAAGGAAAATCTTTTTCAAGTTTATGCACATATAGGAACATACTAGCAAAGAGTATTTTTAATGATTCTAGAGTTCAGCCAGTGCTTGGAATTAACAATAAGACAAATAATCAAATAATAAGTCTTGAGGGCTGGGGATTTAATTCAGTGGTTCCAGCACCTGCCTCGTAAATGCAAAGTCCTGAGTTCAATCCCCGGTGCCAAAAAAAAAGAGTCTTGAACTTGGTTTTTCAAAATATCCTAAAACCCAGAGAATGGTGATAAGGATTCCAGGATTCCTTCTTTATACCCCAAGTAAACATTGGGCCAGCTGATATAAAATTTTTCTTGGCTTTAAAGAGTACCAATAATAAAATTTAAAAATTCTAAAATATGTGAAAAAGCAAGTTCATAGAAGCAATTTTTTAAAAGTAGCTTACTTTAGAGGAATCAAGAGTTGGAGCCGGGGATTTAGCTCAGTTGTTCCACTGCCTGTCTTGCAAGCACAAGGTCCGGGGTTTGGTCCCCCGTACAAAAGAAAACAAAATCATTGGGTTTTTAGGGCTGGGGATTTAGCTCAGTGGTTCTGCCACATGCCCTGAAAGCGCTAGGTCCCCAGTTTGATCCCTGGTACCAAAAAAAGAAAAAAGCAATCAAGATTTGTATGATGAATATGGTGAAGTAAAATGGGACTTTGGTTATCAATGTTTACTTTTGGCAAAACATCTTAATGTCTTTAGGTCTCAGATTTTTTATCTGCAGAACAAGGCGGGTAAATTAGATATATGAAAGGTATTTGGGGGGTTCTATCTGTATTTTCTTAAAATCTATGCACTGTATATATAAGTACATATATATATATTTTTTGGTACCAGGGATTGAACTCAGGACGCTGCGCTTGTGAGGCAGGAGTCAGAACCACTGAGCTAAATCCTGGGCCCAAATTTTTTTCCCTACTTTTCTTTTTTGGTACCAGGGATGGAATGCACTGTATATTGTATCAATCCTATCAGCAGGTAATCTGGAAATTTAAATAATTGACCACAAGGGGGAGGACTCTAATTCTACATTTAATACAATATGAAATAATCTAAAAGTATTTTGCTACATGAAGTTGGTGATAGGCTGTCTCATTTCTACACCCTTGGAGAAACTAAGGCTACCCTACTGCTAAAGGTAGGTTTAATTCATTGAAATGTGGTTTTGTAGTGCTACAGTTGTAATAAAGTTATTGGATGTCAAAATCTATTTGGGTTAAACAATAATTGATGAAAAAATCCAGATGTTTCTTCTTATAAAATGAAGATAGCAGAATTTTAGAATTCACCCTGGGAGAAGATTTTCATTCAAATATTATTTCAGCTATTCTTCGTGCAATCTATCAGCTTCCTGAAAGTCTTTAGTCAGCTCTGAAATAAGCACAGGCCAACACCAGGACAGTCCATGGTCCAGCATTCACAGACAAGCCAAAGGGTCAGTACAGAGCTGGCTGCGTTATTTGAGCATTCTATATGGATGAATGTATATAGTGTTATATGCTCATGGTCATGTGGCTGCTGCATGTTGTGTGTTCACAGTGGTAAATATTTGTTTTTCTCTTTGCATTAACTTCTATTCTCTGGCTTTATCTGAAGTTTTATCATTAACTTTCATTGTGTTGAAGATTACCTGATGAGGGCCAGGGATTTAGCTTAGTGGAGCTGCACCTGCCTCACAATAGCAAGGTCCTGAGTTCCATCCCAGGTAACAAAAAAAAAGAAAAGGAAATTACCTGATGAGTCTTTCTAAGTTTTAATGATTCACATCTTTGGACTTCATCAAACTAAATAATACTTGTAAGGTATGAATGAACATAGAATTCTGAACTATATCAAATCCACTCAAGGTATACATAGCTAAATGAGTGTCCTTTAAACATGGTTTTAGTGAGCTACATAAGTATCTCAATAATGCAAAAGCAAAAAGAATTTGTGCTTCTTAGGGCCAGTGTCGTACTCTTTTTAATATGTTCAGTGACAGTAGATGTTCCTTTGAGAGTGAGTATGATATTTGCAAACAAATATCTCTACAAATGAAGATTGAATGTTAACGTTACTAATTAAGTTGGAGTATATACTATTTGGTGATCAAACATTAGATACAACTAAAATATTTAAGATCCTTTAGGTTATAAATTTCCTTCATGCAGCTGCCATAAATGAGTCACAAATGATTATAGTGATGGTTTTATCACTGTGATAAATGTAAATCCTCCTAAAGTGATGATTCTAAGGAGTAATTTCATTTGAATAGATTCATTCTAGTGTGTTTACTGAATTGAGTAAACAACAAAATAAGTTGCATCACTTGTTTATAGTCACTTTAGTTCTAGTTATTTTCGTAGCTGAGACTTCATGAATTCTTTAAATTAAAAATTACAGTGTGTAAAGTAAATCAGCAACCATTTAGATAGTTTCCATAACTTCCTCCAAAAAAGATTCTGATTTTTAATGATTTTCTTTGGCTTAACAAATTCATTTTCTACCAGCATTGCTAATACCAGCAATTATTGCAGACCAACAAAAGATTTACCTTAGGCAGTTCTGCTGCTTGTGTATCGAGTGACTAGCACAGTGATTGGTCCACTGGTAAATAATTATTAACAGCTGCCCAATGAGTATTAGGTACATAAAGAATGGAATGAATAAGAAGTGATGAAAATAGTTTACATGCATGTGTAGTACTATTCCAGACTGCTGTAGAATCACCCAAAGCTTAATGACTTGAATCAAGCCACTTTTGTTGTTCAGAGATCAGTAATTCCAGCAGGATTCAGTGGAAAGAGCTTGTCTGTACCTCACACAGTGTCAGCTGGGTTGACTTGAAATCCAGGGTGAACTGGAAGGCCAGCGTCTGGAGTCACCTGAAGTGGGTGGCAGTTGGTTGGGACCTGGAATGTCACCTCAAAACTGCTCAGATTGTTTAGAGCAGTGTTTGCATTTAAGCAAGCAGAGCCACATTCATGGTGTTTTAGGACTCAGCCTTGTAGGTCATGTGGAATCATTCCTGCTGTACTCTGTTGAGCCAGGCAGTCCCAAAGCCAGTGTGATTTTAAAGGGGAGGAATTTAGCAGCCAACATATGAAAGGAAATAGCAGTAATGTGAAGGGCATGTGGGATTGGAGATATTGGAATGGCCAGCTTGGAAAATACAAAGTGCCATAATTTCCTACATATTAATATAGATTTTTATTCATAAACTGCACTTTTATTTGCTAGATAACTTTATTTATTTATTTATTTATTTATTTATTTATTTATTTGGTAATGGGGATGAAACTCAGGACCTTGCGCTTGTGAGGCAGGCTGTGGCACCACTGAGCTAAATCCCTGGCCCCACTAGGTAACTTTATTTGTTTTTGTTTTGTTTTTGGTACTGGGGATTGAACTTGGGTCCTTGCGCTTGCCCCACTAGGTAACTTTAGAAAACAGTTTTCAAATGTAATTCATCCTGCTAAAGAAATTCTATCTGATCCAATAGCCATTTATTAGTCATTTTCTGAAAAATTACCTTACAGGAAGTGAATCAAGAAGGTAACTGCGTAATTTGTTTATCTTACATGGACTAATTTAGAAATAAGCTTTTAAAATAGGGAGGAAGAATGTCTTCCATGTACCCAACTATCACCCCTCGTGCCTAGCAAATATCTGTCAGAGGGGGGAGTACTCCATAATGTTACATAAAGGAATATGGTAATACCTGATAATGTATTTTCTAGTCATTTCAAAAAGTTATTGTGTTCTTTAACTTTATAATGGCCTCAATATTGTGGGTTATATAGGCCAGAATATGTCAGCTTTGGAACACTTTTCAAGTTAGGTTTTGTTTTCTGAATGTTCAAATTGCACAGCATTTCCTCCCTTAAGTAGTAAGTGTACTTCTATTGTAATAATCCATTTGTTCACATTATATGATATCATTTGTTGGATTGTACCTCCAATAGTTTCCCACCCAGACTACTGTACGATACTTCTGCTATGTGGCAGAGGCTGCTTAGTAACTGTTGAAAGAATTAATGAGGGGCCAGGGATTTAGCTCAGTGGTTCCACTGCCTGCCTCACAAGCAGAAGGTCCTGAATTCAATCCCTGGTACCAAAACAAACAAAAAAAAAGAAAGAGCAGGGCATGGTGGTGTACATCTGTAATTCCAGCACTCAGGAGGCTGAGGCAAAAGGATTGCCGAGAGTTTGAAGCCAGCCTGGGCTACATAGTGAGTTCAAGGCCAGCCTGAACTACATAGTGAGATCCTGACTCAAAAAGCAAATAAACAAACATGAAAATCTAAATTGTGTTTGTCCTTTTTCATCTATCCTTGTCTTTAAAAATTGAGTTGTTCTATGAAAAATAGTAAAACTTATTGTGATTTTATTAGACCCATCCACCTTAAAATAATGTATTGAGCTCTCTATCAAAACAAATAGATACATATTTCATAAAGATGAACAGAGTACCTTTGTGTATATTGTAGTGTCCTTTTTTTAAAAGAAGAGTAATGTTAGGAATAGTTCTATTTAGGTAGCACAAATTCCTTGAGACCTGATGACATTATCTCTTCTTTTTTTTTTTTGGTACCAGGGATCAAACTCGTGTCCTTGCGCTTGTGCAGCAGGCAGTGAAACTACTGAGCTAAATCCCTGGCCCCGATATTATCTCTTTTGATCCTAGAAGCTGGAGGGAGCGGGCCACACCAGCTCGGAGTCCAAGGTGACATGCATGGGTTTGTTGTACATGTTTACGAATGTTGCTGGGTCCATGAATTCTTCAGATTTGCACAGATACTTTATGATTTGTTCTGGGGGGAGCAGGTCAGGTGCAGTCTGGTGCAAGGTATCACCTAGTCCTTTAGAGCCCACTTTAACAGTCTTAAAAAGGTAGAGTGCCAGCTTATGAGTCTGGATGAAAAAATCCATGATGACCTCTTCGAGAGACTGTGACTGTGTCACATCGTCGAGATACAAGACTGGCACTTTTACTACTGAAACATACCAATGCATGAAGAGTCTTGTTGGGATGTTATGAGAAATGACTATAATTTTCATTTTTTGAACCCAAAATTCAGTTTCGTCCCTTTGATGGTTAAAATAATCTAAAAGGATTTGGTGAAGAGTTCCGTTGGAGGATTCAAGGATATGCAGCATGGAAGTGGGGTAGATGAGCAATAACCCTGTCACTTCTTCTCCTATGTGATGTTTCAAGATCGACTGAAACAATTGATCGTAGTACTCAGCAATTTCTCTTTTCTCCATGTTCGCTTGTATGTTGGCCACCAGAAACATCCTATGAAGGAGAAATTTCTTTAGCTGCAGTCTTTGTTTCTCTTCCAGAAGGTGCAAGTAATTGCCACGGGGGACCTGTGGCATCAGAAGAGTTTCCAGTGGAAAAGCTCTTTTGCTGTTCCTCCAATTATGGGCCACAAAGGCCATGCTTATTGATTCTTTAGATGATTCTAGTTTTTAGCAATCACAATAATTACATTTTCAGGATAGTTCTTGACTGATGGATTCTTATTTTTTTTCCTTCTGACAAAAAAGAGTAGATAACATTTTGTCACATGTTACCGAATAGCAAATATCCCTTCCCAGTATTATCAATAAATGTCATTGAAAGGAATGTTAAAGCAAGACAAACTATAGAGATTGTTTGCAGGTTAACAATGAAATTACTTTAATATCCTAAGAAAACTCTCCAAATGTAATGTAGTGGTCATTAAAGATTTTCAAGTTTCTCAGCACTCAGAAGGCT
Organism: Heterocephalus glaber; assembly: GCF_053883595.1. Taxonomy (NCBI): domain Eukaryota; kingdom Metazoa; phylum Chordata; class Mammalia; order Rodentia; family Bathyergidae; genus Heterocephalus; species Heterocephalus glaber. The sequence continues at coordinate 38,315,887 of NW_028258372.1, forward strand.
GAGGCAGGAGGATTGCCTCGAGTTCAAGGCCAGCCTGGCCTACATAGTGAGTTCCTGAACTACAAAAGGAGACCCTGCCCCAAAACAAACAAAAAAAACCAAGACAAAACAAGATTTTCAAGGTTAAAAAGAGAATGAAAAAAAAGAAAAGAAAGAAAGAAAGAAAGATTTTCAAGGTTCTAAAAAATATTATCTGAGAAATCTTCCAATTTCTTTTATAGATTTAGCTGGTCTATATAATTTAAAAATCTGGGGCACTCTATGCCTAATTAGCATATTTAAACTTTGTTTGGGGCACTAAAAGTTGATAGTCTTGCTTGGATAATAACAGTAAACTCTTTGGGAACTTTGTTTTTTTTCTCTTAACAAATCTCTTCTTGTTGGTTTTTTAAGTTTTAAATAAAAATATTCTGAAAAAAATATTCTGCCACTTTAACATAATCTTCTTATAAATCTCCTCCTTCCAAACCCTGGTCAATTTAACGTCTCTTCCTCTCTCCAAGTGCTCTGGTCTTGTACCTGGGGTCCTGCTTGCTTGTCTTCCATGACGCTTTCAACTGCCAGAACTCCAGCCTTCCCTTCTGCCTTTGGGTTCTGCCTGGGGAGGAAGGAGTTGGAATGACCATGGCATTAAAGGGCCGGAGTGCACTTGCAACTCCGGACTCTTAATTTTCTGAAGGTGTCTGACAACCAGCTCACACCACTGTAGAGGAATGAGCTGTTTGTAAGGTGTGTTTGTAAGTCAGCAGGTGGTAGACCTGGGCATTTTCTTCTTCACTTTGGCAAATTACTTCTGCACTAATTACAGACCACAAGAACACATACCTGTATCTGTGTAATGTTGCATCTAAGAAAGTTCTACAGTCAAATTTGAGTTACTTAATGTGAACTTCCATTAATTTTTTTAACTTCCGTTAATGTTAGAAAACAATAATATAATCTCGACATTACGGTCACATGTGCTCTAAATAATTTTAAAGCAACAAGCTTAGAAAACACTTTTTTTTTCTTTTTTGGTACCAGGGATCGAACTCAGAACCTTGTGCTTGCAAGGCAGGTAGCAGAACCACTGAGCTAAATCCCTGGCCCCGAAAACACTCTTATTTAATTAAAGAATTAAAATTTAGAGTACTTTTTTTCTCCTGAAGTTTGTTATCAGACTAATGAGCTGATTTTAATAATATCACAGAACGTGGAGGCTGAGGTGATTTAATAATTCTTTAATTGTGGGCTGGGAATTTAGCTCAGTGGCACCACACCTGCCTCGCAAGTGCAGGGTCCTGAGTTCGATCCCTGGTACCAAAATAACAATAATAACAATAATAATAATTCTTTAATTGTATGATACATAAAAATTAACTATAATTCCTCACTGTGATTCACATTATCGTTTCCTGAAACAACAAAATCTTTCCCACAGTGTTAACCTCATAACCTTATTCTCGTCTTCATTGTAGAATGTAATGATGTTGACGCCAACCTTCATCACGGCCTTTTCTCCTCCCCACGTTCCTATGATACTGTACTTCTCTGAATTTCTTCCCAAATCTGTATTTGTGGTCGAGCCCAGCTCCATTTCACACCCAGCTCTGAGCAGTCCTGAGAACACCCACTCCACTCCCATGCTTTGGCACTGCTGCTTCATCCCAGACCTTTCTGACCGAGCTGAGCTGTCCTTTGGGAATCTCCTCAGCCTACAGGTTCATAGCAGATACAGTTAGTTGGCAGAGGTTGACAAAAAAGAAAAAACTGAGCCCATCACAGAATTTTTCTTAAATGTGAATACTTTATTATATTCCTCATCATACATATTTCCTTTACAAATATCCAACTTCCTCATGTTTCTTAAAAGTTATCTATCAGCTTCGTTCTGTTACTTCCTCTTTTTACTCACTTTGAAATGCATTTGTATTCTGAATCTCTACTACTGCTTTCATAGTCCCGTCTATTTGGATTTGGATTATATTAAGTGTTTCCTACCCTCAGTATTTCTCTAAATTTCTCTACCTAAAAATTCAGCTACAAGTATAAAACTATAAGGCTTTCTGACACATCTGCTGAAAAAGATACTAATTTTACAACATCTTCATTGGTACAGCCCCTCCAGAATGCCAGGAAAAGGATGGTTTATTTCCTAATAGTGGTCTTGGCCAAAGTTGGGAGTGTTTACAGAGCATGTGATCAAGGGGCACTTTTTGTATGCATAAACTCAAATGAACCCTTTATATATAGCTAAGAGTATTCCTTTTCATTGGACCATTCTTAGCCTACAGCACAATTTCCTTCCAAACTCAGCAAAGGACTATCTTACAAGAAAAACATAACTTCCAAATGTACTGCCCTGTCTCAATTTTTGGGGGGGGGGGGTACTGGGGATCGAACTCGGGTCCTTGCACTTGCGCAGCAGGCAGCGAAACCACTGAGCTAAATCCCCAGCCGCTGTCTCAATTTTTGTTGACTTCTTTCATATATATATATATATGAAACATATATACAAAATATATATAGTTATATAATATATCAATATATGTTTTTAAAATATAGTATATATATTATATATATATATATTTGTTGTTTTGTTTTGTTTTTTTGTACCAGAGATTGAACTCAGGACCTTGTGCTTGGGAGGCAGGGGCAGTGGCACTGAGCTAAATCCCACACATATTTTTTCTGATTGCAATTATGTTTCTTAAAAGACCAAATAAAAGTGGACAGTGGACAGTAGAGTTCTGAGCAATATTTTTTTGTTTGTTTTGTGACAGAGTCTTGCTACGTAGCCCAGGCGGGCTTCAAATGCAGAGCCATCCTCCTGCCTCAGCCTCCCAAGTGCTAGAATTACAGGCATGTGCCACCTTGCCCAGCCTGAGCAAGATTTTTAACTCATCTGTCAAATTCCCATTATGTTCTTGGGTTCCCTAACTCTTGGGATAAACAAAACTGTTTCATAGCTCTTGTCTTCTCTCCTGTCTTTTCTCTGTCTCTTGTCAAAGTCTGGCTAATCTGCACTGTTTCTTCCAAGCCATTTTAAAAAGATTTCTATTTCTCCTGCCATTACAACTTTGATGCCTCCCCTTCTAAGTCAGAGCTTCTTTCTCCAATCAGTGCATTGCATGCAGCATCTCCTTGGTGATTTCATGTCTTTCTAAATTTTTCCTCCTATAAAAAGGAGGAAATGGTGATCTTTCTCTTCATGTGTGTTTTTGTTTTCCTTTTCATTCATAGATCTTGTTTCCTCCAAAATAAACCCAATAGAAGAATGATACTTCATCATTATAAATACATAAGCTACATAAAATAGCAACTAAGCCAGTTCTTTCTCAAAAGAGTAATAATCTCTTGGCAAAGCCTAATTGGTGTTAGTTTGAAAAACATGCAATGTTATTTTAATAAAGAAAATGGCCTCAGCACTTGGGAGGCTGAGACAGGAGGATTGCTGCAAGTTCAAAGCCACCCTGGGCTACATGGGGAGTTCAAGGGCAGCCCAAAATACATAGTGAGACTTTGTCTTAAAAATAAATACCACCCCCACTCCTGCAAAAAAAATCCTTGAGTACAGTTAAGCCTATTTTAGCTTTCCAAGAATGGTAAAAGCAAGGTGTTCTAAATGTAAGGCAACAATTTTTCTCCTTCCAGTTTAAATTCTCTAGTCAGTGAAGTTCCACAGTGCAGGGCAGTGCCATCCAGCTCCAAGGGCCATCCAGGACCAGTTGTCCCTTGGGTGAGCTTCTGAGAAATGCAGATTCAGGGCCAGCAGGTGGCACAGTGGGCCCTCCGGAGAAGTCTTGAACGAGTTTTTGTCCAAGCTCTCCCCTCTCCAAGGGTACTTCCAGCTGCCCTGGCCTCTGCCCCCTACAGGCCAGTGGCTCTTAGTTGTGATAAGGAAAACTATCTCCAGACATTGTCAAATGTCCCGTGGGGGCAAAACTGCTTCCTCCCAATCCCCGGGGAAAGCTACCTTGCTTCGGAATAGTTTAGAAGGGAAAAGATGAAAGAGAAAAGAGAAAGCTACCATCCTTCCGGTGGCTCTACTTTCCCCGTGTGACCTCTGAACTCTACCCTTGACCTTAGCATCTGCCTGACAGGGACGCATCTCACTGGTCAAGACCCTTCAACAGGTCAGCCCCGGCCTCATGGGTTACGTTTTAAATCTGAAAATAGTTTTTTTTTTCTGGACTGTCCACTTCCCTCAATTTTAAGAACTTTATAATTCCTTCGGACTTGAAATGCTTTCATTACCATAGATGTTCATAAAGCTGACCTCAGAGAGGAGGCGCCATTTCTACCTCTGTCCTGCAGATGAGGACAGTGAGACTCTAAGGGTAACTTGCCAGGATCAGCCCACCAGAAATGCCAGGGCTGGGCTCGAACTTAGCCCCATCCAACTCCAAGCTCAGCCCCTAAGCGCCACTGAGGAAGTAAACCTGCACTGCGTTAATAGCCTTTATGAAAGAGAATTGAGAACAGTGTGGACAGGCGTGGACAGGCATGGACTGGCTCCCTTCCTGCGAAGATCTCTCTGTCTCTCTGCCTGTCACACACACACACACACACACACACACACACACACACACACACGAGGGCATGGAGACAGGCCCAGTGCAGGCCCGAGCTGTGGTCACCAGGTGGGGACATTAGGCCCTGCATCCTGTGATGTGCTCTAGAAGCCGTGCAGGCAGGGAGGCCAGCGCAATCTACGCCTGGCCCAGGTCACAAGGGCCCCGCCCCGCCACACCCGCGTGCGCAATGGCTGCCAGGATCGGCCTACATTCCTCCAAGCCCCAAGCCTGGCTCCACCGTGGAGGTCGAGGGAGAGAGGCAGCCTGGCAGGATCTGTGCATCTGGGGAGTCAGGAAGGGGGGCGGCGATGAGCAAACCCCAAGATCTAAGAGGCAGAGATAGGACAGAAGAGTCCACTACTTAGAAGGGAGTGGAATTCAGCACCCTGGAGAGTTGCGATTTCACGATACCGTAGTGAATGAAGACAGAGCTTCTTAGATGCTTTATACAAAAGGCATCTGTGAAATAGTACTACCATCTGAATACTAAAAGATTTCACATTATGAGGTGACTAGGAGTAGAGCATTGGACAAAAACAGGTTTTGTAATCTCTGCATCATGATTTTCAGCTCCCTGGTTTTTGCAGTCTCACTATTTGAGGAAAGTTCACACTAAAAAAAAAAAAAATCAAATCAAGTACTAGATAAATATGATCAGATTTCTCCAAATTCTCACCTTGACAAGGAGAATTCATTTTTGTCAGCCTAATGAAGCATTCGCAGAAGCCATATGACTCTTTTCAAGATGAACCTGAAGATTACATAAAAGTACAGAAAGCCAGAGGGTTTCTGTAGGGCCAAAAACTTTTCAGAAAGATGAGAGAGCCCCATGGAAACCTTTGGGTGTAGGGAAGGTGATTCCATGCCCAGGTGTAGAATGTTTGATCAGACGCCCACCTGGAACCAGGTAGGTCCATACCTAGCCAAGATCACGCAGTATTTCACAGAAAACCACTTAGCTCAGCGGTTCCCAGCCATGCCAGCAGGCTGAGATCAGAGTCTGAACTACTGTCGGTTCCTCAGGGACTGTTTCTCAGAAAAACCAGCACCCCTGACCTGACCGCAGTCAGCAAGAATATAATCATAGTGCAACCGGGGTGGAACCTGGCGGTCCCTAGCACCTCTCCTCGGGAAACTGGTGCCCATCAAGCCAGTCATCAGAGGAGAAGAAGGCACCCAGAGAAAGGCGAGAAAATCCACACATGAGCAGCCCAAGCACAAGTGGAGAAGAAGTTCTGAGGAAGTGGATTTAGAAGAAGGAGAGAGCATCCAAAGAAAGAAAAGAGGTATAAACAGAAACTGCATGTCAGCACAGAAAAGTGTAAGTGTCAAAAACGGGGCGGGGGGGGGAGCCCAGATATAGCCTCTCAGAAAGAGAACAGTAAGGCCAGGGTTTTAGCTCAGTGGTTCCACCTCCTGCCTTGATAGCGCGAGGTCCTGAGTTCAATCCCTGGCACCAGGAAAAAAAAAAAGGACAGTAAATGCAGAAAAGAGGAAAGGGAGCAGGCAAGGAAATGACAGAAGACCTGCTTTGAGACTGGTTCATCTGGATTTTGAAGCTCTTTAGTTCCTTCTCCTGAGGTTAAATTGAGAACATAGCTGAGGAGCTTGATTCTATGATATTCATGTTCATATCACTTATGTGAACAGGTACTTTAATTTCTAACAAAGGCCAATTGAATATGAAGTATTAGTATGCTTGCTCTCCAATATAGACATTTCTTTTCTTCATTTTCTAAAGTGTTATTGAATTTTTTGTACATTTCACATAATTTTCCTTTAGGAAAGTGGTTCTGGTTTATTCAGATTGCCGTGATGGTGAAATTATTTTCTTTGGGGAGATAATTTATTTTATTTTATTTTTTATTATTTATTTATTTTGATTTTTGGGACAGGGTTTTGCTTTATAGTTCACCCTGGCTCTCAACTCATTATGTAGTGCAGGCTGGCCTCGAAGTCAAGGCAATCCTCCTGCCTCTGCCTCCTGAGTGTTGGGATTACAGGTGTGTACCACCATGCCCAGCTCAATTTATTTTAAATTGGCTTTGGAGAATGTATTTTTTGATTGGGTTTATTTTACCTTTCAGTTGGGTATTTTTTTTAAGCTAGAGATTTATTTTTGCTTTGTGATTAATAAATCAAACTTTTTCTTTTTAGATTTTTTTTTTTTTTTTTTTTTGGTACCAGGGATCAAACTTGGGTCCTTCCACTTTTGAGGCAGGCGGTGGAACCACTGAGCTAAATCCCTGGCCCCAAACTATTTTTTTTCTTTTTTTTTGGTACCAGGGATCGAACTCAGGACCTGGCGCTTACGAAGCAGGCAGTGGGACCACTGAGCTAAATCTCCGGCCCAAAACTGTTTTTTATAAAGCTAGAGATTTATTGTTACTTTGTGATTGATAAATCATCAAATTGGTGGGTATTTTTTAAAAATTGTTTTTATTTTTGTTTCTGTTTGGAGACAGTCTTGCTATGTAGTTCAGGCTGGCTCTGAACTCACTGTGTAACACAAGCTGGCCTCAAATGCCCAGTGATCCTCCTGCCTTAGCCTCCTGACTGCTGGGATTACAGGCATGTGCCACCACACACTGTGAGTTGGGTATTTTTATGTTCATTGGTTTTCTCTATGAAACAATTTAGATTTTTTCCCATGTTAACTTGCAGTGTGTTTTCTAGGGTAGAAAGTAGAAAAGGACAAGGGCCAGGAATTTAGCCCAGTGGTTTCGTCGCCTGCTGCGCAAGCTCAAGGACAGGAGTTCGATCCCTGGTACCAAAAAAAAAAAAAGAAAAAAGAAAATGACTATTATAATAATCATAAGCTTGTGTTACATATAGTTTTAAATTTTCGGAGTTCTGATACAAAATCAGTTTCTGTTCTGGAGATGGTCATTAATAAAGTGTTTTATTAATAATAATAAAAAAGAAAGAAAGCGACCTAAATGGGCAGAGTGGGTGTGGCTCAGTGGTACTGCATTGTCTGGCGTGGGTGAGGCCCTGGGTTCCATCCTTAGCGCCAAAGGAAAAAAAAGGGGGGGTGCCTAAAATGAATGGATATAGGGGCGGGGATGTAGCTCAGCAGCACCTCGCCTGCCTGCCAAGCACAAGGTCCTGAGTTCGATCCCTGGTACTGAGAAAAAAAAAGGGATATAAAAACAATATAAACACAGCAACATGCACTTGAATGTGATTGGAATGGCCTGGTGTGTCTCTGCTCACCAGGGGGGGTTTGTACAGCAGCGGGAGCCCGGGTTGTTCTCTGGTCCATTTCCTTCTCGGTCCACACAGGCTCAGGAATCAAGAGCCCATCCACTTCCTGATACCGGAGCCCCCTACCAGGCCTCCATTTCCCCTTCTACTCACCTCCTCACAGGTCACAGATGTGTGTCTTGCATCTTTAAACAGACCCCGAGTTTACTCTACTTCCCCGGTTAGAAAGCACTTTTCCGGTCCTAGGAAAGCGTGGGATACCCACTTTATTCTCAGGTGATCACTCTTGAGCCACCGTTCCCGGATATTCTCAAGACTTCACCCGGACTCATCATCCTGGGATGTGGCTATGCTCAGGATGCTGGTCGGGTTTGGGACCGTCTGTCTTGTTTCCACATTGAACGTTTGCAAACTGGGAACCCCTGGGCCAAGCAGGAAGGCTGGTCACCCTAGCTGTGGAGCCTCCCTTTGGGAAGCACCTGGCCCAGGCACATTGAGAGCAGTGGCCCGGAGCAGCCTCCTCCGTCGGGCAGTGCACTTGGCCCACAGGAAGGGTGGCCAGGAAATGCCATGAAGATCCAGGCGGCTGCCTCCGTGTGTGCTCGTGCCATGGGCTGCAGAGGACAGAGCCGGGGTCCCGCTGTCTCCCAGGATGGGGCTTCTGTCTCCTCATCTTCCTGCCTGCAGCACCTGCCTGACCCTGGATGCTCGAAAAGTGACTCTGAGGGTGGGATAGGCTCCCAGCAAGCTCAGTTGGGATTGCCAGGGACAAAGGACAGGGATTGCCTTTTGGACAGCTAGACGGAGGGGCCCTAGCTGGTGGCTACTATGGGGGACAGGTGAGCAGAAGGTGGGGAACGGGGCTGTATTGTTGGGTCACAGTCTGGCCTGTTCTGGGTGCAGGATCAGACTGCCTTGGCTGGGGATGCTGATAGGTGGGAATGGTGGCCTTGAGAGGGATCCTGCCCTATCTGCTCAGATGACCCGCCATCCCCTGCAGCACCCTGGGGTGACACAGCGCCTCAGCAGTGACATCACCAACTTCATGGCTGTGCTGAACCTGAGCAGCCTGTTCCCAGAAGGTACAAGGCTGGGCTGCCACTTGGGGCAGGAGTGGTTAACAGATGCAGGGACTGAGCTCTGGGGACCACAGAGCTGACCCTTGAGAGCAACTACCTGTGGGAGGTCGCCTTCGCCAGGAGGTTCTGGTGCCCTCTTTGCCAACCTGCAGCTGTGGGTCCAGGAGGAAGGGGGCCTTTTGGCAGCCTTGGGGTGAGGCCCCACCTGCTCTAGGGGTGATAGTTCAGACCCCATCCTGCCTCAGCAGCCTCACCCCTGCACTGGAAGGTGGGTGGCTCGCTCCTTATCTGCTCCAAGCTGAAGGCCTGCAGGGAGGTGGCGGTGGCTACTGTGGTGATGCTCGCAAGCACTTTACACAGTTTTCATGCCAACAGGGCAGAGGGGAGAAGTGCAAGGAGGGAACAGGACCCCATTATTCTGTCAGAATCTGCCTGTTGTCTGTCTGTTCATCCTTGGGGATCTGGAAAACTAAGGCAATTTTATCTTCGTCTCCTTTTTCCTGATGTGAATGTCATCCAGAAACCAAAGAACACTTCCTTCCAGTCTCCGCGGGCGGAGCAGCCACTGGATGCTGGCTGGGAGGCTGGGAGGTTGTACTGTGAGGTTTCTGTTTCTCCCTCTGCTGCTCCCCCTGTGGTCTGGAGTTGGGAGCACAGAGCTACCTGCCACCCAGGCGGAGGAGAGATGCTGTGTGTGTGCCCGCACGTGCCTCACCCAGCACTGAGAAGCGGGAATGGGACACAGAGTTGGAACTGCACTAAAGGTCCTGGGGACATGCAGGAGTCCATGGGCACCTCCTGGCACTCCTGGACCCCCACAGTGTAGGGCTCCCGTCCTGGCCCCAGGGAAGAAGGCCATGCCGGACTCCAGCCCCTTCCAGTCAGAGGCATTGTATGCATGCTGGGGAAGTTGGGGTGCTGAGCTGGGACAAATGCTGAATACCCAGGGTGAGTGGCAGAAACCAGTGGGCAGGGCTTTGGCCAGTGACAGAGAGTGTGGTGGGCAGAGGAGGAGGATGGGAACTGGCCAGCAGCTGACCAGCACTTGCTGCTGCCCCTCAGTGTTCGAGAAACCCAGAGGTTGCCATGCATCTCAGCAGTTGGCGAGAGTTTAGCTTTGTTGCTTGCTGTGTTGACTGCAGGAGCTGGGACTGGGGTGGAGGGTGTGGCCTCCCTGGGTGGCCCAGAGCAGCTCGGTGAGGCCCTGAGAGTGAGTGGTATTGGGGGACTTGGGCCTGTGGAAGGTGCCCAGAAGGGAGGAGCTAACAAGCTGGCACTGAGCAGAGCACGTGAACTGCCGCTTTGGGTGGGAGAAGCCGGGAATCAGCACCCAGGTCACCCCCAACCCATTTTTCCCAGAAGACATGTGGGCAGCACTTGTGGGCAGCGTGGCCAGAAGGCCTGTGACACTCACACTGTGGCTCCATCATCCTGGTGTAGGAACTTTCTCCTGTGGGGCTGATTCGTTAGAACCCAAGAGTGCAGCAAGCTGTTAGTCCTCATCCCCAAACACCTGGAGTGGTTCCTGGCAAATATCTGTTGAATCCACTTGAATGAATGGAACATTTTGGAAACCTTTCTCCCCTGCAATGTTAATAACACAGTGAGGGTGGATCTCTAGCTGGAGTGTTTAGACGTGGTACATCCTCCCTCTTCTGCCCCTGATGCACACCCTGGGTATCACATGGGGGGGCTCATGATTAAGGGTGGTGCTCCAGTCTGCGCCAGGGATGGCACAAGGGACCCAGGCTCCTCACCTGCCATACTGTCTGACCTCAGCCCTGCTGTCCCCAAGGACAGGAAAGCACTTTGGTTCCCTATCCCCACCCTGGATGCCTCAGGCAGGAGCAGAATGGGCCACCCCCATGTTTTCTCCTGAGGGGACAGGTCCCCTGGCACCTTTGGCTTCCTTTGGCCACTCAGACCCTCACTGGTGTCCATTTTATCTAGTTCTTCCTGCGAGGAGACTCCTGCCATCCTGTGTGACTGCTGTCACCAAAGGGGCGTGGGGTAAGGGGAGCATGACTGGACAGGAGTCCAGAAGCTGGGTTCCTGCTCCTCCCCTTAACCAGTGGACAAGGTGTCCCGAAGGAGGCGAGACTCTGCCCTCCACCCTGTGGGGCTGTGACGGGCTTAGAAGATGATGGCATGTCCAGCACTGCTGCCCCACCAGTCCTTCGCATCTATGCCCAGGGGCCAGGCCAGCAAGTGCTCACCCATCCACACCGGTGGTCACCTCTGTCCCTCCCCTCAGCATCCTGCAGGGCTTGTGTCTGATCCTCCTGCTGCTCGCAGCTTTTGGGAAAGTGCTGCCTGCCCTCCTCATCTCTGTCACTTTCAGGCTCATCTACTTTTCTCCGCCGACAACCTGGTGCCCCCTTCATGGACACTTTGGCCCACCAGCTCCCACCAGCCCCACATCTGATGGGATGGGGCCCAGGTCGGAGCCCTGGGAAAGCTGCACTGGACACAGCTGCATATTTTCACCTTCCAGTGCCATATATATTGAAGACTTTTCTGTTCTTAGAAAATAAATAAATAAATAAAAAAGTACTGTGTTTACTTAGTGACAATGAAGCAGAAGCCACTTTTTGGTGCTTGGTGTTTTATCTCCACACTCTGCCTCACCTGTGTGCGCACCTTGTCTCACTGACAGGACCCTAGCAGGTTCATCCGAGTAAACTGAGAAGGTCATGTGGTGTGCGGGCCTGGAGGAGGATGGGAACCCTGCAGGGTACAGGAGGGAGGTATGTGGCAGTGGGCCAGGAGTCTGCGTGCAGGAAAAGCCCCAGGCACCCACATGCTCTGGCCAGAGAAGAAAAGCCAGGTAGGTTTCTGCCAGGAGTACTCTCAGTGCTTTCTCTGTGGTGTCCTTGTTATTTTATTACATTCAGAAACTGAGTCCTGTTCTTCCTGCTGGGAGATGGCTTCATGTGAACATCAATAAATCGATGCCTCCTGTCAGGATGCTGGCATTTGATCTGTTTGTAAGGGCTGTCCCTTCCCTGTGACTCTCGGGGTCTCCTGGGTAATGTGTGCCCTGGACACTGGAGGGAATGAATGACTGCCCTCCTGTGAAGGGGAGAGGCTTCACTGCCTCACCTCTCTGAACTCATTTCTCTTCCTTCTTTCCTTTCTTCCTTCCTTCCTCCCTCCCTCCCTCCCTTCCCTCCCTCCCTCCTTTCCTTCCTTCTTTCCTTTCCTTCTTTCTTCCATTCTCTCTCTCTCTCTCTCTCTCTCTCTCTCTCTCTCTCTCTCTCTCTCTCTTTGTTGTTGTTTGAGACAGAGTCTACTCACGACTCCAGATCTGTACTAGATGCAAGTACCAGCAGGTTGCAGGATTAGGGGAAGGGCACAAGCCCACGACTTTCAAATACCAGAACAACTCAGGCTGAGCCTGGCTTCTGGCCATGGGGACAGGGCCTGTGTCCTTCAAACCCTCAAAGATCTCTCTCAAGCCTGACCATGGCTCCCTGACTGCAGCTGTCTCCTGTTACTGTCTCTTGCCCAGTCACTGTGGGAACATAACACTGAGAGCCCTGGAGTGAAGCTGTTCCGAAGCTGTTCTGAGTCCTGGGTTCAAACCAATCAACCCTTCCCAAGAATGACCTTAGATCAAGCACTCTTTCCAGGGATATGACAGGTGCTTGGACTGGAGTTACTAACCAGCTATTGCCTGTCAAAGGAATCACACTGGAGCAGAATCCTGTGCTCTCCCTGCAATTCACAAAACCCACCAATCTGTTCCACTGCTGTGTTTCTCCCTGAAACCCCCTGGAGCACCCAACTTTCATTTTGTCTCTGTAGATTTAGTCTCCCTTTTTTATGAGGCACAAGCCAGGAGCCAGGGAGAAAGTTCAGATTGTCCCTTCCTTTCTCTATGTTGTGTTCTGTCTCTTCAAATTCTTGGTCGGTTTTAATTTTCTTTTCAGTTCCTTCCTGGTTCCTGAAGATCTATTTCTCTCTCTTTTTTTTCTTCTTCCCCAAGGCATTATTTTCCAGTATCTGGATTCTAAATCTCAGAGAGCCTCAGTTTTTGCTTTCCACTCAGCCATTTTTCAGAAAGTCTCTACTGTATTTTTGGCTTCTTTTGGGACCTGCAGTCATGGAATCCAGCAAGTCACTATTTTCTCTACCTTGCTTTATGGTCTGTGGGTTTGTAATGCACCCACACCCTGCTCCCAAGGCCCCTCTGTCTGTACACCCCAGGCTATGGCAACTATTTGTGTCCTTGCTCACACTGGTAGCTAGGGAAAGCAATCAGACCCTGGTCTCTGTGGTGCATGTAGGCAATGGGATGGGAGTTCAAGCCGACTGCTGGACTAAATGTCAGCACTTTCAGATCCAGCCACCTCTGAATGCCCCACAGACCAGGCCTGGCTTCTCACCATAGAGGGCAGAGCTCCTTGACCTTCCTGGCCTGAACTTAAACTTCTCAGGGGGCCTGTGTCTAGGCTGCACCCTCACCATGATTGTCTCTTCTGGCTGTCTCTCGTCCAGCCATTGTGGTAGGTAACACAGGAAACTCTGAAGTTGTTCTGTAGTTGTGGTCTGGCTCAGTCTTAAACAATTAACGCCTTCCCAAAATGGCTCTCAAATATGACAGGTGTGGCCCTGGATTTCTTCTCCAACTCTAGCCTGCTGTGTGGAAGGCATCGCTTTTGGAGTAAAAACTCATACTGTTTTTGCAGTTTGGAATAGCCACGGCCTTTTCTTGGGGCTAGTGGTGCTGGCCTGGTCCACTGTTTCTCCCTGGAGCTGCTGATGCTTGGGGCTTACTTTTCTCTCCCCAGCCACTGGCCTCATCCATGATCAGGTCAGGTAGTTGATCAGCACTGCTGCTGCGCCATGTTGAAGAGAAATAAAACATAGAGTGGGCTCAGAGTTGAGTGGCAGACATGGCCAGGACACAGAATCTACTGGTGTGGAGTTGGCAGGGGGGCAAATGTGGCTCTGATGAGTCTCAGAATCACTGGGTCCCTAGGCCACCTCCTCTGCAGCTGAGGTTTCCTGCAGGCATAGGTGACTTATTCCCTTCCTGCCGCCATGTTTTCCTGTTATATCCCCAGCCCTTTTTCAAATTTTATTTTGAGTCAAGGTCTCAAACTTTTGTTTGCAGCATTTTTTTTTTTGAGACAAGGAAGGTCTTCCTAAGTTGCTAAATTGCCTAGGCTGGGCCCAAACTTGGACTCCTCCTGCCTCAGTTTCCCAGAGTGTTGGGATTATATGTATGTGCCACTGAAAATCATTTTGGGGGGGGGTATCGGGGATTGAACTCAGGATCTTGCATTTGCAAGGCAGGTGGGGTGCCACTGAGCAAAATCCCTGGCCCTAAAAGTCATTCTTTTATAAACTTTTTTTTTTAACCACTCTTAACATCTTTATGTCTCAATGTTCCTTGATTTAAATAACATGTCTATACATAGTTTTTATTTTGCTTGGACTTTATCATGACTTTTATGTTTCTAGAATTGTGCCTTTCTGGAATTTTTTGGCCATTATTTTGAAATGTCCAAGATGTGTTACATTCTAATCATTTAAAAGGAAAAAAACAATGAAAGCCCACTGGAGGAGTGGAGAGGCTGGTTTGTGCCCCAAACGTCTCCTTGATACTGAGACCTCCTGAAACTCTGTGCTGAGCATTGTCATGGCACCATCTACAGCCCACACCTGAGGCCAACCAGACACTGGAAAAATGAGCTTCCTCACCTTCCTAGCAAGAAGCTAAGGATAAAGTGCCATGCCAGGAGGCACAGAGAGGGCTGGTAGTGTGAGTGGTAAAAAGAACCTATAAGTAGACAAGGGATGTAGGAAAGATAAGAGTTTGTTTAATCACTGAGTACACTATCGAGAGGGACAGTGGGTGAGTATCCAAGAGAGGAACCCACAGCCATGGTGAAAGATGAGGATTTTTTTAAGAGAATGAAGATGTGGGAAACAGTCTGAGTTGGCAAATGTAGATATCTTAGAAAAGGAATTTCCAGAGCATCCTGTCCTTTGCTGCTTGGTCCTGCAGGACATCTATATTGGAACTAAAGTGGGACATCAAAGTTGCAAATTGTCAAGGCCGGCACTTAGGCCTCACAAAAGGCTCTTTAGGCTTACATAAGGGCGTCTGTGTGTTTTAACCTTTTTGAGAAAGACACAACATTAGCTCAAGGCAGGAAAGAATGGTTTTTGTATTTACTTGTATATCTTGGGCTGTCTTTAGTCCTCATTAGTGCAGTGCTTCACGACTGCCCAGTATGTGCTAGGCAGAAGTGTGTTACAAAGAAGTTTGGCACTGAGAACTGTAACCCTTTTGTCACCACAAAAAGAAGTGTTGGGCAGGGGATTTAGCTCAGTGGTTCCGTCGCTTGCCTAGCAAGCGCAAGGACCCGAGTTCGATCCCTGGTACCAAAAAAAAAAGAAGAAGAAGAAGTGTCATAACTCCAAAAAGGTTGTACCCTTTAACCATGGATCACATTCTCTTCCTCCAGCAATGTTTGATGCAAAGACCAGGCTGTCTCCCCCTTGTACTCCCAGAACACCCTCTCCTTCCCAGGTGTGATCACAGAACATGGAATCGGCATGGCCTGCCTTCTGGTGTGTGTGCTGGACTGTGAACCTCTCAAGATCTGTCCCCGGCTTATTCTGGTTGTATTCCTGGCACTCAGCTTAACTGCTGGTGTACAGTAGATGCTCAACGAAAGTGTATTCCATCAGAGAACAAGTAACTTCAAGGCAGGTGTATCGAGTGTCAGACAGTACCGAGCACTATGCTCAAGATGATAGAAAAGCGGTTTCCCAAAGTTTCTGAAGTTATAAAGAAACCTGCGCTGGGCATGGGGGCATATGCCTAAAATCCGAGCACTTTGGGAGGCTGAGGCAGGAGGACAGCAAGTTAGAGCTTAGCGTGGGCAACGTAGTGAGTTTGCAAGACCGTCTCAAAAAAAAAATGGGGAACTATAGCTCAGTGCAAAGGCCTTGGTTCAATCCCCAGTAACCCCCCCACACACAAAGCAGAAAAAACTTGACACTGAATTTACATGGAATTTAAAAAATCATCTAACACAATCATTCCATAAAATATGTTTGAATGCTATAAAACTAGGAAGCCCAGAATAGGATATTGTTTCGGTTCACGAAAAACTCCCTACATTGTTTTTACAAATCTGATTTTTCTAGCTGATCTATTCACGGAAATGTCATTATCATCTACTGGTACAGAAGAGAAGCAGTGAAGTGAGGTCGCTAGCTCAGGACACTGTACGACAGGGCAAGGGCAACAGGAGTGACCGATGGGCAGCCAACTTCGGGGCTGACTCCGCGTCTGGGCCGCGCAAGGATGGAAAATCGTCCTGAAGTCCCTGGCGAGGAGGCAGCGGCCGGGAGCTCTACAGGGTTTTGTTGTTTACCAAGTGCGCCAGACACAGTCCCTGATTGAATTCTCACAAATTACCGGGTGAAATAGGGATGCAGCATGACGCCTAGTCTACAGGTGCAGGAAGAAAATGATCCACCCCACTGCTCCCTGGGCCAAAGTCCTGCGGTACGTGCACGCGATAGAAAGGCGGGGCTACGGGCGCGGGGGCGGGAGCTCTCGGGGGCGGGGCGGGGGTCTCGGGGGCGGGGCGGGGCTTCCGCCGTGTGAGTCGGGCCGGCAGTTGCCTTGGTGAGCGAGGGAACTGGGTCGCGGACGGCTGCGGGTCTTCGAGATGCTCCACTTACACCTGGATCTGCAGGTCAAGTTCGGGCCCCGTACCGCGGGCTGAGCGGCGCGGCGGTGCTGCAGCTGCGCTGCCTGTGCCCAGGGCGCCTCCGAGCTGCGGCTCCACTCGCACCCGTGCCTCCGGTTGACGGCGGCCGAGCTGCGGCGGGAGCCGCCCGACTTCGAGGAGCCGTGCGCCCAGCCGGTGCCTTCCACACGCGAGACTTCCCGCACCGCGGCGCTTCCAGCAGCTGCTCCGCTTCGGTGTCGGGCGGGGAGGGCCCCGGGTGAGTGCCCCGGTCTGGCCGCCGCTTCCTGCCGCCCGCCCTTCGGCCGCGCTCACCCCGCCCGGGGCTTAGAAGAGACCTTCACCCCTGCCCGGGCCGGGTCCCCTCGGGGCTCTGACAGCCCGCGCCCAGCCCCCCCCCCCCCCGCCGCCGAGGGCGCCCCCTGGTCCAGGCATCTTCCCTGGCCGCTGCAGGAGCTGGTCTGCGGCCTCCGGCCTTCCGCGGGCTCGCACCCCACCCCGGGTCCTGCGCGGCTTTCTGCGTCGGGGACTGTCCCACGCCGAACTTAAGGGCTGCCCCGGGACTTTGGGGCTTAACGGCCCTGAGGATCAGCTCCTTTGTTCTGCTCTATGGCCCTGGACAGTGCTGGTTAACTGCCTGGGTCTGACTCAGACCTTTATTCTGTGTGTTTTTCTAGATCCACAGGCCGAAAGAACCCTGAGGCCCAGGTCCTTGTTTTTGTTTCCTCTTAGGAAGTCCTGGATTTGTGGAAAAGAATTTGAATAAGAGTAGAGAGCTGGAATCAGTGTTCTAGGCTTTCTAAAACCTTGGCCTCCTCACTGTGGGCTGACCCAAATCATTTGTTTTGTTTTGGGGTTTTTGGCTTTTTTGAGATAGGGTCTCACCATGTAGTCCAGGCTGGCCTTGAACTCACCATGTAGTCCAGGCTGACCTCCAGCTCACTAGGTAGCCCAAGATGGCCTCCAACTCAAGGCGACTCTCCTTCCTCAGCCTCCCCAGTGCTGGGATTACAGACATGTGCCACCATACCCGGCTCTTAAATCTTAAGTTTTTCAGAGCAGGGGTAAATACTGGAAATAGGGTGGAAGATTATGTGGCCTTCATCTGAAAGAGTCAGATAATTCTTCCTGGAGAGGCCTTAGACTGGCTGCTAGGATTTTTCAGATAGGGAGAGTTACAAGTTGCATAGTAAACTGCTTGCCAACCATTGAAACTGGCTTATCAGCCTGGCATGGTACAGGACTAATTCCAGCATTCAAGAGGCTGAGGCAGGAGGACCACCATGCGTTCCAGGCCAGCCTGGGCTACACAGGTAGTTCAAGACCAGCCTGAACTTACATGTTGAGACCCTGTCTCCAAAACCAAAAAGTTTGAAACTGATTTACGTAGCTAGCAGTTCACTTTTGCTCTCAGAACTGGCCTGCAGAGCCAGGGGGTGGCACACACACACCTATAACGCCAGCACTAGGAAGCTGAGGCAGGAGGATCCTGAGTTGGAAAATATCTTGGGCAACTTAGCAAGACCCTCTCTCAAAAAAAAGTTTCTGGGCTGGGGATTTAGCTCAGTGGTTCCCCCGACTGCCTCACAAAGACAAGGACCCAAGTTTCATCCCTGGTACCAAAAAAAAAAAGTTTTTCTTTTTTTTTTGAGACAAGGTCTTGGTTTGTAGTGCAGGCTGGACTTGAACTGACTGTAGCCCAGGCTGCCCTTGAACTCAAAGCAATCCTCCTGCCTCAGCCTCTTGAGTGTTGGGATTACAGGCATGTGCCACCATGCCTGACAGAACCAGAAACACTGTAATAACTGGCCCAAAGAGCAGTTCTCTTTTCCATCTTTAGCCCTGGGAGGAATAAGTGAATCTTGTGATGGAACTTATTAGAAAAATGAATGAAGAACTTGTTTGAAAAGGCCAAGACTAAAGCACGTGATGCAGACTAGGCTCCAAGGCCAGTAGGAAACATCTGTAAATGTCTTGGGTTGCTCTGTTTCTGGTGCCAGCTTTTCTGACAGGAACTGGAAATTTAACAGAAAAATTAAACCCTCCCTAAATTTGCCTGCTGACCATGGCACCTCGCATCCAGCAGCACAGTTGAGCAGCTTCCGTGTGATGCAGTGGCAGGGGTCTGCCCCGGTGGAGCTTCCTCTGCCCTGCGAAGTCTCAGGCTGCGTGTGCTCCTTCCACTCACACGGCCACCACCCTGACAGAGGCTCTTAGTCACTACCGATGCTTCTCTAGTGCACGTGCTGTCAGACGTCTTTATCCCATCGTCTTCCCATCATTGAAAACAAAAATAGCCACAACTCAGGCAAAGTGAAAGGCATTTTGGAGGAGGGGTGGACTCTCGGTCAGTAGTGCTCTGAGGAGTGTGAGCTCCTATTGCCAGCTCATTTTTTAAAAATTAATGGATTGTACTTTTTAAAAAGTAACAGGAAAATTAAGCAGAAAGTCCAGAGTTGCTGGACACCCCCTTCGGTTTTCCAATTAACACCCACGGAAGTGTGATGCAGCTGTCACAGCTAATGAGCCAGTGACAATTCTCCAAACCTCGATTGTTTGCCATGACCTTGACCATTTGGAGGAGGTGTAGGAGGTCAGGGGCATTGTGTGATGCCCCTTTAGCAGAAATTGTCTGATGTTCTCCTGAGTGGACTGGGCTTGTGGGTGTTGAGTGGAAATTCAGAGGTAAGGCACTGTTCTCGTGTGCTATCGGCGTGATTCCTTTTTCATTTTTTTTTTTTTTACTAGCATGATTTCTGACTGTTGGTATTGTCCTCGGTCACCCACTGAAGTAGTGTTTGTCCCCTTTCTCTACTATAAAGTTACCATCCCCCAATACTGTGCTGTCTTTGTTGGATGGAGACTGATTAATTTTTTTTTTGAGACTGATTAATTTTTCACACAAACAAAAACTCAAGTAAAGAACCACCCAACTGCTGGGTATGGTGGCGCACACCTGTGATCCCAGCACTAGGGAGGCTGAGCCAGGAGGATCACTGCAAGTTTGAGGCCAGCCTGAACTATAGTGAGACCCTGTCTCGAAAAAAAAAAAACGACCCAGCATCCCAGTGTAGCTTCCTTGTACTTCTTTAAAAATAGGTCTCAGATAGGGCCTGGGATTTACCTCTAGTGCTGCGCCTGCCTTGAAAGTATAAGGTCCTGAGTTCAATCCCCAGTACTGAAAAAAAAAAAAAGAGAGAGAAAGAAAAAAAATAGGTCTCAGATGCTTCTGTATTCAAAGCCCTTCATTATACCTGCCCAGGCCTGCTCCCACCACTGTATCCAGAGCCTGCCAGCAATTTCCATGCCTTCATCCCCTTGGGCCTTCACTCAGATGGTTGTCTCCTCCTGTCCTTAAGAATGGCTTTTTCCTCTTGATTCATGCTGCAATCTCAGCACTAGGGAGGCTGAGGCAGGAGGGTCACCACAAGTTTGAGCTAGCCTGGAATACATAGTGAATTTAAGGCCAACCTGTCTCAAAAAAACAAAACAAGAATGGCTTTTCCCTTCCTTTTCATTTATCTGACACTGCTCACCTTGGAAGATTCAACTGGAGAGGTTTTTTGCTTCACCTATGAAGCCTTCTTGGAGTAATAGTCTGTTTCTAAACTCTAAATGGTATTTGCTGCTAACCACCCCCTATATCAGTGTTGTTCTCCTTTTGCTGTGGGTAAAACTAAGTTTGTTGTAATTGTTCGGATTTCCCTTGGTTTAAGGGTTAATGGAAAACAAATTAAGAATCGTGGAGGCTCTGGGCACGTGGCGGACACCTGGAGGACCAGCCCCTGACAGGCGGAGATTGGAGCCCTGTGTGAGGCCAGCTTTGGCAGCAGTGAGGCCCCTCGCCCTTCAAAACAAGAATCATAGAGCCAGTGCCTGTAATATAAGATATATTTATTGGGAAAAAGTAAGCCTAGGAAGGGACTCCGAGTTTTGTTCTGCTTCTCTGAGTCTTATCACAGTATCTTCAGTTTATGTTTACCAAGTGGGAAGGACACAGAGGTGGACAAAGTGACAGTGTCAAGGGCCAGGTGTGGCAGTCCTGAGATGACCCAGAGGACACAGGGAGGAGGGGACCCTTTGTGGTGGCTGTGCCCCAGGAGGAAGGTGTCATGCGTAGCATGGATTCTGGGGTGGTAAATAAATACACAGCAGGAAAGAACCTTCCAGTCCAAGCCAAACTGGCTGGCAGAGAGTTTAAGAATCATCTGAAAATGTCCCGTGCCACCAGCTCCCTCCTCCACTGGCCTGGGCTCGAATGGGGCTGGGCTCTGAGTGCTCTTCTGTCCCCTTAGGTTACCTGGTTGGCTCCTGAGGAGACAGCAGGGAAAGGAGAAGCCCTTTGTCTACATCCAGGGCCAAGCTGTCCTGACCTGGGCTTTCTTCCCGTGCTTCGACAGCTCCTCAATACTTGTGGAGGTAAGGGGTCTAAGGGTAGGTGCCCCTGCCATTGGGATTAGAATTCAATCTAGGGACAGTGGCACAGGCACCTACAGTCCTAGCCACTTGGGAAGCTGAGGCAGGGGAGTCACTTGAGCTCCGATTGTGCAACACAGTGAGACCCCCATCCAAACAAAGCAACTGCATATATATCATGTACATATTTTTATATGTGGATATATAAAATATATAATTTCTAGTCTATTAGGTCCCATTTCAATCAGTGTTATATCCTTAAAAGATATGTTGGTCGCACTGCCCCTCAGGCTGCTCAGAGGGGGCCTCTCGGGGAAGACCTAAGCTTGCTTTATTGCCAGGTCCCCGATGGCTTCACAGCTGTGATGAGTGCATGGACCCGGGAGAAGACAGGTCCAAATCAGTTCTTCTTCCCCTCCTATCTGATAGCCTTGGCCGTGGGAGACCTGGTTTCGGTGGAAGTTGGACCCAGGTAGGAGACAAAGACCCCCACACACAAAGGGACCAAGGAGGAAAAGGAGGAGGGAAATGAGTTCTAATCCTGCTGCCCGAAATGAGATCACCAGTCCTGCTGGTAATGGCCTCCTTCCTGGGCCAACTTGTTGAACCATGTTAGGGCTTAGGTGATGATTTTAGGAGATTGAGCCTGATCGGCAACATCTTTGAGTTCTAAAGGTCCATTTCGGAGCTGTATTCACTTTTTAAAAATCTTTGTACCAAGTCTCATTTTCTCTAGCACTTAATTCCTGGAAATACACAACTTTGCCCTCAGCTTTTCCCTCTAAAGATGAAAGAGACTCTCTCTCCTTTCTGTCTGCTGCAGATACATGAATCTAAACTTACAGGGAGAGGATGCCTCTCTGAAAAAGGGATTTCTCGCAAGGTTTCCTGAGACAAGGAATTAGACTAGGCCAGGTCTTTCCTGTCTGCCACCATGGTTTGACCCTACTGTGAAGGAATCAAAGGTCAGACTGCAAAGCTGAGACCCTTCTCCTGGACCTGTTTCGGTTCCTTACCTCTGCCTTGCTCTCAGTTCCTGGAGGTGGTGGTGCCCTGACGAGGGACATTACAAGCCCAAGACTGTAACCGGCTCAGTGGCACTGCTGGCATCATGACCCTGGTTCCCCAGTATCTGATGGAATAACAGATGGGATTCCACTGGAATGCATCTGCCTTCGGCACACAGGCAGTGTGTTTTTCTAAAAAAACCAAAAAACAAAACCTCAAAGACCCCACAATGCCAGTCATGAAAGACAAGGTGGTAACCCTTTCCTGGTAGGCTTGGCCGTAGATAACCTAAGGGTTGTCATCTTTGCAATAGACAAGAAAATAGGTAAAAAAGGAATGGGGTTTTTTTGGTACTGGGGATCGAACTCGGGACCTTGCTTTTTCGAGGCAGGCGCAGTGCAACTGAGCTAAATTCCCGGCCCAGGAATGTTCTTTTGAGCATGTGTTTACCCTTACTTAGTTCTCTTATTAAGAACATAAATAATTAATGGGTGATGGGAGAACAGCAGGTTCCAGACATACTGGGTAATAACTTTTTTGAAGCCTCTATGGGAAAATGACAACGTGGTAACCCAAAGTAGGTACAGAATCTTAACTGGTGAAAGAGGCTTCCTCATCCGAGGCTCTGGTCCGATGGCTCATACAAGGTCAGGGTATTGGATTTGGTTTCAGGATCCCTGAATTCTGGGGTTGTCTCCTCCTTGGAGTCATAAATGGTCTGGGTCTAATCATGTACCTGGAAGCCTTGGTTTTCAGGTGAACCGGATCTTCTCAGATATTTCTGTTAATTTCCCCCTTACCTTTGTTTCTCTGTCTGTTAATCATGAAAATTTCCAATGTATAGACAGTTGGAAATCCGATACATGGAACGGCTCTGTGCCCACCCATTTTGTCATACTACTTTTATTGATATGGGGTTTTGTTTTAGATCTTTTAAAAGTAAGCCAGGGAGGGTCTCCCTGATTATTGCACCAAAGACAATTAGCAATTTGCCATTAACATTAATTACTAGGTGTGTCTTTTAAGGTTTCTTTGAGTTCCAGCAGTTCTGTCCTTAGAGCTCTTTATCTGTCCTGCGAATAGGAAGGAAACTACCATTTACTCTGTGTTACTGTGTAAGGCCTTTTGGATGCTGTCTTGGTTTGCCTTTAGCACTTGTGTGGCAAACAAGAAAACAGGCTGGGAGAGCTGGGGCTGTAGCTCAGTTAGAGGTAGAGCACTTGCCTGGCATGCCTGAGGCCCTGGGTTCAGTCCTTGGTACCATACACAAAACAACAAAAAAAACACACAGGCTGGGAGAGCAGAAGTCACTTCCTGAGACTGTCACTTAGCACAGCAGCTGCACCCTGAACACACTGTGGGGTTAGATCCAGATGAGGCTGTTCCATCCCCAGGAGACTCTTGGGTTTATGTCCCCAGTGTAGGGAGCAGTCCCTGGGACTGTGTAGGTGGTCTGATCTCCTGTCTCCTGTCTCTGTGGCTGACCACACTGTCACATTCATTGGCTCCAGGACTGGACTGAGGCCAGTTTTCTGCAGGTGTGAGTCCCTGTGGTGGTGTCCACATGTCCGTCTTCCTTCCCTGTGCCCTTGCCCTTAGGAGCCAGGTGTGGGCGGAGCCCTGCCTGATTGAGGCCGCCAAGGAGGACAGCGGGGTGATAGAAGAATTCCTGGCAACAGGAGAGAAGCTTTTCGGATCTTATGTTTGGGGAAAGTATGGTGTCACATTAACTGATGTGTTTCATTAAATCAAGACCCTGCTGGGGCCCCTTCTGTCCTCCTATCTCCTACAGCAAGGTTTCCCTGAGCCCAGAAACAAAGGAGAGGGGAAGAGAAGAGGCAGGAAGAGCCAGGTGGTGCCTGCTTTCCGAGGAGGGAATCCTGGGAGAGAGGCTTCCTGTATGACCCAAATGAGTTGCCAGGTTCAACTGAGAGCAGTGGAAAAACTCAGGGCCCCTCCTCCCAGCAGGAAGTCCCCTGTCTTGTTTTGTCCTTTGACATCTTCAGACTTGCTGGCCTTCAGGCCTTGACTGCTGCCTTGCTTGGGAGGAGAGAGAGCGGTGGGGACTTGAGCTGCCCCAGAGGGAGTGGGCCCCTCGAAGAGAGGGAAGGCGCAGGGCAGGGCAGCGCCTGGAGGAGGACAGTGTCGCCCGGGCCGAGGTCACTGTGCCCTGAGTGGGTTCGGTCTCTGGCCTGGGCATGGAGAGAGGGGAGCTCTGCCGCAGGAGCCAGGCCTCTCCAGGGCCCTGACTTCTCTGCAGGTGCGACCTACTCTTCATGCCACCGTCCCTTCCCTTTGGGGGAATGGAGAACCCTTGCCTGACCTTTGTCCCCCCGGCCTGCTCACAGGGGATTGGTCCTTGGCTGATGTCATCATACATAAGGTCTCCCACAGTTGGTTTGGGAACCTGGTCACCAATGCCAACTGGAGGGAGTCCCAACTCAACGAAGGCTTCACCATGTTTGCACAGAGGAGGATCTCCACCCTCCTGTACGGTGAGGCCCCTCCCTCTGCAGCGGGGTGCCAGGGCCACAGGTGGGGGCCGGGGGAGGCAGCAGTGCAGAAAGCTCAGGTGAAACACCTCAGAAGGTCTCATCTAGACCAACATTGCCTTTAGAGAAGTAGTTCCCACTCTGTTGCCTGCCAGTAGAATCACAGCCAGGACTGGGGATTTAGCTCAGTGTTGCTGCTGCCTGCCTCACAAGCGCAAGGTCCCGAGTTCGATCCCTGGTACTGGAAAAAAAAAAGAATCACAGAAGCCAGAGTTTGTATCGACTGGATACTCTCAAAGGCAAGCTCATAGTGGAAGTGCCCTTTGCCTAAGCCTCACCATGCTCGCTTCTCCCTGAGCCAGACAAGCCTCCATATGGCTGGTTCATTTATTTGGTTTACTTGAGACTGGATCTCACTGTGTAATTCAGGCTGGCCTTGAACTCATGGCAGTCTCGCTGCCTCAGCCTCCCTAGTGCTGGGATCACAGGCGTGCACCACCATGTCCAGCCAGTTGGTTAATTTATGAATGAGTCTTACAATCCTCATCACCCTTGCCTTCTGGTGGCCACCTCTATGCCAGCTTTGTCCTGAGCACCTTACACAAAGCACGTCATGTAACTAACACCTTTGCCATGGCTCCATGAAACAACTACTTCATTCCATTTTCTTTGTGAGTACACTACTAGAGAGTACAAGGAATTTTTTTGTGTGCCCAAGTCACTTAGCAGAAGAGGGCAGAGCCTCAAATTGACCCTAGGTGTGCTTTTAAATTTTTTTCATTCATTCGTTCATTCATTCACTCATTTATTCATACTGCTGGGGATTGACTTAGGACCTCATGGGTGCAAGGAAGCAAGCAAGCACTCCACTACTAAGCTATATCCCAAGCCCTTTTTTAGAAATTTAATTTGAGCCAGGTGTGGTGGTCCACACCTATAATCCCAGTATTCAGGAGGCTGAGGCAGGAGAATCACCAAGAAGAGTTCAGGGCCAGCCTGAACTATACAACAAGACCCTATCTCAAAAAAATAAATAAATAAAATTTACTCGGACACAGGATCTCCCTAAATTGCCTGACTGGCCTTAAACTTATGAGCTTCCTGCCTCAGCTTCCCAAGTAGCTGGAATCATAGGTCCCATATCTGGTTCCAGGTAAGCTTTTTAAAAAACTTTGCAGCTGGGGATTTAGCTCAGTGGTGCTGCACCTGCCTCACAAGCGCAGGGTCCTGAGTTCGATCCCCAGTACCAAAAAAACCCCACTTTGCTGCTGGGCGTGGTGGCACATGCCTGTAATGCCTGCACTCTGGAGGCTGAGGCAGGAGGACCCCTGTTGAGTTTAAGGCCAGCCTGGGCTACTAGTAAGTTCAAGACCAGCCTGAACTATGTAGTAAGACCCTGCCTCAAAAAACCAAAAAAAGCCAGGCGTGGTGGTGCATACCTGTAATCCCAGCACTTGGGAGGCTGAGGCAGGAGAATAGCTGTGAGTTCAAGGCCAGCCTGGGCTACATACCAAGACCCTGTCTCAAAAAACAAAACAAACAACTTTACTCTCTCCTTAATGAGAATCTACAATATATCAGATGTTTTAAAAATATAACACTTATTCCCTTTATTATTTTACCTGATTAAGATCTGTTTGACCTAAAGTTTCTTTTCTTGTATTACACAGTCGGTGACGCATAAGGAATGTGTTCATTGTGGGGGCTGGTACTTCCCCTCCCCACTCCCTTTTTCTCCGAGCCTGGTTTCCTCATTTGTTAAAAGTCTGACTGTTTCTTATCTTTTATTTCACTCTTGATTTATACTTGGTGTTTCTCATATAAGAAACCATATGATATTTAAGTGCCTAGCTCTGATTTACTTCACTGAGCATTATAGTGTCAAGGTGCATGGTTTTCCTACAGACGACTCGAATTTATCTTTTATGGCTGAGAAGGACTCCGTTGTATATATGCCACACCTTCTTTACCCATTTAGTCAACTGAAAGTTTAAAAGTATTTTCTTCTTCAGTACCGGGTATCAAACTCAGGACCTTGTGCTTGCGAGGCAGGTGCGATCCCCGGCCCTCCTCTCTTCTTTTCAAAGACTTGAAGACCTTTCAAAATTCTGAAAGTGACAGTTTCTCTTGTTTGACAGGAACAGTCAAATAAAAACTAGTTATGATTTCATAGGAGATCAAACTTATCTGAAAGTAAAAACACATTACTAAAGAAAGGTGACTGTCAGAGAGGTTAGCAGTCTCCGTCACGGGAGGAACCAGCAGCAGGCGCTGTGAACCAAGTCCTTTGTGGCCCAGAGGAAGGGGAGCTGGGGTGTGGGTCTCTGCTCTGGTCCCAGGACGGTAGTGCTGTGCACCTTCGGGCCACAGGGGGCAGCACAGCATCTTCCATCGGGAAAGTACTCTTGTAGGTAGCTGACTCGGGGCGGCCTGTGTGTTTTGGCACAGGGGCTTCTCATACCTGCTTGGAGGCTGCCACCGGGAGGGCCCTGATGGGGCAGCACACGGAGATCACGGGAGAGGACCACCCACTCAACAAGCTCGAGTGAAGATCGAGCCAGGTCAGCGTTTCCTCTGTCTTCCGTCTTCCCCCAAATTACCCTTGGAGCCCCAGGTTAGCCTGACCTGAGTCGATCGGCTTGGAGGAGCCTTCCAGAGCCCTTTCTAGCTGTTCCCTGGCCTCCAGGCTGCCTGAACCCAAGTGTGTCAGCCAGACAGGAGGGGTTTGCTGTACACCTTTCTTAAGCACTTGACCTCGGCCTTGCATTTGTATTAGTCAGTATCGCTTTACAAGGTGCTTTCCCATTCCCTTTTCATCATCAGTTCAGACCTGTGGGTTCTGTCCAGGGTCAGCCTGGTTTTATGAGGACGGGACTGAGTGCTACGTGACTTCAGGGACTTGTCCCAGGTCATGTACCGAGTCAGTTCCAAGTATAGAGCTTTTCACTTTTCTAACTTTTTTTTGTTGCCAGGCATGGTGGCAGATGCTTGTAATTCCAGCAGTTGGGAGGCTGAGGGAGGAGGATCTCTGAGTTCAAGGCCAGCCTAGGCTCCATAGTGAATTCAAAGCCATCCTGAGCTACACAGCAAGACCCTGTCTCCAAAAAAAGAAAAAAGAACTACCATTTGTTTTGTTAATTCTATGTGTGACTAATCGGTAACCTTTTTGTGCAGTGGAAGCTCGTGTCCCTTGGTGTCCCAAACTGTAACAGTGAACTTCTTGTCCACTGGTAATTAATTCTCATCCAGAACACTTGTAAAAATAATATGTTCTGGAAGGAGAGGTTGAGTAAGCAGGTGATGAGCAACAGGGCTGCAAAAGACAGCCCAGCACTCCATTCCAAGTTGAAGGAGACAGGTGTGGTGACACACACCCATAATCCCAGCTACTTAAGAGGCTGAGACCAGAGGATCATAAGTTCAAGCCCAGCCTGGGCAATTTAGCAAGACACCGTCCCCAAATAAAATGAAATGGGGCTGAGGGCATAGCTCAGTGTTAGAGCACTTGCCTGGGTCCTTTCTGGTACCACCTGAAAGACCTGGTGGACCAAAGTGACCAGAGCCTACCCCAGGGATAAGGAAGGAGTCAATTCCCCCCGGGGCTGGTTTCTTTGTCATCTTTTTAGGTCCACAGTTACTGGCCCACTAAGATTTTCTTAGGGCTGCTTTGGGAGAGGTCAGGATGGATCTAGAAACCTGGGCCTTGCTATCCCTGGGGGAGCCGGAGTCTGGGCTCTGCCAGAGTTAATATTTGAATCTGGAGCCCGAGAAGAACAACGAGGGTGTTTCAGTTACAAATAACACTCGTCCTGTCCACTTTCTCTTCTGCCAGGTGTTAACCCAGATGATACGTACAACCAGACCCGCTATGAGAAAGGCTTCTGCTTCGTCTCATACCTGGCCCACTTGGTGGGTTATCAAGACCAGTTTGACAGTTTTCTCAAGATATGGTCACCTCAAAGAGGGGAGGAGGACAAGGAGCAGATAAACAGCTGGGCCGGAGTGCCAGGGTAGTGGGAGGGGCCACAGAGCTGAGGGGTTGAACGGGACCTGGGGATTGGAGGGGCCTGCGGCCAGGACACCTGGAGAGGCTGCACACTGTCCCCTTCCCACAGGCCTGTGTGGACGAGTTTAAATTCCAGAGTATCTTAGCCGAAGACTTTCTAGAATTCTACTTGGACTATTTCCCTGAGCTGAAGGAAAGGACAGTGGATTCCATTCCAGGTGTGGCTCGAAGGCTTCTGGGAGATGGCGGAGGGTGGGATCTAGCTGCATTTGGAAAGATCGAGGCAGGTGGGAGGAGGTGGATTCACAGTTCTCTGGTAAATGGCACTGTGGGGAGCAGGCCCAGAATCCAGGCCCTGGCCCCCAAAAATGACTTCTGGGTCTTGGGCTGCTCCGGGTTAGTCCCCAGCACCAGAATGATGATAGTAAGTATCATTCGATTTCTCTCAATCCCACTCTGCCCCGTTTTCTCTCGTTTCTCTTCCTTCCTCTCCTCTTGTTTGCTCCACACCTGGACACACATTCAGACCCTTGTCGTCGCCAAGTTAAAATTCAGAGGGCGGTGATGGGCAGCAGCCCCTGCCCGAAGGTTGCAGTGTGGCCTCATTGGCCCTGGTGTCAACCCTGGAGGCCCTGCTTCCTCGGAGGTGGAGGGAGTGGCCTGTTGCTGGGAGACAGACCCAGACCGCAAGCCTGCCTTGTCCTCTGAGTCACTGGGCCTCCTCATCTGCTGGGATTGGCCAGGCCTCAGTGGGAGGGCCAAGTCTCAAGGTCATGACACTCTGTAGCTAATGATAGTTAATAATTACTGTGTGCTCACTATGCATCAGGCAGAACTTTTAATGTGTATTTGCTCATTTAATCTTCACAACTGTCAACTAAGGTAGGGCCCGTCACCCCCATTTCTCAGGTAAACAGAGGCGCTGAGGGGCAGTCATGTGCCCCTGCCCCCACAGCGGGTTGATGGCAGAGCTGGGATGGGACCCAGGCGGCCTGTCTTGGGGTGCTGGTGCTTAGTTACGCACAATGCTGTGCTGGTGTCCAGAGGAGACGGTGAACCTGACTACAGCCTGGAAAGCCCCGCTCAGCGTGGCTCTGATGACTTAAAGTTTATGTACAGGCAGAACACTTTCACAATGGAAATGAGCACAGCCCAGTCTTCCGGTGACAGTCCTGGGTGTCATCCTAGCAGGACCCTGTGGGCAGGTGACACTGAGTACTAAAGAAAGTTTGAGAGGGGAAGGGGTTGGAGGTTTCTTGGGCAAGTTGCCCTTGACGCAGCCAGAGAATTCTGACGGCATCTTCTCCTACCTGCAGGTTTTGAGTTTGATCGCTGGCTGGATACCCCCAGCTGGCCCCCCTGCCTCCTCCTCTCTCCCCTGGGGACTCACTCCTGAATCCAGCTGAAGAGCTGGCCCAGCTGTGGATGACAGAGGAGTGGACATGCAGGCCATCAAAGCTGTGGCCGTCTCTGCCCGGGAGACGTCTCTACCAGCTGACCTACTTCCTGGGTGAGGTCCTCCGGAAGTCTCCTCTCCCCATCCTGGTAAGCTGCTGCCTCCTCCAGCTGAGTGAAGCTCCTTGTGTGCAGAGCTTTCTGTCAGGAGCCAGAGGAGGGCTCAGGAAAGGTTGTTATCTTGCCTGGAGGTGATGCCAGGCTGGCACGTTGCACAGAACGTGTCATCAGAAGGACTTAGATGTACGAGTGCCACAGGGAACAAAATAACAAACCTCAACGTTCCTCAGTCCTCCGGCTCTACAGGACACTCTTGTAAGCTGTGTGCGTGTGTGTCTTTAGGTCATTTAATCCCTGTAACTACTCTGCATAGGCAGGACCAGGATTTTTAATCCCCAGGTAACAAAGTGAACTGGAGGCACAAATAGGTCACTCAACCTAATAGTTGGGCTGGGATTTGAACCCAGTCATCCGAAGCTCTTAACCACAAGTGCTTTGTTGTTGCTCAGTCAGAAGTAATATTCATCCAGGGGTGAAAACCAGTTAAAGCTCTGATGAACTTAGCAAGTTTAGTGGTAGGAGAAAAAGTGGATTTAAAAAAGTGAATATTGTAAAAAGTGGACACTGGGCATGATAGTGCACACCTGTAATCCCAGCTGCTCCGGAGCTGAGGCAGGAGGATTCAAAGTCCAAGGCCAGCCTGGGCAACTCAGTGAGACCCTGTTTCCAAAAAAAGGAAAACAGAATGTAGCTCAGTGGTAAAGCACTTGCCTGGCACTTGTGAGGCCCTGGGCTAAATCCCCAGTACAACCAAAGAAAGAACATTTGAGGGGAATGCATGTGTTTTAATGCAGGAAGGAGAAGAGAGTGAGAGGAGCAGCAAGTATGGCAAGACTAAGACATGTGGTAAATGTGATGCCAGAACACCACCTTTCTGGAGCTTAAAATGAGCAGAATGAGTGGCAGAGTGGGTGTTTGGAAACCTCCTTCTTGCCATCTTCCCAGAGCTTTTTGGGGGGGGCCGGGGGTTACCAGGGATGGAACTCAGGACCTCAGGCTTGCGAGGCAGGCGTGGTGCCACTGAGCAATATCCTCCACCCTTCCCAGACCTTTTAGAAGGGCTGAAAGTGGACCTTCCTAGCTCCTCCTGCTGGTCATGAACGGCCCATTTTTTCCTCTTTTCCAGGGAATGTGACAAAACTCAGAGAGACATAAGCAGCTATCTCCAGTGCCCGGAATGCAGAGCTCCAGCTCTGATGGGGCCAGATTGTCCTTAAGAACGACCACCAAGAGGACTTCTGGAAAGTAAAGGTGTTCCTGCAGAGCCAGGTGGGCGACACCCCCTTCCTGTCCCCAAGATTAGCCAAGCTATGGACCACGAGCTACGCTTGAAGTCACCCTGCCGGCAGAGCCTCGTCATAGTCATAGCCTCGTGGGTCTGAGCTGCAGAGCAGGGGTCCAGCGACCTCTGGAGTACCCTGCTGATCACCTTGGTATTAGTGTGGCTCCCGGAGGCATTGTCCTGGGGAAAAGTGGAAGCCTGAAGGCTGCAGGCACAGGGAGCTTTCTGCAAATCAGCTGGTGAGGCCTGAGGGACAGAAGCTGGTCAGAGCTAACTCAAAACTGGGAAGGAGGGTAAGGCTGATATGGGGTCCAGTCATGGGGAAAAGCACGAGGGCAGAGCCCCAGCAGGATGAGCGCAGGGCCGGGTCACACAGGTCCTGCCCTGGGGAAGCTCTGGGGCTGAGGAGCAGCGCAGACGCCAGCCAGCTCCTGCAGGGCAGTGCAGTGTGAGCAGCCCCATTGGGCAGGGTGCAGGGACCTCAGGTGAGTAAGTGAATGTCCGAAGATTCCTGAGCAAGGAGTGGTGGGTGAGATAAGGCAGTGCTCAGAGCTCATCCCTATCAAGTGGGAGCTGCGTCTCAGAGTTCCAAGCCCTGCAGTTTGGAAGCCTGTGATGTTGCTGGCTTAGCAAAATGAGTTTGACCTGTGGATTTTCATTTGCTCAGCTGCAGTTGGACCTACGCAGCCGTGGGCTTTGTGTGCTGCAGCCTTTTATGCCTGCGGTCGCCTTGGTGCCCAGTCACATCCAGCTTCCCAGAGTTGGCATCCCATTGTGTCAGCCCATCTCACCTGTTTTGTGGGGTGCAGACGTCCCCAAGTTACCATGGTTCGGATGCTTGTGGAGCTCCGTTTCTGTGGATCCTTGTCCTCTGAGAAGATGCCAGAATCAGAGCACCTGTCTGGGAAGCTCTGATCCCCATTTCCCTTTCTGACACCTGATTGCACCCACTGTTAGACACCCCATCCCGGTGGGCGCCCAAGGGCTGGGGAGACCCCCTGAGTGAGCTGCTGAGGACACATGTCCCTTGCAGGGGAAGCAGCAGACCCTGGCACTGTACCACACCGTGATGGCCCAGATCATCACCAAGGAGACCATTGGCTCTGCTTCCTCCCAGCTCCACAGCAACATCGTCAATTACATCCAGCAGATCCTAGAGCCCGAGGGCAGTTAGGGGCTCATACACACTGCCCCTGCCTCTTCAGACTTGGAGGATTTTGGAATCATTGTTCCCAACCTCCATTCTGCAGTCACCATCTCGAAGTGCCCGTCCCCACAGGACCGTCTGCTCTCTGGGCTCCAGTGTCTGAGACCCTCGGGCCTCTGCTCCAGCCCACCAAGTCCTGAAACTGGAAGTCCCTCCTACAGCCACCTTGGTATAGGCTGCTGGTGGTGTTGGGGACAGTTGGCCTCCTCCCTCCTTCTACTTAGGTCTCTGAGGAGAGGCAGAGACGGGTCTGTCTCTCTCTTTCTTTAATAAATGTTTTTAAGCAAAAACTAGGTAAATTGTAGTTACAGTTTGAGTGGCTGTTAAGTGTTTCTGTCAGGGCTCCTGGATCTCTTGTGTGTGGGTTCAGAGAAGAGGGAGGTGACCCCGGGGATGACAGTGTTCCCTTGTCCTTAAGGAACTGGTGGGCAGAGCCTGCACTTGGTGGAACATGCTTGTGATCCCAGCGCTCTGGGAGGCTGAGGTAGGAGTGTCGAAAGATTGAGCCCAGCTTGGGCAGCTTAGTGAGACCATCTCAGAATTTTAAAATGGGCTGAGATGTAGCTCAATGCAAGGGCCCCAGTACTGGGGGGAGAAAGGAACTTTCAGGTGGAAGGAGCTGGGGTCCCCACAAGCCTATGAAAAAGTATACGGCCATATGTCTTGGCTGTTGCAGGGGAAACACTGGATGAATGGCTTTCCAGTTCTTCCATCATTTCCACATGCACACACGTTTCTTAGTCTCTCCCTCTCCCTCTCCCTCTCCCTACTTTTCCTTATTTCCTTTATTTGTGATAGTGGGGGTTTGATCCCAGGGCCTCCCCCCTTTTTGAGACAAGGTTTTGCTAAGTCGCTAAATTGCGCAGGCTGGGTTAGAACTTGCTAGGCATGGTAGGGCTTGCCTATAAGCCCAGCACTCGGGAGGCTGAGGCAGGAGGATTGCCGTGAGTTCAAGGTCAGTCTGAAGTACATAGCAAGACTCTGCCTCCAAAAATAAATAAATAAAATGATTTAAATACAGGGACCCCATGGGCTGGGGATGTAGCTCAGTGGCAAGTGCAAGATCCTGAGTTTGATTCTCGGTACTGGACAAAAAAAAATACAGGGAGCCCTGATCCACTGTCCACTGTAGCTCTGCCCAAGGCTCTGGAGTGTAGGTTAGCCTCACCTGCACTTGCATGGCGTTGGGAAGGAGAATTAAGTCCTGTTTGGTGTTAGTCTCAAAGCCAAGGAGGAGTGGTATGGTAAGCAGGCGGCCCACAGGAGTTTCCACACTGCCAGGGGCTGTGGGCCAGGAACGGCCCTGGGCATGGATGGGAAGAGCTATCAGAGCACTGGTATTTTGATGGCAAACTGCTTCCCAAACTCAGGGCTGTTCTGGCAACGTCACGAGGTCACAGGCAAGGACTTCTGGGGCTGCCCACGTGCCCCGCCCCTAGGGTCGGGGTGTCAGGGTCTCAGCCTTGGAAGCGCGCCCTCGCCCCCGGGCTGGGCCTGTCCTCTCCCGGCCGCTCTGCCACCCTCCTGTCCCAGAGGAGCTACGCCCCGAAGCTCCTCCCCACCCGTCCCCGCTGTCCCCCTCCTTGGCTCCCGGCGGGGGCGGCGGCAGGGAGCGAGCCCCCCGAGGAAGCCCACGAAGGCGGCAGGGCTGACGGCCTGCCCCGCACGCTGGGACTCTGCTCGGCCGCCCGTCCTCGCGGGCCGGGAGCACGTGAGCAGCCCGGGGCCGAGCAGGTCCTCCCGCATTCCAGGGCGAGTGACTGGGCAGAGGGCGTGCCCGCCTCGGGCTCGGGGAGGGCCCCTGAAGGCCTGGGGAAAATCCGAGCCAGGCCCCGACCCTCCTGCCACCCTGGCCCAGCGGACGGGACCCTGAACGTCCTTATCGCTCTCCTAGGGACCGGGGCTCCGAGACCAGGAGGAAGAGCAGACCCGGGGAGGACTTTACCAGTGTCCGGGCTTTCCAGTTGGAGAGGGTCCTGAAGCTGGAGTCACCTTTTGTGAGCGACCCGCGAACCTACCAGGGCACTGTGATGTTAATGAAGGGTGCGAGGGGAGAGACACAAATCTTAGCCCTCAGCATCATAAAAAAACTAGCTTGGGGCTGGGGGTGTAGCGGTGGTAGAGCACTTAGCTAGTGAGCCACGCCCTATCCTGGATCCTGGCTTTGCAAACAAAACACAACAAAACCAAACCAAGTACCAAGCAAAAATGAGCTAGAAGAGACTTTAGGAATTATTAAATCCAAACTGCTTTTCTTTTTCCCCCAGAACTGGGGATTGAGCTTAGGTTTTCACACACACGAGACGCCATCTACCCCTGAGCTGTATCCCCAGATTTTTAGTTTATTTTGAATTTTGTTTTGTTTTGTTTTTTGAGACAGGGTCTCGCTATGTAGTTCTTTGAACTCACTGTGTAGCCCAGGCTGGCCTCACAGTGACAGCCATCTTCCTGCCTCAGCCTCCTGAGCCCTGGGATTACAGGCATGTTCCACCACACCTGGTGCCTGGTTTTATTTTGAGACAGGGCCTTGCTAAATTGCTGAGGCTGGCCTGGAACTTGGCATCCTCCTGCCTCAGCCTCCTCAGTAGCTGGGATTACAGCTGCAGCTGTGTGCCACTATTCTCAGCTACAATCTTGTCTTTTGTTTGTTTGTTTTATTTATTTTTTTTTCTGTACCAGGAATCAAACTCAGGACCTTGCGCTTGCCAGGCAGGCTCAGTGCCACTGAGCTAAACCCCCAGCCCATTATTTTGTTTTTTGAGGCAAAGCCTTGCTAGTAGTTCAGGCTGGCCTTGAGCTCCTGGCGATCCTCCTACCTCAGCCTCCCATGTTCTAGGAGTGCTGGGGTTACAGCCTGGCACAGCCTCATTCTTACAGGAAAACTGATAAGCACAATCCATACATCTGGCCTGACACCACAGACATTTGAATCTCCACCCTGTTACTCCTGGGGGGTGTCGTAGTCTGTAGGACCCAGCCCCTTGGATTTGGAATTGAGTACACAAAACTACAAATACTCTGCCCATAGAGACCAGGGCTCAGCTAGAGGCACAGGGTCCAAGGAAAAGAGCACCTTTGCCCCCTCCTTATCTAACTCAGGGGAGCCCGGGCAGCCTTGAGCCCCTCTGAGCTGCAGTTTCCTCACCTGTAACATGGGGATAACTGTACATTGCTTACCAGATATTTTGTGTGAGGATTTTTATGTTAAAAGCACTTGGCATATAGTAAAGTACAGTAATACAGTACTACCAGCGGTAGTATGTATGGGTCAATGTCATGACCCACTGGTTTTTTTTTTGAGACAAAGTCTCACTATGTAGTTCAGGTTGGCCTCAAATTTGAGGCGATCCTCTTGGCTCAGCCTCCCTAGTAGTGGAATTACAGGTGTGTGCCACCACACCCAGCCCACTGGCTTCTGACCACCAGAGGGCACCAGCAGGTACAGATGAACTGGGTGAGGGACTGGACCAGAACTGGACTGCAGAACAGAAAAGAGTCCAAGTGGATGTAGCAGCCCCTAGGCAGGGAGGCTCCATCAGGCACCCAGGGAAGAGCTTTCAAGTGGGCTGGATCTCTCCGAACGCTGCAACAGCCTGACGCTTGGGTGGGGTTTGGGCAGACAGTGCTACGTGGCCGACGAAGTGGATGCCAGCAACTGGGCCCTGTAGCTGGGGACCCCAGAGCCCGGGTTAGGCTGGCAGCCTGGCTGGCCATACCCAGAAGCCCTGAATGTTGCCTGGGGAGCCTGCAGTCTTCAGCCTGTACCCCATTGGGTGCTGTGGAGGAAACCCCTAAACCTCAGTAACCTCCCTCCCACTGGGCCCTTTGTCCCCAGACCTCCAAACAGCGCAGCGGGCTTTCTGACCCAGGCCAGCCAGGTCTCTGTGTTCCCCCACGCCTCTTCCTCCCCAGCCCACCAGAAATTTCCCGCCCCAGAGGGCAGCCAAAAGTACAGGTGCCCATCCCAGCGACGTTCCCGCCACCTGCCCGGCCCGGTGCCCTGGGCCCAACCCCAGAGGGTGTGGGATGACAGACTCTGACAATCATTAAACCAGCCTGGCCTGATTTCCCAGCACCGCCTGCTAGGACCCAGGCCAAGTGGCACCTAATATGCAAATCACCTGGGGCCAGGAGCCCAGTCTGAAGGCCAGGAAATCCCCTCTATCCAATGAGCCAGCAGCTCAGGTTACCGCCGGGATCGCAGCAAGGGCCTGGTGCTGGGCGGAGCTCCTGCATGGCCCTATTAAGAGCGGGTGGGGGCGAGCGGCAGCCAGACTCCTCGATGCTCCCTGGCGGAGCTTACAGCCACCTGGATTTTCCTCACCTGTGACCTCCGAAGCCAGCCTGTCTGCTGACCACATCTGCGCAGGTAGGACTCCTACCTGCCGCATCGCTTTGCCCTCACCTTGGGAAACGGGTGTGGCGGCTCTGCAGTTCTGGAGGCGACCATTCTAGTCTGGAGTCTCACAGCTGGACTGAGGGTCAGGAACAGACTGTCTTGGGTGCGGACTGGGTGGCCGTGACTTGTCTGCTGTGGCCAAGGGTCCTATAATCGAGGAGGAAGCCCAGCACAAGGGGACAGTGGCCCCACTTTGCTCTGACCTCTTTTTTTTTTTTTTTGAGACAGGGCCTCACTTTTAGTCCAGGCTGGCCTTGAACTCACTATGTAGCCCAGCCTGGTGCCTCAAAGTGATCCTCCTGCCTCAGCCTCCCAGGAGCTAGGGTTACAGGCATGTGCCACCATGCCTGGCTCCCCCCTCTCTTTCTGAGTCAGGAGCTGGCCCAAGAGTCCAGGCTGACCTTGAACTAGCAGTTCTCCTGCCTCAACCTCCCAAGTGCTGGGATTACAAGCATGTGCCCCCAGCCCTGGTTTAGACACCTTTCTTGACCTTTCCAAGTCCCTGTACCTTCCTGCCCTTTGGGACAGAACAGAGGAGAGTAGCCTGGAGTGTATGGGAGGGACCCCAACATCCTCACCAATCTTGTCCCCTCTCCTTAGGTAGCCTCATGGCTGCAACCTGTGAGATTAGCAACGTTTTTAGCAACTACTTCAGTGCTATGTACAGCGTGGAGGACCCCAGCCTGGCCCCTATTCCCCCTGTTGCCACCTTTGGGGCTGACGACTTAGTGCTGTCCCTGAGTAACCCCCACACGTCGCTGGAGGGCACCGGTGGGTGAAGTGAAATGGGAGCCTTCTGGGCAAGGGAGACATTTGTCCTAAGAGCCTGCTGGCTGGGGGTGGAGGGGTGTAAAGGGGTGGGACCGGAGCATTGAGTCATCTCCTGCCCCTCCTGCAAGTGAGGGGCCCCGGAAATGGGGCTGTGGGTCCCGGAGTGGCCATTGCCGACCCTGTCGCTGTGCCTGGCCCGCAGAGAAGGCCAGCTGGTCTGGGGAGCAGCCGCAGTTCTGGTCGAAGGCTCAGGTTCTGGACTGGATCAGCTACCAAGTGGAGAAGAACAAGTATGACGCCAGCTCCATTGACTTCTCACGGTGTGACATGGATGGGGCCACCCTTTGCAGCTGTGCCCTGGAGGAGCTGCGTCTGGTCTTCGGGCCCCTGGGGGACCAACTCCATGCCCAGCTGCGGGATCTCAGTGAGTCTGGGCTCTGGGGCAGTAGCAGCCAAGGGCCCTGGGGCCCGGGGGAGGGTTGGCCCTGGGCTGGACCCCAAGCACGGGCTGGAGGGTACAGCCAGAGGGAGCCCCTGAGGGAGCAGTGGGAGTGACTCCTCCCCTGCGTCAGCCTCCAGCTCTTCCGATGAACTCAGCTGGATCATTGAGCTGCTAGAGAAGGACAGCGGTGTGGCCTTCCAGGAGGCGCTCAGAGACCCGGGCCCCTTCGGTGAGAGTACGTTTCCTTCCTCCCTCCCCAGCCAGAGAAGTCCCAACCCGGGGTGCGCAGATGCCTGGGAACCTCACTGTCCCTAGCGGGCCCCTGAGCCCGGGCTGAGCTCGCTCCTCTTTCCAGACCAGGGAAGCCCCTTCCCCCAGGAGCTGCCTGGGGTGATGGAGGACAGCTGCCAGGCCAGCCCTTACTACGCCGCCAGCTATGGCACTGGAGCTCCTTCCCCGGGCTGCTCCGAGGTCTCCACTGCAGGTAAGAGGCCCAGCTGGGCACAGCGCCCCTCCTGCCATGCTGCTGAGTGCCTGGCTCCCACCCGGGCCAGGGTGCGGTGCTCACTCTGCTGCCCCCGACCCAGGGACCGGCACTCCTCAGAGCTCCCACTCCTCAGACTCCGGTGGAAGCGACGTGGACTTGGACGCCACTGACAGCAAGCTCTTACCCAGAGGTGAGGCCCTGGGTCCTGGGGTCGCCCTCTGCGGTGCCTCTTCCCTGCTCCCCTAAAGCAGCCCCTCACCCCTACCTGACCTTCCTTCTGCCCGCCTTCCCGAAGACCGCTTTCCTGACTATAAGAAGGGGGAACCGAAGCATGGGAAGCGGAAACGAGGCCGGCCCCGGAAGCTGAGCAAAGAGTACTGGGAGTGCCTGGAGGGCAAGAAGGGCAAGCACGGTGAGCCCAGGGCCTGGGGATGGTGCACCGCATCCTCCCACCATGGTACAGTACCACAGTGGGGAGGGCCCAGGTGTGGGGGACCTCATTTGCAGAGGTGCTAGAGAGGAGGGGGAACTGAGGCTCAAGGGGATCTACACGTGGCAGGAGAGTGCAGGTTTTCTGCCCATATACTGCTGTGGCCAGTTCTGTCTGCATCTGGCTGCTCAGGTGGCCCTGAGGGTCCGGTGTGCTGAGACTCCAGAACCAGCCTGCTGCTGTGCCCCCCGAAGATGTTTTCTTACCTCTCTCTTGTTTCCCATATCCACACACACACAGGGGCAGGTGCTCTGGTCCTCGGGGGTTATTTTCCCAGAAAGCTGTCCCTGGACCACAGCCTGGGGCCAGTCCACCCTGCACTTGACAGGCTCACCCGGGTCTGTGTGTTGGCTCTCACCGAGGCTCTCGCCCTAGCTCCCACAGGCCTGTGAGCACTGTCTGCATCCATGGAGCAGACAGCTGAGCCACGTGACACAGCCAGGCCCCGGGGTGGGGGTGGGGCGGGAGATGGCCACCTCGGCACCCTGGAGGCTTGGCCTGCGCTCTGGCCACTCACTGGGGTGGGCAGGACCGGCTGGGGACCCCTGGGAACCAGCTAATGGCAGTCGTCCTTGCAGCCCCCAGAGGCACCCACCTGTGGGAGTTCATCCGGGACATCCTCATCCACCCAGAGCTCAACGAGGGCCTCATGAAATGGGAGAATCGGCATGAGGGCGTCTTCAAGTTCCTGCGCTCTGAGGCCGTGGCCCAGCTTTGGGGCCAAAAGAAAAAGAACAGCAACATGACCTATGAGAAGCTGAGCCGCGCCATGAGGTGGGTGAGCTGGCGCTGGGATGATGCCAGCCCTGTGATGATGTTGTTGGCGCTGCCCTGCCCTGTCCAGCCCCTGCTGGCTACACGTGACAGGTGTGTCCCCAGGGTGAGGAAGGACAAG
The DNA here is from genome assembly GCF_053883595.1 of Heterocephalus glaber. Classification (NCBI taxonomy): domain Eukaryota; kingdom Metazoa; phylum Chordata; class Mammalia; order Rodentia; family Bathyergidae; genus Heterocephalus; species Heterocephalus glaber. The sequence continues at coordinate 38,355,857 of NW_028258372.1, forward strand.
GGCGACCTGGCCTGGGCCTGTTCAGTGGACCCCGTGACAGCATGGAGGAAGCATGGGACGGGCGGGCATGGGAGAGCGCCCCAAGAGAGATGCTTAGGGCCACTGGGGCAGAGCAGCTCATCTCTAGGGTCCCTTCCCATCCTACGTTCCTGTGCTGCAGTGAAAAGCCTCAGAAGGGCAGGGATTTAGCTCAGTGGTGCTGATGCCCAAGCGCAAGGTCCTGGGTTCCAACCCCAGTACAAACAAGAAAGCCTCAGGACCCACCCATGAGATGCAGTGGAGCAAGTACAAGCTGGGTGGGGTGGTGCACACCTGTCAGTCCAGCACCCTGGAGGCTGAGGCAGGAAGATCAAAAGTTTGAGCCCTGCCTGAGTAAGTTAGCAATTTAGCAAGACCCTGTCTCAAAAATTTAAAAAGGCTGAGGATGTAGCTTGGGTGAAGGCCCTGGGACCAATCCCCTGTACTGGGGGGGAAAAAACAAATGTAGAGGTAGGAACCCTGGACATGATGCTAGGCCAGCATGGTAACAGCAGGTGAGAAGAGAATGAAGGGAGTTTGGGCCAGGCTCAAAGCCAGAGAGGCAGCTCAGCCCAGGACTCATGGGCCCGATGGGAGGTGCCGGCACCTCTGACCGCCTCTGACCACCTCGCCCCCACCCAGGTACTACTACAAACGAGAGATCCTGGAGCGAGTGGATGGCCGGCGGCTGGTCTACAAGTTCGGCAAAAACTCCAGTGGCTGGAAGGAAGAAGAGGTTGTGGAGAGCCGGAAGTAAAGGTCTGGACTAGACCTAGGACCAAACCCACAGACTGGACCGGGGCCACAGGTTCCTGGAGGACCAGCAGGCCGGACGCCCCTCCCCACCTCTAGGACACGCTCCCTGTGTGCTGCTATGAGAAGCTGAAGGCTGGCGAGTGGCAGAGCCCTGGACTGCCTCCTGGCCTTGGAATACAAGCTCTGGGATCCAAAGTGACTTTCGCCAGTGTGGCTCGTCATGATCCCAATGCTGGCTGTGGACGAGGCCTTCCTCCTGCCTGGACTCGGCCAAGGAAGATGGGAGGCCGAAGGGGAGTGCGCTGGGACATGGGACAGGGCTTCGGCCTCAAATATCTTCCTGGATTGGCTTCCACACCTCCCTGCTCAGTGCTTGGGCTCCACAGGCGGGGGTCACAGCATCCCTAATTTATGTGCTATAAATGTCAGATGTACATAGAGATCTATTTTTTCTAAAGCATCCCTCTCCCCACACCTCCCCTCCAAATGCTGGGGGCCAGCGGAAGGGGGAGTGAACCCTGCCAGAACCCTCAGGATGGGGTCCTGGTTCCTTTCTCCTGTGAATGGAGGCAGAGTCCTCCAATAAAGTGCCCGCCGGGCTTTTTCTAACCTATCTCAGCTGTCTGTGGATGGGTGTGGTTTTCTCGTGGCAGGAGGGTGGGCTGGGAATGGGACAAACAAGCAAGGTGGCTCAGACAGAGCTTGTGAGACTTCACACAAGCAAGGGCATGAGCAGGGAAAGCTGAGAGAGGGGGCTGGGGCTGCCACTGCACATGGGCACCGTGACCCTGGCAAACTCCTGGGGCTGCTTCCTCTTGTAAGGCAGAGGTTTGGACCTGATGTTCTCCAAGAAGTCTAGAATTGCATGTCCAGCCTTGTGGAATAAATAGATGCTTTTGCATCCCAGCCAAGTTGGCTTAGAGCTGAATATCTGTAATACGAATCCTGGCTTTTGTGTCTAACATGAAATCAACGTTCTGATCTTGTAAAGGGAAAAAACAAAGCAAAATGGAGATGAGTACTTGATGGGAAAGGAGGGAGGGAATTGATAATTGTTGACAGCCAGTCTTCTGACAAGCGCTGTGCTGAACACCATCTTGCCTTGTTCCATCCCTTCCTAGGGGAGAGCTTTCTCATTTCCGGTCCGCAGATGCAAAGTGAGGTTTGGTAGAGGCACCTTGGCTCTGTCCTTTGGCCTATCCCTGGGAGCTCCTCTGACGTCACCGACTTGGAACTTCCTCAGCAGATTCCAGAACTGTTACTCTTCCATCCACCGTGAATAGTGTGGTTTTAGCGAGGATATTTCACCGGAGGGACCATCTGGAGGGCTACTTAGGAAGAGTAGCTTTCAGGTGGTGGAGTTTGCAGCTTCAAATACAGGGCACGTTCAGCCATTTTGTAAATTTAAAATATTGATCAATTGTCTTGGAAATACCAGATTATTCACTGAAGGGATACAAATAAAACAGATTTATTTGAGTCAATGGTGGAATCTTGAAAGAACCTTGAATCTTCTGGAGCCATTATGTAAAAGGCAAAAGATTTATACAATCTGAAGAGAAACCAGAGTATGGAGCCATTTTGGAAAGTGGTGTCCTTAACATTTCCCTTCTGTAGTGGAAACAAGTTAGCCAAAGAGGGCAGCGGCCTAGGTTGGAGGCTCAGCCAGCCTGGTCCTGTGCTGACCAAGCCATTGAGCTCAAGCTGCTCTGGCACCCAGAGCCTGAGAGTGACCTCACTTCCTGAGAATCTGTGCATGCTACATGGTGTGCTAGCTTCATGTTATCTCCAGGGCTTACACGCCAAAGAGGCGAACCAGTGCTGCCTAAGGTCACCTGGCCAGGAAAGGGTGATAGGCTTTTGGAACCCTAGACACATTTACTGAGCCGCTGCTCGTCCTGTTTCTTCAGCTCCAAAAAGAAGATTCTGGGAGGCCCTTTCAAGTAGAGGGCGTGTGGGGCAGGAGTGGGGAGATGGAGCCAAGCTCCTTACAGGTTTGGGATGCCGGGCTGACCTTCGTCCTGCTGTTTCCTGTTTATGAGTCCCTTTCTTCATCCCACTATCTCACTGAATCTGCCTCAGCCCTCTGAGGAGACTGGGTGTCCCCATTTTACCCAGGAGGCCAAAGTCTGGCCCCAGGTCATTGGCCAGGTGAGAATGGGGACCAGAACCCAGCATTCCTTTGGCGAGCCTGGGGGAAAAACCAGGCCTGGGGACACATTTCTTCCCCAAATGTCTCCTCAACCTTGCTCTCTACCTGCCTCTCCGCCCCTTAGGATGCAGTGAAGACCAGCACAGAGCTGTTCCTCAGCCCCCTCCCCAGGGCCTCTCTGGGGACCCAGCCATCCTCCTCCCAGTTTTCAGAGGCCCAGGGAGGGGCCTGGGAATGGACCCCCACCCAGAGGTGGACCCGCCTCACCTACCTGCCCTCGGGGCCTGCCCTGCTGGGGTGGGGGTGGGGCTGGGCTGTTTATATCCCCGCCCTGAGCTGCTGCTCACCTCTTATCAAGTCCTGGGGGACTGGGTGTGGGGCTGTGCAGGTTGGAGGGAGGTCACTCCTCCAGCTCCATGTCTGGGTGTGCCCCAGGGGGTGGGCTGGTCCAGGGGGCTGGGCCTGTTCCCAGAATCCCACAGCCCCACCCCTCGAGCCAATTCAGGGGAAATCTAGCTTCACAGGCCTCCTGTGAAGTAGGTGAAGAGGTGGGATATTTATTATAGGGCTTATTTCAGTCTGCTCCTTCTTTCCAGTTATCTGTTTACACATCTCGCTCCCGTACTGGGTTGGTTGTGAGGCCCCCTAGGCAGGTGCAGGACTCACTCCTCTCAGCTTCAATCACACAGCTTCCTGCCACCCGCAGAGAGGCCATGCAATATCAGTATCTGCCAAACTGCCCTGGGACTCCCTGCCCCAGGCCCCTGTCCACTCCCCTGCCCCTCGGTCTCTGTCTCTCTCTCCTTGGCCCCGCATTCACATACCCATACCATGCAGACACACGCTCTCATACACACACTGGACTCTCACACACTCATGTACACTCATGCACATCACTCACACACGCAAATACACTACAGGCAGAAGATGCTGCTCAGTGGTAAAGCTTGCCTAGCGTGCTTGAGGCTCCAGCAAAATAAAAAATGCAAGCCCACTCACAATCCCTCATCACACTACACACGCTCACGAGCTCCCACTCACATAGGACGTAATTTCACACACACACACACACACACACACCCACACACGCAGCACGGCCAGATGCAGCCGGTGGTTATGCTGCCCATCTGCTCCCCGGGCCATTGCCTGGCCTCCTTCTGCCTCTGTCATCGGGCTCCACCCTGGCCTCCAGTCCAGACCAGCTACAGGGCCCAGTGAAAGGTGCAATCTCGTGCCCTTTAAAAGTTATTTAAAATGTCAAAATGGTGGCAGCAGAGACTCAAGCCCGCCTCGATTCCCTGAGGCAGTGCAGGGCCCTGGAGCCAGAAGCCAGCTTCTCCGTGAGCCCCTGGCCCCAGAGGGGTTCCAGGAGCCACCCCACCTATGACAGCTGGGTTTAGAGCAATCACCTGACTGGGCCCAGGCAACGCCTTGGAGAGCACTTGGCTGTATCATGAGGCCCTTCGGTGCATCCCCAGCACAAAAAACAAAAATCACCACACAAGTTGTCAGTGTTTTAGGCTCAGTAAAATTTCCATAGAAAAACAGCTGAATTTTTGGCGTCTTTTTAAAATCTGAGAAGATCTGGCCAAGTTGAACCAGTTCTCCCACTGCAGCATAATCTGCCCAGGTGAGATCATGCTGGGCCAGGCACAGTGGCCCTCATCTATAGACCCAGAGGCTGTGGAGGCTGAGGCAGGAGGATTGCTTGAGCCCAGGAGTCCAAGGACAGCCTGGGTAATGTAATGAGATCCCATCATGAAACAGGGGCAGAGAGGGAGAAAGAGGGAGAGAGAAAGAAGGGGAGGGAAAGAGGGACAGAGAAAGAGGGAGCAGGGAAGAAAGATGGAGAAAGAAAGAGAGGGAAAAGAGAAAGAGAAATGCAGAAAGTCAGAGACAGGAAGGAAGGCAAGGAGAGAGAGAGAGAACGGAAGAACAAAAGAAAGAAAAGGAAGGGCTGGGGATTTAGCTCATTGGTTCTGCTACCTGCCTCGAAAGTTAAAGGACCCGAGTCTGATCCCCAGTACCAAAAAAAAAAAAAAAAAAGGAAAGAAAGAAAAGGAATCATGCAGCTTGCTGTGTAGTCTCCATGCATCACCTTTGCCACCACCAAGTACCTGGGTGGCCCCGGGTGTGTCCGTGCCCTCCACCTCCTGCTTCATTCTGGGAGCATGTGTGTTCTCTCTACCCGCTCTATTTGGCAAAGTGATGGTCTGTTGAGGATGGGAATGAACATGAGTGCTGGGGCTGGGGCTGGAGGGCAGTCACACTCCTGAGACCAGAAACCTCGGAAGCTGAGGGGAGCTCCCTGCAGCCCCTGCTACTTGCTGGGAAGTGATTTTCTCTCACCTACAAGACAATTCTTAGCACAGCTCAGTGCACAGCATATTATGGGCCTCACACGCCCCGGGGACCTCTGCATGAGCTTCTGGGTGAGGCCAGGGATGTCACCCCTGCCCAGCAGCCCGGCTCATCCGCAGCCTTCTTTGCCTGCTGACAGGACTTCATCTGTCCTGGCAAAGCTCTGCATGTATCTTCCCAACTGCTGCGACACCTTCAGGGAGTGTCCGCCTCATAACCACTTTCCAGCAATCTGCAGAACATGGCCCAAGACCTAGAAGGAGAACTCCCATTATACAGGAGAGGGACTGAGGCTCGGAAAGGGAGGGCCACATAGCATGCTGTTACAGGCCACAAAGCACACAGCACGCCGAGCCAGGGCCTGCACCTAATATAACACCTGGTTTCTGACGAGCACCTGCCATTGCCGGGCAAAGTGTCAGGTTATTGATTTCCGTACATCCTTCATTCATTCTCCATCCTCTGGGTGACTGGCTCTAGGCAGGTGCAGGGAAGTAGTCATCCAGGAACAGGAGGTCTCGAATGGACCCCAAGGAATTTCAGACTCTTCCATAAACCTTCTAACAAGACTCCAAGGCAGAGGATGAGCACTTCGTTTCACAGATGAGGAAACTGAGGCTTTACGGAGGGTAAGAAACAGCTCAGGCTTTCAGAGCTTTGTGGTTTAGGAAAACAGTCCTTGAAACTTGTCTTCCTGGCTGTCTTTGTCAACCCCATAACTGACTCTGCTTGAAGAGATGCCAAGCAGTCCGAATGTCTCCGTGCTGTGTAGCTGCCTGGAATCCCACCTTGGGTGTGCAGAAATTTGAGAAGGGTCCTGTTGACCTACAACAAGGGTGGGGTGGATTCAATGAGTGCTGCTTTCAGGGATGCTTGATCCCTTGGGAAGGATGGGAAGTGTGTTTTTGGTTCCTGAGAACTTCAGGGTGGCCAATGCTTGCTCCCCCTCCCCTCTCCCTCCCTCCCTCTCCCCTCCCCCTCCCTCCCCCTCTTTCTTCTTCCCCCTCCCCCTTGTTCCCCCCTCCCCCCGCCCCCTCCAGCATTGCAGCTACGTGCAGGGCTGGGCTGGGGCAGCAGCAACAGCAACAGCAATTAGCCCAGTTCAGCCGCCCGTTACTGGAACCTGCATGTCAACTCTGGAGCTGATCCAGGAAGCCACGCCCTGTGTCCTGCATGACTCAGGCTCACCTGCCCAACTCTACACCTGCCAGCCTCACTGACCCCGGCCGCAATCGGAGGGGAAAGTCCCATCACCCTTCAGTCTGTCCTTGCTCACTCCGGGTGTTTGCAAGGCAACCTGGGATTTAGGGCTCTGGTATCTCAGCTTGGTTCCCTGGCTGATTTACAGCCTAGCTGCAGGCAGGACAAACAACACTGGAGATGGAAAAGTGGAAGTTCCATGAAAAACAGACTTTGCCGCTGCTGTCTTGCCTGCTGTTGCTGGGGACAAGAACAGTAATTTAAGAAGAGAGAGCTGCTGGAGAGCTGCTCCTTGTCACAGGTCAGATGAGCGAAGGATCCCCGTGATGTGCAGAGCTGGTGAGGGTGTGAAGAAAGTCAAACCTGCCAGCCTGCTCAAGGTTCGAACTGGGAGGCCCCTTCTAAAGCCAATTTGATGAACTGTTTAAAAGCCTTTAAAACATGTAGATTTTACGTAGTAATTTTAGGAGTAAGAATTTTTTCAAAGAAAATAATTAGAGAAGTGCACAAAGATGCACAAGGCTGCTCATTGTGGTGATGTAATTGCAGACAAGAGGTAACAAGTTGTGTCCTTGGAAAGCTGGTGGTGGTGGTGCACACCTATATTCCCAGCACTAGGGAGGCTGAGGCAGGAGCATCAAAGCAACTTCAAGCCCAGCCTGGGCTACATAGTGAGACCTTGGCTCAAAAAAGCAAAACAGAGCCTGGGATTTAGCTCAGTGGTGCCTTTGTCTGCCTCACAAGCACAAGGTCCTGAGTTAGATCCCCAGTACCAAAAAAACCCCTGAAAACCACACCCAGAAAAGCAAAACAAAACAAACAAAAAAAGAGGATGAGGAAGGCTGGGGTGTTGCTCAAGAGTAGAGTGCCAGGCCCTGAATTCAGGCTCCAGCGCCACACACACACACACACACACACACACACACACGCACAGATCAGTGAAATAAACTGTAGTAGAGATATTTATTCAGGTACTAGGCCACCAGAAGAGTGATGTCATGGACATGTAGCATTGTCCGTGATATGTTAAGTGACATAAAACCCCTCATTTTATATGGAATAAGCCCACTTTTATAAAATATCAGTGCTTATCTCTGCATGGTGTCATGGAAAATATTTTTATATTTTCCAAGGAAACTTAGATTGAGCTATACTACTATAAAAAATTAAGGGCCAGGGGATTTAGCTCAGTGATTTCATCGCCTGCTACACAAGCACAAGGACCCGAGTTCAATCCCTGGTACCAAAAAAAAAAAACAAAAAACAAAAATTAAGGGGCTGGGGATTTAGCTCAGTAGTTCTGCCGCCTGCATTGAAAGTGTAAGGTCCCGAGTCTGAACCCTGGTACCAAAAAAAAAAAAGTGGAAAGCCCTTTCAGGAGGCTGAGGCAAGAAGATCACCACAACTTCAAGGCCAGCCAGGCTACATGGTGAGTTCAATGTTACCCTGAACTACACAGGGAGACCCCATCTCAAAACAAGGAAACAAACAAACAAAAAACCATGCAAGACCCTAACCCAACTGAAGTAGTCAATTTTAAGGAATCTATTTTAAGCAAAAAAGTCAGATAATTTTTCTGAGATCAGAGATATATCTACCAAGCCGGGTGTGGCGGTAGGCCCCTATAATTGCAGCACTCAGGAGGCTGAGGCAGGTGGATCACCACAAGTTCAAGGCCAACCTGGGCTACATAGTAAGTTCAAAGCCAGCCTGAACTACAAAATGAGACCCTGTCTCAAAAACAAAACAAAACCCCTGAGATAATGTACCAGGACATTTGTGGCATATTGGTAACAACCAAAATGTCCAGAGAGAGGGGATTGGGGTGGGAATGCAGCTCAGTGGCACAGCGCCTGCCTGGCAAGCTCGAGGCCCTGAGTTCTATTCCCAGTATTAAAAAAAGAAGAAGAAGAAGAGAGGGGATTGGTTAAATATGTCATCATACCCAAACAATGAAACATTATGCAATCATTACAAAGGTTGATATGTGAGTATTTATGACATGGAATGTTGTTCATGATACACTGTGAAGTGAAGAAGCCTGATTACAAAACAGCGTGCACAGTATCTTTTAATTTTGGCTTAAAAAGGCAGAGATAGAAGGGCTGGGGATTTAGCTCAGTGGCACCGTGCCTGCCTTGCAAGCGTAAGGTCTTGAGTTTGATCCCCGGTACCAAAAAAAAAAGGTAGAGATAGGGCTAGGGATGTAGTTCAGTGGTTAGAGCCTTTGCCTCATGCTTGGACTCTCAGCTGAATCCATAGCACTGCTAAAAAAGAAAGAAAGAAAGAAAGAAAGAAAGAAAGAAAGAAAGAAAGAAAGAAAGATAGGTAAAGAAATGTAGAGATAACTGTGGTTATATATATGCACAGAAGCGTCTGGAAGGATACATACTGGGTTGATAACAATGGCCATCTTTGGATAGTAGGATTGTACATGATTTTTACCTTTTTGGGGGTGATGGTGGTAGGACCTGAACCCAGGGCCTTGTGCTGGGTATATAAGTAAGTGCTCTCTACTACTGAGCTATACCACCACCCCAGATGTCATTGCTCTTTCTTTTCTTTTTTTGGTTTTTTGTCTGTTACTTTGAGATAGGGTCTCACTATGTACTTCAGGCTGGCCTTGAACTCACAGCTGTCCTCCTGACTCAGCCTCCTAAATGCTAGTCTCTTCTTTCTTTCTTTCTCTCTCTGGCTGGTTTTTTTGTTTGTTTGTTTGTTTGTTTGTTTGAGACAGGGTCTCAGCATGTAGTTCAGATCAGCCTTGAACTCATTCTGTAGCTTAGGTTGGCCTTGAACTCATGGCAATCCTCCTGTCTCAGCCTCCCAAGAACTAGGATTACAGGTGTGCACCACCATGCCTGGGTCTTTCTTTTTTTCTTTTTCTTTTTGTGGTACTAGGAGTTGAACCCAGGGCCTTCACACTGAGATAGAATCTTTCTTTCCTTCTTTTTTTTTTTGGCACTGGGGATTGAACTCGGGACCTTGTGCTTTTGAGGCAGGTGGCAGAACCACTGTGCTAAATCCCTGGCCCTTCCTCTCTTTCTCTCTCTCTCTCTTCCTTCCTTCTTTCTTTTCTCTTTCTTTCTTTCTTTCTTTCTTTCTTTCTTTCTTTCTTTCTTTCTTTCCTTCAGTGTCTTGCTGTGCAGTCCGTGCCTAATAGTTGGAATAAACTAACATATGACTCATCTGTTTATAATATAGAATACTGTGCATCCTTTAAAATTAATGATTCATTGAAGAATATGTTCTGTGCCAGGCATTGATGATACAAGGAAGCCAAGACCAGGACTCTGATTCACGAAGTCATGTGAGCAAGCAGATGCTCAGCACACACTGGGGTTAAGTGTGACAAAAGTGTTTGCCCGTCTGCGCCGTGGCTCACACCTGTGCACCTGCAGTCCCAGGGAGGCTGATGCAGAACTGCATGAGCCCAGGAGCTGGAGGTCAGCCCAGTCAACAGAGTAAGCTCTTTTCTCAAAAAACAGCTATATAAAATGTGATATTGCTGGGTATGGTGGTGCACATCTGTAACCGTAACCCCACCACTGAAGGCTGAGGCGGGAGGATTGCTGTGAGTTTGAGGCCAGCCTTTTGAGTCCCTGTCTCAGTGGCATGGAAACCCCAGATCTGAACACAGACTTTGGACCCAGTGTGAGTAGGTTCTGGTAGAAGGAGCAGCGCCCACCAGAGTACAGAGCTGGGGCTGGTGCAGGTGGAGGACACATCAGATGCAAAGGGAAAGATGCACTGCTGGTTTGTAGATCATGAAATTTTTTTTTTTTTCGTACCGGGGATCGAACTCAGGACCTTGCTCTTGCCAGGCAGGTGGCGGAACCACTGAGCCAAATCCCCAGCCCAATCGTGAAATGTTTTGTTAGATCCTAAAGACAGGGACCTAAGGGCCTGAGATGAGCTAGAGGATTCTCTTTCCCTTCTTTCCCCGGATTAAACTCTGTGGACAGAGGTCACGATCACTGGGAAACTGACTTCCGCACCTCCTCTCTTGGTAAAACCATGGTCTTGATGAAACCCAACCCTGCGCCCTCCACGCTGGCCTGTGCTGGCGAACGCCGGGCAGGTGGCGCACAGCTGCGTCCGGCCCTGGGAGCTGGGCCTGCGGCGGGACGGGAGCTGCAGTCAGCCTTGGCGCCCGTGGTCCTGTCCTGCTCCAGGGACGCTTCCCCCCCTTGGCACCCGTGGACCCGTGTTTCTCAGGCTCCTGGGCGCGCGCCCCACTCCGCTTGCAGCTCAGAGCCTCCGCAGGGCGCCCTGAGCGAGGGAGAACCTCTTCCTCCAGGATGCTCAGGACGGGACCCTGGAGTCATCCTTCTCCCTGTTTCTCACGTCACACCTGGCAGCAAGTCCTGTTCATTTCATATTAAAAATATATTCATGAGCCAGACGTGGTGGTGCATGCCTGTGATCCCAGCACTTGGGAGGCAGAGGCAGGAAGATTTCTGCTAGTTCAAGGACAGCCTGGGCGACGCGTAGTAACACAGTAAGTTCAAGGACAGTCTGGAATACATAGTGAGATTCTGTCTCAAAAAAACAAAACCTTGGGGCCAGGGATTTAGCTCAGTGGTTTGGCCGCCTGCCTCGAGAGCGCAAGGTCCCAAGTTTGATCCCCCTTAACCAAACAAACAAACACGTTTTATATGTCTATAAACATACATATGTGTATACAAGTTATACATATATGTAATTTTTTTTTCAGAATTGAGCTGGGTATGTAATAAATACTGTACACTGGTAGAATACTTGTCTACGATGCATGAGGCCTTGGGTTCTCTCCTTAGTTCTTTAGTGCACGAAAAAAATAAAATAAAACTAAATTAAAAAATATATATATATGTATCACACATCCCTATATATTCTGAATCCAACCCACTTCACCCACTTCCACTGCTACCTGCCTGCCTCTAACCTTGTTTAACACAAAAGCATTCATTGCTCTTGCTGCTTTGGTCTTGCCATTGGATCCCCTGCTCAAGACCCTCCAAAGCTACATTTACTTTTCTCCATAGTATTAATTGTGATCACACGCCATGTATTTATCGTAATATTTTTGTTAACTGCCCCCCTCCCCATTAAAGGTCAACTCTGTGCAGCCTTGGGCGCCCCCTTTGCAGGACTGAAGATTGAACTCAGGGCCTTCATACTGAGCTACACCTCCAGCCTTTTCAATTTTCATTTATTTTATTTTTTTATTAATTAAGTTTATTGGTATATTTTAGGTATACATAATGATCACATTCATCATAGGGAATTTGTACCTGTACATGATATATTTTGGTTCTTATTTTTTCCCATTCCCCTTCTCTCCCTTCAACTCATCTACCCCTCCTTATTTATCCAAGCTTTGCTTCCATTTTTTCTTTCTTTTCTCATTTTTTTTCTTTTCCTTCCTTCCTTTCCCTGCTCCCCTCATTTATTTTTATATTTTCATTTATTTAGTTTTTGACTTCTTGAGACAGGGGCTGGCTATGTAATTCAGGCTGGTCTTGAATTTATGTAGCCCAGGCTGGTCTTGAACTCATGGTGATTCTCCTGCCTCAGCCTCCCAAGTGCTGGGATTACAGGCATGTACCACTTGGCTTTATTTTTTGAGAGAGGGGTTCCCTAAATTGCTAAATTTCCCAGGCAGGACTTAAACCTGCAGTCCTCCTGCCTGAGCCTCCCAGGGTATTGAATTCCAAGTAGGCACCACTGCACCCGGCTATATTGTCCATTTTTTTTTCTGGTATCAGGAATTGAACTCAGGACCTTGGAGCTTGCCAGGAAGGCATGGTGCCACTGGGCTACATCCCGGCCTTATTTTGTCCATTTTATTCACAATACCTATCCCAAAGAAGACATTCAGTAAATAATTACTTGAATAAATAAATGTACCCACTGCAGACTTCATAAAGAAATCAGTAGCTATTAATTATCAGCTTTGAACCCCTAACTAGTGACCTCTGGCTAGAGGGAGAAGGGGGGGAGGAGGCAGTGCTGGCTGGGAGGTCAAGCCCAGGGAGGGGCTGGAGGCCCAGGCCGGATGGCACTGTGCTTCCCATACTGGACCAGCCTGCCTGCCTGGAGTCCTCCACCCACCCTGACCCCGGGTCCTCCAGGGACAGGCGCTCACCCTTCCCAGCTCCACTTTCCTATGGCTAAAATGTGGCCTTTGCTTCCATTGTCTCCTGTGGTCGTTCTGAAGATGAATAGGATCCTCTGTGTGAAGCCCTGGCACACAGAGGGCACTCAGAGTGGGGGTTGTGCTCAAATGGTTGTGGGGAGTGCTTGCTTGAAGTGTTGGAAACCCTGGCTTCCGTTTCAAACTCTGAAAAAAAAAGCAATAGAAAAAAAGAAAAGAAAGCAGAGAGGAGGCAAGGAATTTATGTTCCGTCTTCTTTTGGGACTTGGGTTGACCAAAGGGCATGGGGTATGGCGGCATCAGGGCTAAGACAGGCAGCCCGCAGGCTCCAAAGTCTGGGCCTTCTCCTGGCACTGTTAGGTTCTCACCGCCTACAGCTTCCCCCATGCTCCCCGACTAGGCCAAGGGGCCTCTCTGTGCCTCTCGGGTCTCCCTGGGACCCACTGGTGGTTCCCGCAATGACCACGGGAGCCAGCTTCTGAGTGTGGTCAGGAATGTGCCTTCGGCTCAGAGAGCCCCTTGAACCAGACTGGGTTCTCAGCCTGGCCCAGCTGCAGCCTCTGCAAGGGGTCGGAGTAACATCAGGCCGGCCCTGCAGGCTGGGCTGGTTTCCCAAACGTTCTGGCCTCTCCGGAGGGAGACTGGATGACCTCACCTGGGAGCGGAGCGAATGGTTAACTAGGCTCCTTGTCTTCGGCTCCAGAGGCCTGGCTTGGGTGACACCCACCCGCGGGGCAGGAGCCTGGTGGACCCTGGCCAGGGCTGGGGGTGCGGTGGCCCTGTCTTGGGTCACTGCCTCATTCTCTGCATTACTGCCTTCAAGGATGATAAAATGACATATATACAGATGACATGGAAGACTCTCCAATAACAAACAACATTTTACATTCTGTGCAAGCTTGGTGGCTTTTTATTCATCTAGCATTGATCAAAGTATATTTCCATCTCAACTAAGCTGTATGTATTAAAACCACTTTTTAACCGGAAGCGGTGCCGCACACCTATGATCCCAGCTCCTTGAGAGGCTGAAGCAGTGAGTTCGAGGCCAACCTGGGTGATTTAGAGAGACCTTGTCCTAAAAAAAAAAAAAAAAGAATCCAAAAGGTCTGGGAATGTAGCTCTCAAGGATTTATAGTCTGTGAGATTAACAGATAACATCCAGTTAACTGCACTGGCTGCCAGTTAGAGCGAGTCTGAGTCAGAAACTAATTGATCGGTTTGCAGGGCTGGGCTGCATGAGGAGTCCAAAGCACAGATGGCGAGTCGGCCCTACCGTGCGTCTGAAGAGCACACAACATTCAGGGCAGAGCACCCGAAGTGTAAATGTTTCATTCGCTGGGAGCCGTCCACGTGTTCCTTGGAAAGAAACCTCACATCCTGACGTTTCCCAGTCCCTGACCCAGAGACCAGGCTGCCAGGAAGCTGCCTGCTGTGACCCTGAATCTGCATTCTCTCCAGGTCCCCCAGCAGAGAGGCCTCCCTCTCCCTTCTGGAAATGCTCTAGCTTGCTTCTATCCCAGAAGCCCTGTGGTCTGGGGAATCTCCCGACCTCAGTCTCCTCTCCGTTCAGATCTCCTTGCCCCCTGTATCACCTCCCCTGTTGACTCAGAACCTTGAGGTACCAGACAGCGAGGCCTTGGTTGCCACTTGGTTTCCTGGACCTGTCTGCGTCAGCAGCAGTAGGAAACCCCTCAGATGCCTTTGCCTGGGCACTGCCCAAACAGGCCCCAGTATTTCTGTCCTGGAGCCAGGGCCCTTTCTGCAGCCATAGGCCACCAACAGGGCCATCTTTCTGTGGCTCACAGGCATTTACAGAGCAGATGCCAGCCCTGCCAAGGGCTTAGGGCTGCAAAGGCTCCTGGTATGGCCCAGCGACACCTGCTCCATCCTTGGATGAGGATTTACACTCTACCCTTTCCCTTTCCTTCCCCACCTCCTCTTCCTCTGTTCCTGGCACCTACACGTGCCCTGGGTCTACATGTGTCTGCCCAGCATGGCAGACGGAGCCGAAGGCTCATCCCCAGACTCAGGATGAGTAGAGCCCTCAGCTCTCACTACCATGGGACTTCCCAGCTGTGGTCACCGCTGGACCACGGCCACATCACGGACAGCCAAAACCATCACTCACATTAGTGGCTTCTCTTTAAATAGGCCTCCCTTGGCAGACACAAAGGAAAAGCACAATCAGATTCCACTTGTACAAGGTGCCCGGAATAGGCACATTCAGAGAAACAGAAAGTAAATGGTGGTTTCCAGGGGAGGGGCTGGGGAGAATGGGGGTTATTGTTTAAGGGACACAGTTTCAGCTCAGGTGATGAGAAAGTTCTGGAGGTGGCAGCGAGGGTTGCACAACAATGTGACTGTTCAGCGCCACAAAACCGCACATTTAAACATGGTTAAAATGGTACATTTTACTAGAATTAAAAAAAAAAACAACTGAATGTGGAGGTAATTCCAAACCTGTAATTCCAAACACTTTGGAGGCAGAGGCAGGAAGATCAAAAGTTCCAGGCCAGCCTGGCCAACCTAACAAGACTCTATCTCAAAATTTAAAAATATAAAGGGCTGGGTATGTAGCTCAGTGCTGCATGGTTTCAATAACCCACTATGGAAACGAAACAAAACCAAGCCAAACAAAAAAAACAAACCCAGGTGATAAATATAACATCTTGTTGGGCCGGGGATTTAGCTCAATGGTTTCGCCACCTGCTGCGCAAGCACAAGCGCAAGGACCCGAGTTCGAGTTCGATCCCCTTCGATCCCCGGTACCAAAAACAAAAACAAGAAACATAACATCTTGTTGTGACCCCTGAAAAAGTTCAGTTAAAAGTGGATTGAGGGCCGGGGATTTAGCTCAGTGGTTTCGTTGCCTGCTGTGCAAGCTCAAGGACCCGAGTTTGATCCCCGGTACCAAAAAACAAAACAAAACAAACAAGTGACTCAAAAGTGGATTGAAACCAGGCATGTTGGCACACACCTATAATCCAGGCACTCTAGGAGGCTGAGGCAGGGGGGTCACAAGTTCAAACCTAGCCTGAACAATTGAGCAGTTTATCAAGACCCTGTCTCAAAGAATTAAAAAAAAAGACTGGGGAGATTGCTCAGTGTAAAGGCCCTGGATTCAATCTCTAGTAGTACTGAAAAACAAACAAGGATTTGGACCTAAAAAAAAGACTCCCTGTCAAGTACGGTGGGGCTTATCTGCAGTTCCAGCTACTCAGGAGGTTGAGGCAGAAGGATCTCTTGAGCCCAGAAGTTCAAGGCCAGCCTGGGCAACAGAGTGAGACCCTGTCTATCAAATAAACCATAAAAATTAAAAGAAAAGAAAAGAAATTAAGTTAAAAAAAAAAAAGTCTCCCAGCCACCTGTGGTGGTGCACTTGTGAATCTGAAGCAGGAGGATTACAAATTTACACCCAACCTGGGCAACCCAATTTAGCCAGATCCTGTTTAAAAAAAAAAAAAAAAAAAATGGCTGTTTGCCAGGTGTAGTGATGAATGCCTGTAGTCCTAGCATTTGGGAGGCTGAGGCAGGAGGATCGCCGCAAGTTCGAGGCCCAGCCTGGACTACATAGTGAGACCCCATATTAAAAACACAAAAAAACAAGGGGCCAGGGATTTAGCTTAGTGTTTCCACCGCCTACCTTGCAAGTGCAAGGACCTCAGTTCGATCCCTGGTACCAAAAAAAAAAAAACACCACACACAAGAAAAGGCTAGAGATATACCTCAGGGCAAAGATCCTGGATGTAACCCCAGTACTGGAAAAACAAAAGACTCCCTTTTTGATTGAAATACATAAAAAAGAAACTTTATATTACTATATTGAGTCAAGGGTTTCATATGCTACTAATCATTTTCCTGGCATACATTAAAATACTTTTATAGGTAGGAGTGGTGGTGCACACCTAGAATCTCAGCACTCTGGAAGTCTGAGACAGGAGGATAGCAAGTTGGAGTTCAGCCTGGGCAATTTAGTAACTTGGGGAGGCCCTGTTTCTTGTTTTTTAGGGGTACCAGGGATCAAACTAAAGACCTTGCACTTTAGAGGTAGATGAGGTGCCACTGAATTAAATCCCTGGTCCCAGGGAGGCCCTGTTTTTAAAAAGAGCTGAGGGCCAGGGATTTAGCTCAGTGGTTTCACCACCTGCTGCACAAGTGCAAGGACCTGAGTTTGATCCCCGATACCAATAAATAAATAAGAGCTGAGATGGGCCGGAGATTTAGCTCAGTGGTTCTGCTGCCTGCCTCACGAGCAGAAGGTCCCAAGTGCGATCCCTGGTGCCAAAAAAAAAGACACATTTGTAGAACAATAGTACATTTTTAAGTTTTTTTCTTTAGACAGGGTCTTGCTAAGTCTATAAGGCTGGCTTTGAATTCACTATGTATCCCAGGCTGGCCTGAAATTTATGGCGATCCTCCTGCCTCAGCCTCCCAAATGCTGGGATTACAGGTGTACCTCACCACACCAGGCAATTGTTTTTTGTTTTTAGAGACAGTCTTGCTATGTAGCCCAGGCTGGCCCCAAACTTGCAGTGATCCTCCTGTCTTAGCCTCCTGTGTGCTGGGACTATAGTTGTGTGCCACCATGCCTGGCAAAACCACTTTTATATTTACGAACTTTTTAGAAAGGCTTGTTCATGTACCACCTGAGCTCATCTTGTGAATGACCTTGAGCCACCAACAGTACCCTTGCCCACGCCTGGGCAGCCCTGCCTTTTGGGTTTTTTTGTTGTTGTTATTGTTGTTTGTTTGTTTTGGTACCAGGGATGGAACTCAGGACATTCCACTTTTGAGACAGGCATGGCACCACTGAGCTAAACCCAGGCCCACCGCTGCCTTTTGGAAGACAGCCTGCAGTTTCAAGAGTGCAGACAGTGACAGTCCGAGAATCACACATCCCGTCCTGGCACCGGCTGATGGGGCAGCGTGGCTGAAGCTCTGGGGGCCATTTCCTCAGCTGAGAAGCAGAAGTCCGACCTCATGGGATTGGTGAGATTATCTAGGCTAATGTGCAAAGCATGAAGGTAGCACATAGGATCACCACTCAGCTGCGGCTATCGGCTATCGCTGCTGCTGAGCAGAGGGTGAAGCAGTACTCGGTCACCTCCTCCCGGAAACCTGCACTGACACCCGCCTGCAGGCCAGGCCCGGGGCAGGGCTCCTCTGTGCTCCTCGGGGGTCTCTGTGGGGATACTGGTGTCTGAGCCAGAAGCTCTGGGGAAGCGAGGCGTGGGCAGCTCTGGCTTGGCTGCACTGGGGCAGGCTCAGTGCTTGAGGGGCCTCAGCACCAGCTGGCTGCAGGAGGCGTGGGTGTCCCTCCCACCTCAGGCTTGGCACGCCAGGCCCCAGCCCCAGCCAAGGAGAGACCCGGACAGTAGCTGTCCATTCTCCCAGCATCTGGTGACCCTCCTCCTCTCTGCAGGAAGCTCCAACATCCCTCCAGGGCCCTGTGTCCTCTCTCACGTGCAGCTGGGCCACCCCACAGGGAGGAGAATAATGATAACGAAGCTCAACATTTGAATTGGGCTTTACCATTTATGAAAAATCTTCATGTTAGTCACCTCCTGAGGCTTCACGTGACAATGTGGGGGTAGTCAGAGCAAGTGTGTGTAGCCGGTGGAGAGGCACGCACAGGTTTGTAATCCCAGCACTCTGGGAGGCTGAGGCAGGATGACTGAAAGCTCGAGCCTAGCCTGGGCAATTTAGCAACTTAACAAGACCCTGTCTCAAAAGAAAATATCACAAAAGGGCTGCCGATGAGACTCCATGCAGAGGCCCTGGTTCAATCCCCAGCACCACAAGAACTAAGGGGGAAAAAGTGTGTGGCTGAACCTCTCTAAGCCACACTTTATAAAGAAAAAAATACCCCCACAATCACAGCATTTGAGAGGCAGAGGCAAGAGAATCACTGGGAGTTCAATGCCAGCCTGGGCTACATAATGAGTTCAAGGTCGCTGGCCTACATAGTGAGACCCTGTCTCAAAAAAAAGAAAGAAAGATTCGGGTTCTCAGCTAATTTCATTAAGAAAGCAAACCAAGTCGCAAATGGTGGCAAACGCCTGTGATCCCAGCACACTGGAAGGCTGATGCAGAAGGATTGTGAGTTCAAGCCTAGCCTGGACAATTTAGTGACTGAGGGGACCCTATCTACAAATAAGATAAAGGGGCCGGGGATTTAGCTCAGTAGTTCCACTGCCTGCCTTGAAAGCACAAGGTCCCGAGTTCGATCTGCAGTACCAAAAAAAACAAAACAAACAAACCCATACAAATAAGATAACAAGAAAAAAAAATGAGCCAGGGATTTAGCTCAGTAGTTCCACCGCCTTCCTTGCAAGCACAAGGACTCAAGTTCAATCCCCCCCTCAAACAAACAAACAAACAAACAAAACACCTAAACTCAGGAAAAAAAACCCACACCTTTGGAGGCTGAGGCAGGAGGATCACTGGGAGTTCAAGGCCAGCCTGAACTATATATATGGAGACCCTGTCTCCCAAAAAAACCCAAAACAAAAACAAAAAACAAGAAGAACTAACAGAGCCAGACACAAAAGAGCAAAATCTATGATCCCACACACAGGAGGTACTTAGAGTAGTCAACTGCAGATAGAAGTAGCGGGGTAGTTTCCAGGGGCTGGTGGTGAAGTATTCAATGGACCCAGTTTCAGCTCAGGATGATGAAAAAGCTCCGGAGGTGGTGGTGACAATGCTTGTGCAACAATGTGACTATGTGTAATGTTGCACAATTGCACTTAAACGTGGCATTATGGTTTGTGTAAAAATGTCCCACAAAAAGCTCATGAGTTCAAAGGTGGGGCTGTTAGAAGGTGATTAGATTATGGGGGGCCACACTCATCAGTGGATTAATCCATTGGTGAGTTCATAGCTGAATGGGCTGTTAGAAGGTGCAGGCTGGCCAGGTGTGGTGGTGCAGTCCTGTAATCCCAGCACCCTGGAGGCTGAGGCAGGAGGGTTGCTGTAAGTTCGAGGCCAGCCTGGACTACATAGTGAATTCAAGGTCGGCCTGAACTACATAGTGAGACCCTGTCTCAAAAAAAACAAAAGCTGGGCCGGGGATTTAGCTCAGTGGTTCCACCGCCTGTCTCGAGAGCGCAAGGTCCTGAGTTTGATCCCTGGTACCAAAAAAAAAACCAAACCAAAACCAACATGAGGGTAGGCCCTGGTTGCAGGAAGTAGACCACTGGGGGCACAATCTGTATATTCATTTTTTTGGTTTGGTTTGGTTTTGGTTTTGGTTTTTTGAGACAGAGTCTCTCTATATAGTTCAGGCTGGCCTTGAACTCTCTATACAGCCCAGGCTGGCATCAAACTCAAGGTGACCCTTCCTGTCTCAGCCTTCTGAGTGCCAGGATCACAGGCGTGTGCCACCATGCCTGGTTTGGAAGAGTATGTTCTTGTCCCCAGCCCTTCCTCATTCTCTCACAAGTCCTTGCTGTCCTCGCTTCCCGGCTGACATGAAGTGAGCAGCTTTTCTCTGCTGTGCTTTTCTGCCATGATGTCTGCCTCGTTGACCTTGGACTGAAACCTCAGTAACCGTGAGCGAAACAAACCTTTTCTCCTTTACATTGTATATGTCAGGTATTTTGGCGGAGGAATGGAAAGCTGACTAATATACCTGGTAACAATGATACATTTTCACGGCCTGTGATCCCAGCATGAAAGGGAGGCTGAGGGAGGAGGATCTTAATTTTGTGCCCAGCCTGGGAAATTTAACAAGTCTCAGTCTCAAATAAAAAAATAAACTGGGTATTGTGGCACATGTCTGTAATCCTAGTATTTTTTGGGGGGGTGTGTGTGTGCCAGGGATGGAATTCAGGTCCTTGCACTTGCGCAGCAGGCGGCAAAACCACTGAGCTAAATCCCCGGCCCTGTAATCCTAGTATTTGAGAGGCTGAGGCAGGGGGATTGCTGAGAGGTAGAGATCAGCCTGGGCTACACAGTTCGAGGCCAGCCTGAACTACATAAGTGAGACCTTTGCTCAAAACAAACAAACAAAAAACTAATAGCTAACATTTAACAATAACACATCATCTAGCCTGGCAGCCAGTGTGGCCCAGTTCAATCACCAGTTCCGGCTCTGCTCAGCTCCCAGTGCAAGCCTGTCACCCGTGAGACTGACACCAAGCCCCCGCCAGCCCAGGGATCTGACCCCTGCCTGGCTTGTCCTCCCTCAGCAAGGGCCAGGACCACATCTTGGTCCTCCCGTGGTGCCGGGAGCTGCCATCTCCTCTCTGCTCAGAATGTCTTCTCCCTCAGCAGTCCCAGCCTCTCCCTGGCTGGCTCGGGGTCTTCTTGGGAGCTAGCCTGGCCCACCACCCTTGCACTGCTGGTCCCTCATGTGTGATGCGATGCTCCTTGGAGTGGAGGTAAGATGAGTGGGCAGCGGCCTTTGTTTTGTTTGCTGATACATGCAGGGCCAAGAAGGGTGTCTGGAAGCCGGTGAATACCACGAAATACTGTAGTTGTTGAATGCACAGATTTGTTGTTTTGGGTTTTTTTTGAGGGGGCTGTTTTGTTTTGGTTTTTTGGTTTTTTGAGACAGGGTCTCACTATGTAATCTAGGTTGGCCTTGAGCTCACTAGCCCAGCTTGTCCTCAAACTTGTGGCAATCCTCCTGCCTCAGCCTTCCTGGTGCTGGGATTACAGGCGGCTCCCACCACACCTGGCTCTTTCTATTTTTCCTTTGAGACAGGTTGTCATTAAACCACTAAATTGCCCAGGTGGGCCTGAACTTGCCATCTACTGCCTTGGTCCCTGAAAGTGCTGGGATTACAGGCCTGCACCACTGTGCCCAGCTATAGAGAAGGTTTTGGACTTCCTGTGGACCATATGCTCAGAAGCCCTGGGACATGGGCAGTTTGATGCTAGTGCTTGGCTGCAGGGGCAGAGGTCCATCCTGAGCTGCTGTACTCTACTTCTCATCACCATAAAGGGGGAAAATGAACCCTAAAGAGCCCCCTTCTCCCCTGAGCAGCTGTGTGGCTGGCTTTGGCCAATGGCTGGGGCCTGTGCTGTCCTTCTGAGCAGGTTGGGCCATGCCTGAGGCCACTACCATGGGGACAGGTGTGGCAGCTGGCAGCTGGAGTGGGGGAGCCTTGGAAGGCAAGTGGGGACGGCTCAGGGCCTTGCTGTCCCTGGTGGGCAGGCCCCAGCCCCCTGCAGTGTGGAGTGGGCACCTTTGAGCTGGGTGAGCTGCAAACAAAAGGCTCAGGCCCCTTTGTCCTCCTCCCGCCCCTGTCCTCTGTTTACATCCTCCCTTCCCGTAATTGAGTTGGGCACTGGGCCCCGCTGGCCCTGAGCCAGACACACCTGTAGGACAGGTTGGGCTGAGCTCCCTCGGGTGGGGAGCGGCAGCAGCTCTGGCAGGTGACGGGCTCTGGGGAGCCAGCTTGGCTCCTACCACACAGCACTGGAGCAGGGCCTGCCGCCCGCCGCCAGGGTTTCTCAGCCGGCTCCAAGAGGACAGGACGCTCCCCAGGGCACTTGCAGCCCCTGGGACGCCTTCTCGGGTCTGGTAGGGACAGGAGGCTGTGGGTAGGTGTGACTCAGACAAGGGAAGAAGTTTCCTCCTCCTCCAGTAGAGATTCATTGGCCAATTTCATGTAAGAGCGCTCCACCTGGTCTCCCGGCTCCCTCAGCAGAGATGACGGGGCAGCCAGTCACCAAGTCTGCCCCGACTGCCTACTCCGAGCCTAGGCCTCAGCTGGGTGCTCACATGCCAGCCGTGCCCGCTGGTGACTGCCTGTCCCGGCATCTGTCCCAGTGGGGTGCAGTCCCGGCCAGCTCTCCCTGGCCCCATCCTGTCTCCCTCTCCTCCAGCCCTGCATCGCCACATCCTCACCGATGTTCCCCAGTGGCCTTGCAGTCCACCTCGCAGGACGTTAGGGGCTTGAATGGCGCATGCTCTGGTTTCTGCACTGCTGAATCACACCACACACAGCCCTCCCGGGAGTGCAGGGCAGCCCTGTCCCCTGAGCCGGGGGCATCCCAGCTTTGCCCAACTCCTGGGGACCACAGGGCAGCCCTCAGGGGCTGAGCTCTGAGGCTTCCCCGGGGGGCCAGGGCGCCCAGCTGAGTGTGGCTGGCTTAGCCTGCTTTCCTGCACGCACCTGAGACCGGCCACCAGCCCCTACTCCTGCCCCGAGTGTCCAGGGGCACAGGGTCACGGATTTCATCCTGCTTCTAGCCACGGATCTCCACAGCTCCCGGCAGGGTGGGTTTCCCTGACAGGTCTTTGGGAGAGGCACAAGGCAGCCTGGGTCACTGCCAGCTCAAGTGAAGGCTGTCCTGGGCCCAGGTCCTATGTCTGCCGTTCCCCGAATGTGCTCTCTGCCCCCATCTGTCTCCGCCCACTGCCCACTGCCCACCACCCCTCCCACCAAGCCCACAGTGCCAAAGTCCAGCAGAGAAGATCGCCTCACTGCCACCTGCCCCCTTGCCTCGAAGCCTGCAGCTGCAGCTCTGGCCCCTTCTCCTACTGTCTGCCCCAGCATCTCAGAGCGCAGTGGCCGGGAGTATTTGAGAGAGCTGTGGGACTCCATCAAGGAACCCTAGGGTGCTGGGTGGCAGGCAAAGGACTAAACTCGAGCTGGGACCTCTGCCCTCAGAGAGCTCAGGGTCTGGTTAAGTCTCCTGTAGGAGTTGAGGGTGCTGCAGGCCTGGAATCCCAGCACCCTGGGAGGCTGAGCCAGAAGGACTGCAAGTTCAACCTAAGCCTGGGTGATGTAGCAACTTAGAGAAATCTTGTCTCAAACTTTAAAAAAGAAAGAAGAGGAAGAAGAAGGATAAGAAGAGGGAGAAGGACAAAAAGAAGAGGAAAGGGCTGGAGATGTAGCTCAGTGCAAAGGCCCAGTACGCTCACTCCTGCTGAAAGACAAGTGGACAGGTTGAAAAACTTCCCTTCTACCTTCTTAGTTATGTTACTGAGGACATTTTTTTAAATTAAATTTTATTTTATTTTATCCCATTTTCCCCCCTCAAGCCTCCTCCCCTGGGGCCCTATGTGCAGAAGCTTTGTTTCCATTTTTCCTTCTATTTTCGCTTTTTTCTTTTCTTTTTTTATTCTTTTTTTCTTGTCACTTCCTTTCTCCCTCCCTCTTCCCTTGTTAACTGGGGAAAATTAACAGTTCAAGACCACCCTGAAACTATATAGCAAGACCCTGTCTTAAAAAAACTAACTAAAACAAAAAACCCTAAGTAAACAAGTAAATAATAAATCAATTACATTTTTGTTTTATTTTGCTTTTTGAGACAGGGTCTGTCTGAGTAGTTCAGGCTGGATTTGGACTCACTATGTAGCCCAGGCTGGCCTCAAATTTATGGTGATCCTCCTGCTTCAGCCTTCCAAGTGCTGGCATTACAGGTGTGTGACACATCTGATTTTGATGGGGTTTTTTTGGTTTTTTGGTACTCAGAATCAAACTCAGGACCTCGTGCTTGCCAGGCAGTGATTATGATGTTTTTAATTGAATGTGCATGCACCAGGTGTGGTGGTACATGCCTGTAAATCCATCACTTGGGAAGCTGAGGCAGGAAGCTTGCGAGTTCCAGGCCAGTCAGGACTATATAGTGAGACTCTGTCTGAAAAAAAAATTAATAAAAACAAAAAGGGCCAGTGATTTAGCTCAGTGGTGCCACCGCCTGCCTCGAAAGCACAAGGTCCCCAGTTCGATCCCCGGTACCAAAAAAAAAAGAGAAGTCAAATTTGTATGTGCAAGGGGGTTCACTGCAAAGAAGTGAAGATCTCAAGAAGTGCCAGGCAGTTTGTATATCACTTTCAGGAAAGGTAATACATTGTGGAGAAGTCACTAGAGAAAGGAAAGCCTTTGGAACACCTAGGGGTGGTAAATTATAGAAAGGTGTCTATGTAGGAAAACAAATGGCAGATGGGTTACTCCTATGTTTACTTATTGGATTGGACTCAGGGCCACATGCTTGCCAGGCAGGTGGCACACCCTGCAGTACCTGCCCCAGGCCAATAAGGGTTATTTAATCAGGTTTCTGTCTGCAGACCCCTGGGTGCCAGTGTCACGGCTGTCTCTGGCGATAAGGCCCATTCTCCTGAGACACAGGACAGGGAGCCAGCTCACCAGGGAAATGTAAGTCCCTTTACAAAGGGCGATGTGTCCCCTGCCTTCAGGCGGATGGGGGAAGGCACAGCGCCCCTCATACATCTGCTAATGGCCTGTTGCCCAAGTGGCATTTTGGGAGCGGCACATTCTCATCTCCTTCACAGATTAGTCCTCTTCCAAAAACCAGGCTCCCTGGAAGCCTGAGGCCCTCTGTTCAGCTCTTGCTCTCTCTGGAAGGGACTTTCCAGCTCTCCCTGGCCACTAGGGTTTTTTTGGTTCTAGAGATCGAACTCAGGTCCTTGTAGATGAGAGGCAGGCGGCAGAACCACTGAGCTAAATCTCCGGCCACTATTGCTCCACCTCTGTCACCCCAGGTTTCTCCTCGTCTCAGAATATGTCACCCTGGAGTCAGCAGAAGGGAAGGGAAGGATCAGGAAGGCGGAGGAGGGACCACTTCTTACATGCGTAAGAGCTTTACATGGGTTATCTCATCTAATTCTCAAAGCAACTCTTTGCGGTAGGTACTATTATTATCCTTTCTACTTAGGAGGAAACTGAGCAGGTCAAGGCATTCACCCGAAGCCAAACTAAACTCACAGAGGTGGAGCCTGGACCCAGCCCAGGCCTTCTAGATCAGAGTTGCATAAACACTTTGCTGTGAAAGAATCAGTTCTGTTTTGCTTTGCTCTATTTTGTTTTAAATTTCCAATCTCATGTTGTTGCAAAACACAATAAAAGTGAATTACTAGGAAAATAAAAAGAAAATAAAATATATAAATGAGAAGCCCATTCTTCTGATTGGCTGCAACAGATGTAAAACTTACCCGTCATTACCACAAAAGTCTCTAAACACCTGGATCGCATCCTGTGCTCCTGAAGAGCTCTCTGTGAGCTTCGCCTAGGGGAGCCTTTTGCTCAGCGATGACCTTGTAAGCATTTGACTTCTCCGAGTTTCAGTTCATTCAGTGCAGACTTAGAGTGGATGATGCTTTTTTTCTCTGTTTGGCTTTTTGCTGTGCTGGGGATCAAACCCAGGGCCTTGTGCACGAAGGACGAGCACTGTCCCACTGAGCTACACCCCGGCCCAATGACGCTTTCTTAGGCACTGGCGATCGGTATATGTTTGAGGACTTGCGCTGCCCTCGCTGGGTCTGAAGGAGCGCGGGCCACGGCTGCAGAATCCCGTGGCCTCCAGGAGCAGGAGAGGTGAGGACAGAGCCTCCCTGCAGCCTCAGGAAGGATTTGTCCCGCAGACACCTTGCTCTTGGCCTGGTGACCCTGCTGGCTTCTGTCACCTGTCACGGTGCACAGTTGTTTCTTTCAGAGGCACAGGACAGGTCCCCCGTTCCCCTCTCTCAGGTAAGGACTCACGGGTGCTCCAGGTCACGGCTGCACCCCAAACAGCGGAGGGGCGCAGACTGCACTGTCCCCTCCAACAGGAATGATTCCCTCTGCAGCAGGGTCCCGCCCTGCAGGGGTGCAGCGTTCTCCCTCCAGGGGCTCTTCCCCGCTGCCTCACCCCCCATAGAGACCTCGGAAACGGAATCAACGTCCTTCTAATGCAGACCAGGAAACTGAGGCTCGGAGATGGGGTGTTAGAGTCCCCGCTTGCCACCTGCAGCAGAGCACATGCCCTCGGCATCTGACCCCAGGTTTGGAGCTATTCCTTACTTCCGCTGTGGAGGGCTGGGGCCATGCCTGGGTGTGCCGTGGCTCTTGAAGGGGAGATTTGGGGCGCCACCACCTCACCAGGCCGCATCTGGGGGTTAGGGGTCTCGTGTGTTCTAACATATGGGTGGTGCTACACAGGAACATTTTTTTTGGTACTGGGGATCAAACTCGGGACCTTGTGCTTTCGAGGCAGGCGCCAGCACCACTGAGCTAAATCCCCGGCCCTACACAGGAAATTTTGTGCTGTATAAATTCTAATACACAATAAGGACCTTAATGCACAGGGTTTCTTAGTCACAACCTCCCAGCCTCTTTGGAGGGCTTCTCGGGCTCAGAGTCTTTATTTACTCAGATTATTACTAATTCATTGTTTTTTCATTTCTCTCACACATATTTATCCAGTATTTATCTGCTTGAGCCCTGGAGTTCTGGGGAGGAAACAAAGGCAGTGTTACCCCGAGTTTAAAGTCAAGGTTAGGGTTTGGGTCTTCAAGTTTCCATCATTGTTTTGTGATCTTTCCCTGTGGAAAATCAGCGGCGAAGCTGGGCGCAGTGACACAAGCCTGCAACCCCAGCTGCTTGGAAGATTGTGGCACTAGGACCATAAGTTCAAGACCAGCCTGAGTAGCACGGCAAGATCCCTACCTCCAAAATTAAAAAGAATTATGATATATCATGTACAGGTACAAATTCCATATGATAAATGTCATCATCATGTATATCTAAATTGTACCAATAAACTTAATTTTTGTTTTATTTTTTTGTTACCAAGGATTGAACTCGGGTCCTTGTGCTTGCAAGGCAGGTGGCGGAACCCAATAAACTTAATTTTAAAAAATTAAAAAGGAGGGGCTGGGGATTTAGCTCAGTGGTTTCGCCACCTGCTGTCCAAGCACAAGGACCTGAGTTTGATCCCCAGTACCAAAAAAACAAAACAAAACAACAACAACAAAATTAAAAAGGAAAAAATCGATGAGGAGTTTGGAGAGGTGGTGGAGGCAGCCCACATGGATGTGGGTGACCCCAAAAGCTTCTCAGTAGTGGCATCTCATGGGGACTAGGAGGTGATCCATGCAGTGTCCACTGCCAAGCTCCGAGTGTGAACGTGGAGAGCTGCCCAGGATGCAGAGCTCAGTGGAATAAAAGCCCATTAAGGTTGGAAGTCTGCAATTCGATGCCCTTTCTAGAGAGTTGTTGTTATATTAGCATTGCGTGGGGCTGGGGTGTGGCTCACTGCCCAGGGCCTTGATTCAATCCCCAGCACCACACAAGAAAAGAAAAGGCCAGGCCTGGTGGCACAAGTCTGTAATCCCAGCACTCAGGAGGCTGAGGCAGGAGGATTGGTGTGAGTTCAAGGCCAGTCTGAATTACATATTGAGATCTTGTCTCAAAAACAAAGAAACAAGGCTTTAGCTCAGGTTTAGCTCAGTGGCACCAGGGCCTGCCTGGCAAGTGCAAGGTCCTGAGTTTGATGCCCCGTTCTGGAAAAAAAAACCCCAAAAACAAGGAAACAAAAAACCCGTGGGCCTCTACACACAGCACCTACCTGGGCACCGGATGTCAGCCCTTCCTTACGGAGCACGCTTCCCCCTGAGGTCAGCCCAGGTTTCCCAGGGAGTGCGTTACAGCGTTCAGGTGTTTAGACCCCAGAGAGGGCTGAGAGAAACTCGGCCTATCTCTGAGTGTGTGCCTGGCACCAGATGTCTGCCAGGACATTCACTGATGGGTTATCTGCCACTGTCTCTAGCGGTGGGATTTAATGTGCTTTTTCATTTTTCTTTTTCTTTTTTTTTTTGGCTTTGTTTAAATCAACAATAGCTTTTGAAAACTAGCAGATTTACTCATTCACACACCATAAAATTCCTCCTCCTCTTTCTGTGGTACTGGACATGAACTCAGGCCCTCACACGTGCTAGGCAAGAGTCCACTGTGGAGCTAGAGCCCTGGCCCCAAATTCACAAGCCAGGCATGATGATGTACACGTGTGATCCCAGCACTTGGGAGGGTGGGGCAGGAGGATCACAGTAACCAAATGAATAAGTAAATAAAGTGTACACTTTTTCTGGGTTTCATTGTATACACAGAGTGAGCAACCATCACCAGTACCTATTCTGAAACATTTTCCTCACTACAGAAAGAGAGTCTGTGCCTATTGGCCATCTCTGACCATTCCATCTCTCCTCAGGCTCTGCCACCTACAAATCTACTTCCTGTCTATGGGTTGGCCTGTCCTGTACATTTCATACAAATGGAATTGTGCGTTTTGCCAATTTTTGCAACTGGCTTCCTTCACTTGACATGAGGTTTCCAAAATTACCCAAGTATTTCATCCCTTTCTCTGCCAAATAATATTCCAACCAGGTGCTACTATTAACAAATATTTTACAAGAATCTGGTGGGCCTTGAGTTTGGTGTAAAAGTAGGGGAAATTCCACAGATGAATGGATAAAGAAATTGTGGCGTTTGCATGGAGTGCTACTCTGTTACAAAGAAGGATAATTTGAGTAATATGTAGGAAAATGGATGCACTTTGAGATCATAATGATATGTGAAGTAAATCAGGTTACACAGCTTAAATGTCACATGGTTTCCCCCCTTTAATTGGTACCGGGGATCAAACTTGGGTCCTTGTGCTTACAGGGCAGGCAGCAGAACCACTGAGCTAAATCCCCGGCCCACACGGTTTCTCTTATATGAGAAACTCAAAGTATAAATAATGTAAAGAACAAAATAAAAGATGGATAATAGGAAACCAGGAGCTCTTATCCAAACAGGAAGGACACCAAGAGATAGAGGGAGGGAAAGGCGAAGTAAAAAAATTAAGATGTGTTACTTACATGTACCCACTCCCCACAATGAATGTGATGATTATGTACTACGAACGGGTAAAATATAAATTTAAAACTAAAGGCCGGGGATTTAGCTCAGTGGTTTCGCCGACTGCTGCACAAGTGCAAGGACCCGAGTTCAATCCTCGGTACCAAAAAGCAAAATTTTTTTTAATTAAAAAAAAAAAAAACAAAGAGTAGGGAAAATATGTAAATTGTATCCTCAGTCCTCAAAGGTCTTCGTGGAGCTTCTACCTTGGCGGTTCTGAGGACACTTACAAACCTGATAGAAAATACCTCTGCCCCAGGGAGCTGGCACTGGGCTGTGGAGGACAAATAATACACCAGGATAGGACGGGGAGAGAGCGATCTCAGGTGGATGTGAGCCTTGAGGACAAGGTGTTTGGGCGCCGGGCAGAGCTGGAAGCAGACAGAAGGTGATCTGCTATAGATAGGGTGTTTGATGTAAAGTTCAGGCTGCCTTGAACTCACTATGTGGCCTAGGCTGGCCTGGAACTAGTAAAGCTCCTCCTGCCTCAGCCTCTGGAGTGCTGGGTTTACAGGTGTGCGCCCCCACGCCCAGTGCTGATCTTCCTTTGACAGGGGCAGAGGCCTCTCTGCAGCTCAGCCCATCTGCTGGGAAGCAGTGAGCCAGGGCTGACAACTCAGCTGGCCTGGAAGCAGAGCAAGCTAGGGGTTTGAGACAAACAGAAAGGCCATGTGCCAAAGCTAGGGATTGCGTGGGGGTACCAGGCAAGGCTGGGAGGTAGATACAGAGGGACCAGAATGCACAGTATTGTGTGGGCCAGAACAGAGTTGGCATGGCGTTTTAACAGGGATGGGAGACTATGCATTGACTGATTGATTTGGTGGTAGTACTGTGCATTGAAGTCAGAGATACTCTACCACTAAGTGACTTCCCAACCCTTTATTTTATTTTATTTTATTTTATTTATTTTGGCCGGGGATTTAGCTCAGTGGTTCCACTGTCTGTCTTGCAAGCACAAGGTCCCAAGTTCAATCCCCGGTACAAAAAAAAGAAAGGGAAGTCTACTTATCTTGAGACAAGGTCTCACTATGTAGTTCAGGCTGGCCTTGAACTCACTATGTAGTCCAGGCTAGCTTTGAACTCATGGCTATCTTCCTTCCTCAGCCTCCTGAGTACTGGGATCACAAGTGTGGGCCACCATGGGAGGCCTTTATTTATTTATTTTTATTTATTTATTTTGTATTTGGTATCAAACTCGGGATCTTGTGCTTGGGAGGCAGGGGGTGGCACCACTGAGATAAATCCCCAGCCCAGGCCTTTATTATTTTTTTAATTAATTTTATTGGTACATTTTAGGTATACAATATAATGACGTTCGTCATTGGAGATATGCACCTTTACATACTCTGTTGGTTCTTATTTTTCCCCCTTCTCCTGACCTCCCTTCAACCCCTCCATCCCTCCCTATTTACAAAGACTTTGTTTCCATTTTTTCATTTTCTCATATTGATTCCATTCCCTTCTTTCCTTTCCCCTACCCCTCCCACTCCCCCCCCCTTTGCCCCTTTTCTTCCTATTTCACATTACCTATTATACCTTTTAGTCCTTATTTACACTTTGCTTCTCACACTAGAGATACTATTCGGTATTTACACATGTGTGTCCTGTTTATTTCACTTAAGAGTATCCCCTCAATGTGCATCCATTTAGCTATAAATGTTTCTAATCTCTCACTTTTTAAAAAAATCTCTCACTTTTTATGGCTGAGTCGTACTCCATTTTATTAAAAAACCACATCTTCTTTATCCAGTCTCCAGTTGATGGGCAATTGGGCTGCTTTCAAGTTTTAGCCATTACAAATTGTGCTGTTATGAACATGGGTGCACATATATCGCTGTGGTATGATTCTTTTAATTCTTTGGGGAATATGCTCAGCAGGGGAATAGTTGGGTCAAATGGGACTTCCAGTCCTAGTTCTTTGAGGTATCTCCATACTGATTTCCTCCAGGCCTTTATTTTTTGAGACAAAGTCTTAATTTGCCCAGGATGGTCTCAAACTTGTGACACCTCTGCTTCCTGCTCCCAAGTTTGTGGGATTAAAAGCATGCAACACTGGGGCCAGGGATTTAGCTCAGTGGTTTCACTGCCTGCTGTGCAAGTGCAAGGACCCCAGTTCGATCTCCGGTACCAAAAAAAAAAAAAAAAAAAAGCGTGCAACACCACACCTGGCATGGGAAGCTCCAGTTTTAGATCTGAGAATAAATCAGCTTTAGCCCGTGGGGCATGGGACTAGGATGGAGCAGTAGAGATGGAGAAGAATGGATTGATTAGGTTTATATCTCGATGGTAGAGCTGAAAGGATCTGCTGATGAGGCCCAAGAAATTAAAAAATCTACTGTGGTGTGGAGTGTTTGCTTGGAGGACAATAAGGCTAGTGCAGTTGGAACAAAGGAGTAGAGGAAATCACCCCCTCCACCCATTGAATTTAAACAGCAGCCTAGGGCCTTTCCTCCTTCCTCTGAGAGGTGGAGAATCACATAACAATAACCCCAGAGATCTTGGCTCCTTGGACCCTCTGCCTGACCTTCAGTCACCTTCACCCTACTGGTACCTTATTAAGGGCTCATGAATATGCACTGCGTACCTGAGGTGAAGATCAAAGTGGATCCTGGGACAGGCATTTGTGCTGAGAGCCTCTGAGATGACTCACCACCCTGTCAGTCACACCTACGTGCTCCTTTCCACTCCAAAGTCTGATCCATCTGTGGGCATTCTGTGCTTTCCTGTCCTCCCAACACCACTTTTCAGTTCATGCCGTATTTTTGTGGACACAGAGTAGCACTAAGCACGTTTTCCCATGATCTTCCATAAATGTAGCTGCTTCTCATTTGTCAGTGGGTGTGCACTTGCAATTCATTGCTCCTCCTCCACAAGAGCCTGAAGTTTATTTGCTGAATTTGTGATGCAATAACAAGGTAACAAGGCTGCAGTGAGCAGAGGTGTTACCAATTTCTTTCTTTCTTTTTTTTTTTGGTACCAGGGATCAAACTCGGGTCCTTGCGCTTGTGCATCCGGTGGCGAAACCACTGAGCTAAATCCCCGGCCCCACCAATTTCCGATTCAAGCTGGATTCTGTCTTCCTCTCAGAATCCTGGAATCAATAACAAAACTGAGGGCCAGGCATGGTGGTGCACCCCTGTAATCCTAGCACTCTTGGAGGCTGAGGCAGGATGATTTCTGAGAGTTCAAGGCCAGCCTGGGCTACATAGTGAATTCAAGGCCAGCATGAACTACACATTGAGACCCTGTCTCAAAAAAAAAAAAAAAAAGAGGGTCGGGGATTTAGCTCAGTGGTTCTGCCACCTGCCTCCTTGAAAGTGGAAGGTCCTGAGTTCGATACCTAGTACCAAAAAAAAAAAAGATTAAGGGGAGAAGAGGAGGTTTTTTGTTAATGAGTGGGGGACTTTTCATGACTTTTCGGGGGAGATGGGGACTACTTTCTTTAATTCTTCTATGGACCCATTTCAGTCTGGGTGAAAGGCTGCTCAGGCCAGGCTGGGGCAAGCAGGTGGGCATTTCTTTAGGGCACTGTATAACAGTTCGAGAGCACTGAATCTGGGGCCAACAGCAGGTCTGCCTGGCGCTTCAAGGCCAACACCAGTTTTGTCTCACTCGATCTGGGTCCTAGAAATCTGCGAGGCCGGTAGGCAGATGTCTCGTCTGAAGCACAATGCTGGCTGGCAAAGAGGCTTGTCTCTCGGGGCTTGAGGGGGCGTTTGCCTGGTCCCACCGGCGGTAGAAGCGTCACTTTGGTGGGTGACAGGTGGTCCCTGCTATTGCCATTTTAGCAGATATGCTTTTCCCAGGCTGCTGAGGTCACTAAGGGAAGGACTCGAGATGGCACTGTGGCTGGACTTGGGTGTGCAGGGCAAGCGCGGACAAGCCCGAGTGGCTTGGTGAGGCACTGACTAGAGATCCCTGGGGGAAGGCATGGGGCTGCCCCGGGATTCCAGTATCTGTGACAACCACAGCTGCTGTGCCCTCTGCTCTCCCGGAGCCCTCAGCGGGGGCCACCGAGTTCCTCCATAGGGAGCCACCTGGGAGGTGGGCGAGGCGCTCCCTGCCCAGGCCTGGGCCCCCTTTGTCACCATGGGTGCGCTGGTGTAACCCGAGCCGGCCTTGCTTCTATGTGGGCAGGCGGAGCTGCCTGGGCCCAGGGCCAGAGAATGGAGTCAACGTCAGCTCCGTCACCGCGCTCAGTGCCAGGGCTCTGCAAACAGACTGGAGTCACGAAACCCAACAAAGCGTCCACCTGGGTTGTCATCGTAGCCCCAGCGCTGCACAGGGTGGGGCTGCTGGCTGGGCCGCTGGGCTCGGTCTGGTCAGGGTTACCCCAGGAAACAGGCTCCCTGTGGGCACAGATGGAGGCGATTAGTGGGGATAGCCTGAGGGATGCTGTGAGCCTCCCTGGAAACCTGTCCTGGGGAAGGGAAGGTAGGTGGGGAGCTGGAGAAACTGCCTTTTCTTGTTTCCTTCCCCACACTTCCTTCTCTGGAGAGACAAGCTCTACCCCATGCCAGGGGTTAATTCCTCAAGGAGGGGATGGTGGCACAGGATTCAGGGCGTGGGAGGAGCCACATCCTTCCAGGGGAATGGAGGAGCCCCAAGTTTCTTGCCTACCCAAAGGGGGCAGGCTTGAAGGGGGTACCCTGCTGCAAAGATGACAAGTAGGAAGGCAACAAGTTTGTGTTAATTCAACAAACACCCGCGGACCACAGAGTTGAATGCAAGGCAGAGCTGAATTGGACATGAAATCTGTCTGTCCTCAGGGAGCTGAGAGTCTGGAGAAGCTCAGCCACGGCCTCAGCCACTTTGTTTGCCTGTGGTTGACCCAAAGTTATAAGGGATTCTGTCGCGGGCACCATTGGACACATGGCACTCAGCACCGTGCCTGGCACTTTGGCAGCGCTCGCTCTGTGAGTTTGTTGAATGGAACCCAGTCTCAGAAAAGTGCCGCAGGAGACGTTTTGTGTCTTTATTCCTCACCATTAAATCTCAGAGCCTGGAGCAGAGTGGTTGCTCCATCAACATCAACTGAAAGAAAAACTGAAAAAAGAATAAATAATGAATGAATGAGTGAGTGAATGAGTGAAGCCACTGGAAGTTCAAGAACGTACCGGGGATTTGGCTCAGTGGCACTGTGCCTGCTCAATATCCTGAGTTCATCCCCGGTACCAAAAAAAAAAACAGAAAGAGGATAATGAGGTCCTGTTGGAGAAAGAGGTGTGAGAACAGAAAAGAAAGATCTGGTATTTGAAGGCCTCCTGATGGGGGATCTTCTGAAGAACTCTGTGAGGACTCCTCTGAGGAGTCGAAGGAGCACCCTGAATAGCAAAATCAGTTCTAAAATAGCTAAACCCATGCCAGTCTGGTGTCACCCCCCTGTGATCCCGGCATTCTGGGAGGCTGAGGCAGGAGGTGGCAAGTTTGAGGCCAGCCTGGGCAATTTAGCAACTTACAGAAACCTTCTCACAAAATAATAACAAAAAAGGCTCTGGGAATGCAGCTCAGTGTGAAGGCCCTGGGTTCATCCCCCAGGACTGAAAAAAAAAGTCTGACCCCTGAGCCTGGTCTTTGGGACCCACTGCAAGTCCGACCTGTGTAGTTGGTGGCTTGTGGAATTGTTCTTGCCAAGATTTAGTGTCACCAGGAAAACCTGAAGTGCTCGAAGTAAGGAGGCACAGGACTGGGACACGTCACACCATGGGTGACCTTAGTCCTGTCACCCCCACCTTCCCACAGGCCTCCATCACAGATGCACATTCCACCTACTCCCGTACCACCAGCAATCCCCTCACGTCCCCTGCAGCCTGGTCAGGCAAAGTGTCCAGCCCGCTATGCACATGTTCAGAACAGTTAACCTGCCCACATCCTTTCTGGGAAAGCTGCTGCAAGGAGTGATCCACCGAAAGAAGGAACTGAGGCCATTTTGGTTGGATCATTTGGGTTTGTTCACGCTCTTTTTTTTTGTCAGCCTGTAGAGTCTCTCTGCTCTTGGTGTCCTGGAAGTTAATTATGCTGTACCTGAGTAAAGTTCTGCTGCTTTTTTTGTGGTACCAGGGATCGAACTCAGGCCTTGCACTTGCAAGGCAGGCGCAGAGCCACTGAGCTAAATCCCCAGCCCTGTTTCTATGTTCTAGCATTGTCCTGGGTGCTTGCTGTGCCCTTTACACTTGGAACTCAAGGATACTTCAGTTGAGTTTTGGAAATCTTTCTTGAATTATTTTAACGACAACTTATTTATTTATTTATTTGGTACCGGGGATCAAACTGGGGACCTTGCACTTGCAAGGCAGGTGCCGGGAACCACTGAGCTAAATCCTCAGCCCTAATGATAACTTTATTTTTATTATTATTATTATTATTATTTTTTTTTTTTTTGGCACCACGGATCAAATTCGGGTCCTTGTGTTTGCGAGGCAGGCCGCAGAACAACTGAACTAAATCCCTGGCCCGATAACTTTATTATTACTGCTTTTTCTCTTCGCTGTGGACCTCCTTCTTGTTCTAGAATTTTATTTATTCATATTTTTTGAGACAAAGTCTCACTATGTAGCCCAGGCTCCCTTGAACTCCAGGTGATCCTCCTGCCTTGGCCTCCCGAGTGCTGGGATTTATAGGCATGTGCCCAGCTTCCTGCTCTTAGTTTAAATGTCACCTCCTCAGGAGATGCCTGACCTATTAGTATAAAACAGCCCCCCGACCCAAGCAGTAGCTCCCACTGCCTGGCCCTCGTTCCCATGATGCTATCCGTGTCTCTCTGTGGTGGCCTCTGTCCATTGGAAGGTGGGTCTCATCTCCTTGTCTGTCTTGTCCACTGCTTTCATCCCTGGAGCCTAGAAAACCTGGCATACATATTGCTTGATTCATTAGTTGATAAAGATGAGATTTTCAGACAATACTCAGGAGAAAGCATGCTGTCGTTGGATCCTGGAGGTCTGTGTGTGGTTAGGAAAATGCAGTCACTGAATGCCACCCGTTTAGATGGCTAACCACGGCCATGCCTGTCAGTTCTCTTGTGCTGTGGCCCTAATTGCTGCTCTTTGGAAGTCCTGGGAGTTCCAGGGGCTGTCCCTGCAGGCCCGGGCAAACACTGGGGCCTTCTCCTCCTGACCCTTGACTCTGGGTTTCTTTGTTTTTGTTTTTTGTTTTGTTTTGGATTAGACTTTCCAGGAAACTTGCATCTGAAAAAAGACTTATAAGGCTCAAACAAGCTTCAGTTATTTTTTTATTTTCCTCTGCTACTGGGGATCCAACTTTGGGCTTCAAACAAGCTAAGTAAGTGCTCTACCGCTGAGCTGTATCCCCAGCCCTGAACTGATTGCTTTAATGCTAGGATAAATTTTGTTGTTCTTTTTCTGTGCCTATGGTATGGGGGATTGCCCCCAGGCCCTTTGCACTGATCTATATCCCAAGGACCTTTTCTGTTTTCTGTATTGAGTCAGGGTCTCTTGAAGTTGCTTAGTTGTCCAGGCTGAACTTAAACTTGTGATCGTCCTGCCTCAGCCTCCTAGAATGCTGACATCACAAGTGTGTGCCACTATGCCCAGCACCCGGCTAAAATTATTAAGGCTGCCTATGAACACACAAGGAGAGGCTAACATTTTAGCCATTTAGGAAAGGGAAATCAAAACCACAGTGAAATAAAACTTTACACTTACTAGGGTCACTAATAATAAAAAAGACAGCCAGGTGTAGTGATTCACACCTGTAATCCCAGCACTTGGAGGCTGAGGCAGGAGGATTGCCATGAGTTCAAGGCCAGCCTGAACTACATAGGGAGAGATCCTCCCTCAAAAAAAATCAAGGCTATGCTATTGTAACTTGGAGGGGATGCCTTATTCTTTGATATGTTAAAGCCGACTCATAAAAGCTGACTTTGGAAGAATGTTGCCCTTCATCTTCTGAGTGAAAGGTCTTCCATCTGACACTGTCCATTTTTTTTTTTTTTTTTGCAGACCCTGTGCTTGCCAGGCAGGTGTGGCTCCACCGTGCTACCTCCCGGCCCTGACACTGTCCTTTTTTAGGACAAATCATTTATGCCAAGGGCTGGGGATGTAGCTCACTGGTGCTGTGCCTGCCTGGCAAGCACAGGGTGCTGAGTTCATTCCCCAGTACCAAAAAAAAAAGACATTCATTTATACCAAGACCAATGATCACAAGTTCAAGCCTAACCTGGGTGACGTCATGATTTATGGAAAGACCCCGTCTCAAAATAACTTTTAGATAAGGCTGGGGCTGAACTCAGAATGAAGCCCCTGGATTCAATCCCCAAGACTTCAGAAAGAAAAAAGGAAAGGACAGAAACAATTTATCTTTTTTTAAAGAAACTTATTTTATACTAACCTTAGATTTACATTACAAAAAATGGAAAATATAGTCCCAAGAGTTCTTGTATACCCCGTGCCTAGTGTCCCATTACTAATTTCTTTCTTTTATTCCTGAGACATTGAGACTCTTGTACCTGCCTCAATATCCTGATTTGATACAAAATGTTGACCTTTCACGGTCATTTTGACTTTGGGAAAGAGCCAGAAGTTGCACAGTGCCAGATCTGGTGAAGAAGGTGGGTGAGGACAGGCTGTCATGTTTTTACCAGGCTGCTTTTCCATTGGATGGCACTGGCAGCCATGTTCGCGGTATTTTTTTTTAACCACACCTCATAAACACAGTCACGTAAGCGCACTTCCAGAACTGCTCCAGAAAGAGGCAAGAACGATGGGATAAGTGTGTTTGAAGCGAGGGAGAGTTTTCTGTTCTCCTTTTTTTTTGGTACCCAGGATTGAACTCAGGACCTTGCACTTTCGAGGCAGGTACAGTGCCACTGGAGGGAGAGTTTTTTTTTTTTTTTTCTTTTTTTGGTACCAGGGATTGAACTCGGGTCCTTGCACTTGTGCAGCAGGCGGCAACACCACTGAGCTAAATCCCCGGCCCTATGGAGGAGAGTTTTTTGAAGTTGATTCATGGCTACGTGTATTTTACTGTAGTACATTTAAAAAAATTTAAATGTGGGCCGGGGATTTAGCTCAGTGGTTCCACCACCTACCTGCAAGCACCAGGTCCTGAGTTCGATCCCCAGTACCCCCCCCAAAAAAATTTTTAATCATTCACTGTGTATTTTGATCACCTCTTATAGATGGTAATAGAACATGTCCATAGAGGCAAAGTAGATGCACATCCGGGAAGCTGTATGGTGAGAAGATGAGAGACCTAGGAGGAAGAGAGCAGTGTTCACTATAGAAAGTCACAGTCCCTGCCCAGTTTCTGGAGCTGAGCCAGTTGTTCCTGCTCTGCAGATGGAGGGACCCCAGCGAGAGCCCCACAGACTCACACCCTGTGCCAGCACCCCGTTGCTGTGCCTTCCTCGAGGCAGGGACCAGCGGGCAGGAAGAGGAGTCACTGTCTTGCAGGGTAACTGACCCTGTCATCAGGAGTGGCTGGCTGCTGTCACCCACAGGAGGGACAGAAGTTCCTGTGAGACCTGTGACCAAGGAGGTGCCCCTTTGTGCTCCCCTGGCGCAGTGCAGGGATAGGTGAGCGGCACAGCAACCCCAGGCTGAGAAGGAAGTGAAGACGGGACTCGGCCCCTCCCTGGGAGTATCTGTGGACAGCTTGGGTGTGAGCATCTGCTCCCTCCCTGAGCCCAGCAGCAGCTGTGAGGACTGTGGTCTGTCTGTCTCCTGACCCTGCTTCCCATGGCTTGTGTGGAAGAAAGGCCCTGGGCAGAACCTGAATGGGTGACTCAGAGTGGGCTGCAGAGGACGGGAGTCACCAGGGCCGCTCCTTGGCTCCGTTGGCCTTGCATGGCAGGTGAGCCTGTCCCTCTGGGAAACCCTACTTCCTTCCCTGCAGTCCTGAGGTACATCCTGCACCCCGGATTCTGACTCAGTCTGCTTCTGCAGAGCTGCACCTGTGGCTGGCTGGCAGAGGCGTGGTCCCCAAACAGCCCCTCCTCTAGCTAGCCAAGGCTCTGCTGAAAGGTTGGGTGTTTAAAAAATATTTGTTTCTTTATTTTTGTAGTACAGGGGATTGACTCCAGGCCATTCTCACTGAGCTACATCTCCAGCCCTTTCTTTACTTTTTTTAAAATTTTGAGACAAGATCTCACTAAGTCCCTGAATTGCTCAGGCTGGGCTCAAAATTGAGATCTTCTGCTTCAGCCAACAAGAGTGGTGGGGTTAGAGGCGTGCGGCATCCCACCCACCCTTGTTACTTATTTTGATTTAAAGCACATCGGGTCATCTGTTCCTCTCATTTAGATAACCTGCCCTGGACTATCCTGGGCCCTCCAGGGTCACTCAGGCCCTTCTCAGTATGCTTTTGTTCCATGAGGGACACCAGCCAAGCCCACCCAGCTGCTGCTGCTGCTGCTGCTGCTGCTGCTGCTGCTGCTGCTGCTTCTTCTTCTTCTTCTTCTTCTTCTTCTTCTTCTTCTTCTTCTTCTTCTTCTTCTTCTTCTCCTCCTCCTCCTCCTCCTCCTCCTCCTCCTCCTTCTTCTTCTCCTCCTTCTCCTCCTTCTCCTCCTTCTCCTTCTCCTTCTCCTCCTTCTCCTTCTCCTTCTCCTTCTTCTTCTTCTGCTTCTTCTTTAATTTAAAAGGGACTTGAGGGTCAAGGGGAAAAAGGGCCCTGCCAGCTTCTGAATATGCTGGTGAATACCCTGGTTTGGAGCTCAGCAGAGAACCCCGGGGTGAGATACTGGGCTGATCATTCAGCTGTACACAGCACATCTGAAAGGCTAGGCTCTCCCAGAAGATGGGCTCAGGTGGTGTCTTAGTTATGTTCGTATTGGGACAGAAAATCCAGCACTTGCAATTTAAAGGAGGAGAAGTTTATTTCACGTTTTATTTAATTTTTTTGTCTGTTTGTTTTGAGAGAGAAAATCTCCCTGTGTAGATTAGGTTGGCCTTGACCTCCTGGTGATCCTCCTGCCTCAGCCTCTCAAGTGCTGGGATTACAGGTGTATGCCACCACACCTAGCTGGCTCACATTTCAGAAGTTTCAGTCCTTCCTGGTCAGTAAGGCAGAATGACATGGCAGAGGGACACGGCAGAGGAGAGGTGACCACAGCTGGTGAACAGGAAGCAGAGGGAGACCAAGGGAGGAGCCAGAGAGGGGCAGACTCTTCTGCGGCGTGGTGCCCGCCTCTTCCAACGCATTCCATCTAGATGCGTCAGCCATAAGCCTCCATGATGCAGCCGCCTTTCAAAAGCCCCAGATATGGTCTCTTTAGGCTTTAGGGGAGTCTAGATATAAACCACAACAAACAGGAGCAGAGGGCTGGTATTGTGGGGGTCACCTCTGGGGAAGCGCTCCGCTCAGTGTGGACGGCTTAGAAAGGAAGGGGAGGAGGGCCAGGATGGAGGAGACAGGGACATCCAGGCCACTCATCAGCCCAGGGGTTCAGAGCCAGACTGGGCAACATAGTGAGGCCCCCATCTCTTAAGAAGAAGAAAGAAGGAAGAGTAGCAGCTTTTACTAAAGCCAATGTGATCTAGTTACATAGAAGCAAACTCACTTCCTAGTTTAATCATTACCTTTGCTTACATGTGTTATGTTTTGATTTATTCACCTACAGAGGGATAGGCATCCACTGCTAAAATGGGTACTGCTAGCTGTTGTGAGAATCAAATGAGTCACAGTAATCCCAGCTCTCGGAAGGCTGAGGCAGGAGGATCACTGTGAGTTCGAGGCCAGCCTGGGCTACACTGTGAGTTCGAGGCCAGCCTGGGCTACACAGTGAGTTCAGGGCCAGCCTCAACTACAAAGGAAGACCCTGCCTGAAAAAAAAAGAAAAGAAAAGAAAAGAAAGAATCAAACAAGTCAAATCATTTGGAGCCAGGCACCTCTTGCCAGGCACCTCTTGTTCTAAGAGCTGATGAATGTTGTCATTCTTACCAGTGCTAGGTGCTTACATGCAGGCCCCAGGGCCCTGCCCCTCCCAGCGTTCCAGAACAGTCCTGGCTGTAGCCTGTTGTCCTGGAGTAAAGGTCATCAGTGCCTTCTTTGTCTCCCAATTGTCTCCCAGCTTGGGTAATCATACAGTCACCCCCACAAGATAGAATCCAATCACTACAGTTCTGTGAGCTGGATGTTGCTATCCCAGTTTACAAGAGTGTGGGAACAACACTGTAGCAGTACAGGTGAGGAGGCTCAGGGGAACCATGTCTTCAGGGGGTCCCCCCAGGTTCCTGCCAGAGTTTTGCCCTTCACCTCCGGGGACCCAGGCTAACTGGAGGGCGGCCCCAGGTGACGGCCAGCAGCCTCCCTGGAACACTGGGCACTCAGGAGAGCCGCGGGGAGGGCTGGGCATCCGGCCTGGGCTGGGCGGGCCCCACCAGAGCCCTGCTGCCAGCCGGATCTTTACAGTTGGCCCTGGCACACCAATGCACATGGGCACTCCTGGCAGCCCAGGGTCCTCCCAGTTCCACCACTGCTCTGGCCAGTGCTTCTCTTACCAGGGTGGTGTGCGTGTGTGTGTGTGTGTGTGTGTGTGTGATGAAAGGTAAGCACTCTACTGCTGAACTATATTCCTACATCCTCAGCCCTCTCCTCCTTTCTGAGACAGGGTCTCACTGTGTAGTCCAGACTGTCCCGGTACTCACTATGTAGCACAGGCTGGCCTCCAATCCAGTGACCTTCCTGCCTCAGCCTCCCAAGTGCTGGGATTACAGGCAGGCATGT
Source organism: Heterocephalus glaber (assembly GCF_053883595.1). Lineage (NCBI taxonomy): Eukaryota > Metazoa > Chordata > Mammalia > Rodentia > Bathyergidae > Heterocephalus > Heterocephalus glaber. The sequence goes on from NW_028258372.1 coordinate 38,397,801, forward strand.
GCCACCAAGCCAGACTGGAGCCTTCCTTTTCTTTTTTCACTCTCTCAGTTTTCAAATTTAAGAAAATGTTATCTTCACTTTGGACCTCCTTCTTGTTCTTCTGCCACACCTACAGGTTTTGCTTTTTATTTATTTATTTATTTATTTATTTATTTAGGTACCGGGGATTGAATTTGGGTCTTTGTGCTTGCGCAGCAGGCAGTGAAACCACTGAGCTAAATCCCCAGCCCTCAGGTTTTGCTTTTTAGAGACAAGGTCTTGCTTATGTAGTTCAGGCTGGCCTTGAACTCACTATGTAGTCTTGGTTGACCTCAAACTCCCAGCAATCCTACTGCTTCAGCCTCCTGAGTGTTGAGATCACAGGTGTGTGCCACCGTGCCCAGCCCCAGTCCTTTTTATTTTTTATTTTGAGGCAGGGTCTCCTCGAGTTACTAAACTGCCCAGTTTGGGCTTGAACTTGGGATCCTCCTGCCTCTGCCTCCCACAGTGCTAGGCTGTAGCTGTGGGCCACCAATCCACAGCTCATACCTGGAGTATTTTATATCCCTACAAGCAAATTCTGAGAGGCACTAAACAATCTGGTTTCGGGTTTTGGGACTGAGGTAGGAATACCCAAATTACCATTTATGTGACATTGGCCTAACTCTTACATCTTTTTTTTTTTTTTTTTTTTTTTTTTGTGCTGGGGATCTAAGTCAGGACCTTACACTTGCAAGGCAGGCGGCAGAACCACTGAGCTAAATCCCTGGCCCGACATTTGCCTAACTCTTGTTATGATTATCTGACTATTCTTCCGCTTCCCTGATGGAATAGATATTATTCTTGCCCTGCTTTACCAGGTAGAAACTGGGTGCCGAGTCATCATCAAATGGTACAGCAATGAGGACAGGGCCCGGACTTGTCTGAGGCCCCCGGGTGAACTGCTGGGCTGGATCATTCAGAGGGACCTAGGAGAGGGAAGGAATGTAAATGTGCATGGGGGGCACATGTGTCACTCAGTCCAGTCCCACAGCACATGTTTGGCTTGCTCAAGGCCTGGGTTGCATCGCCTACACACATGAAGTGTGGTGAGGGGAGGTTCCAGAGAGGTGTCACGAGTTCACTCCTTCAACAAGCAAGTGCTGACAGCAACAACAGTACTGAGAGCAAGTACTGAGAGCAGTCCCTTAGTACTGCAGGGGCTCCGCTCCAGACCCCCACAGACACCAGAATCCATGATGCTTATAAGAAACATCCTCATGCCTGGCATGATAGAGCACGCCTGTAATCCCAGCACTAGAGAGGCTGAGGCAGGAGGTTCACCATGAGTTCAAGGCCAGCCTGGGCTACATAGTGAGATCCTATATCAATAAAACAAACAAACAAATTAAAAAAATGAAAAAAGGTTCCATTTTTTTTTTTGTTTTTTTGTACCAGGGATCCAACTCAGGACCTTGCACTTGGGGGCAGTTGCAGTGCCACTGAGCTAAATCCACAGACTTACCATATTTTTATCTAAGCTATATAATCTTCCTGTACACTTTATTTTTCTTGAGGGGAAGCGGGGTTTGAGACAAGATCTCACTATGTAGTCCAGGCTGGCCTTGAACTCACTATGTAGCCCAGGCTAGCCCCAAACCCACTGCAATCCACCTGGCTCAGCCTCCTGAGTGCTGGCATTGCAAGTGTGTGTCCCCGTGCCTGGCTTTCCTGTATACTTTACATCATCTCTGATTACTTATACACCTGATACAGTTAAATGCTATGTAAACAGCTATACTGTATTACTTAGGAAATAATGACAAGAAAAAAAAAAATCTAGGGCCAGGGATTTGGCTCAGCGGTTCTACTGCCTGCCTCGTAAGCGCAAGGACCTGAGTTGGATCCCTGGTACAAAAAAATAAAGAAAGAAAAAAAATCTACACAACCATCACAGGACTGACTATATAGTATACCTCAGCAACAATGTAACTTTTATGTATGTGTGCATTTCCTGGGGCTTGAACTCAGGGTCTTGTGCATGCCAGGCAAGTGATCTACTTCTGAACTAAATCCCCAGCTCAGCAACATACAGCTTTTAAAAATGTTTTTGAGACGCCTAAGATGGTTGAGGGGGTGAGGCAGGAAGAGCGTCATGAGTTCTAGGCCAGCCTAAACTACATAATGAGACCCTGTCTCAAAACCCCAAAATAATATATATATATAATGTATATATACTTTTTTTTGAGAGCATGCCTATAATCCTACTACTCTGGGAGGCTGAGACAGGACGGTCACAAGTCCGAGCCCAGTCTGAGCAGTTTAGTAACTTACCAAGATCCTATTTCAAAATTTAAAAAAAGGGGCTGAGGATGTAGCTCAGTGCAAGGGCTTGATCCCCAGTACTGAAAAAAAAAAAAAAAGAGACCCACAGTTGTTTGAACCTGAGAAGTGGAAGTGCAGGTACGTAGGTCCGGCATGTAATATGTACGGGGCAGTGAGGACGCACAGCTGCATGAGCCCGGGCTCTGGAGGGCCTCACGGTCTGGGTGGAGATGCCAAGTACCCAGGTGGGTGCAGAGCCAGCTCTGTGCTGTACTGAAGCTGTGGTCTCGCAGCAGGAGGATTCATTCTGCTGTATAGAAAACAAACACACATTGATGAGCGCTTTGCCATGAGCCAGGCACTGCCCTGGGTGTGGAACAGCACAGAGGCACAGGGGCGTCCCACAGGGAGGCCTGGGTGCCGGTAGGAAGAGGGGGTTGGAGGCCTGGGCTTCCACGGCCACAGGCCCGACTGGGGCTGTCCGTGCTGCCTGGGGATGGAGGTCTCCCAGCCTCTTAGGGCATGAAGACCCCTTCTCAAAAGCAGTTAAAAAGCAGAGGAGTCTGCATGGAGGAGTTTGGCTTTCAGCGTCCACTGACAAAGACTTGAGGCCCTTTGTCCCCTTTGGTCCTACTCAAGCCTCCTCCGGCAGGCTCTTCTGTGGGCTGGAGATGAAACCCTCTTCTGCCCCTGGGCTGCATCCTCAGCCCCTCACCCTGCTGGTCCTGCTTGTCTTCGTCCCTTCCACACTCTTTGAAGCCAGGGGTCTTCCAAACCCAAAAATTTGGCACCTTCCACCCCTACTTGCAGCCCTTTCCCGGCTTCCCCTCGGCCCTGGTCAGGTCTGAGCTCACTAATTCAGCTCTGCAGCTTCTCCTTGGCCCTCTTTGCTCCACCGCACTCTGTGGACAGATGCTCTGAGTGGGTACTGTGTGTTGGGCCCAGTTCTACTTCTCTCCTGCGCCTCTTCCCGCTTCGGGGTGGAGTGGAGCAGGGAGGGGTGGCATCTGGACACCTTTTCTGTTTGCAGTGCTGGGGGTTGAACCCAGCACTTAACAGGCTCTGCACTGAGCTGCACCCCAGCCCTGGCCAGCTTTTATTTATTTTCATTTTTTGTTTTCTTGAGACAGGGTTTTGCTAGGGATTCCATGTTGGCTTTGACCCTTTATATAGCCCAAGCTGGCCTCGGGCTCTCAGGCCTCAGCCTCCCAAGTGCTGGGATTACAGTGTGCACTGCCATGCCCGACCCCCACCCAAGTTTTAAAAATACCTTAGGAGCTGGGACCATGATGAGTCCCTACAGTCCCAGCTACTTGGGAGGCTGAGGCTGGAGGATCACTTGGGTCCAGGGATTGGAAATCAGACTGGACAACAGTGGGTCCCTGTCTCAGAACAATCAAAAATAATAAATAAAGATTCCTTAGCAAGCTGTCTCACACCCTGAGTTATCCATACTATTAATGCTGCTGAAGGGAAGGGAGCGGAGAAGGCATAGCATGCTGTTTGTCAGGGCACGCAGAGCTGTGCCCACTCCCTGCCCCATCTCCCGTCCCAAACCTGAGGGCCGGGGGTGCCCTGCTCTGCTCCCTCAGTGGAGCCTGGGCCAGGGCATCACCTGGCATGAGATGAGGGGAGGTGGAAGCCAACCTGCCAACCTGTGGCACCTGGGCTCTGTGTGAGCCTGGGAGCCTGTGTCCTGCTGGGGACGGTGAGAAGCCCGGATCCCCATCTGCTCTGTCCTGCACCATGACCTGCTCTCCCTCTTGCCCATCTGGCGGGGGCAGCGGTGAAGGCTGGCAGCCTCTCCTCCCCTGTCTCTTCTCTTCGGGTGCTGACACAGCCTGGGCCATCCTCAGAGGAGGCCCAACATCTGGGGCTCAGACTCGAACCCACGCCTCAGGCACTCAGAGGAGCCTAGCACCCGTGCCTTCACAGGGCCAGGAACCTGCTGCAGCCTCAGCCCTTATTTTTCATCTTTGGCCCTTCCCAGTTTGTTTTGGTTTTATGGGGATCAAAGTGTCTGACCCCTCCTGGGGCTGACAGATGAGGGCCCCGGGGCCCTGGTGAGTGTGGGCGGAAAGGCACACAGGGCCTCGTGCCAGGCGGGAGAGCTGGCACTGGGCTCTCAGTAGCCGGGAGGCTGTTGTTCTGCAACCTGATAACCACCTGGGCTGGGCCCAAGATTACACGCAGCTGTTTGAAGTCCAAAGAGATAAAGGCTTCAGAGTGGATAAGGGAGAGGGATGTGCGGGGTGTGTGTGTGTGTGTGTGTGAGAGAGAGAGTGTGTGAGTGCGTGTGCACACATGCCCATGCACGCCTGTTTGCCTCTGACCAGTGTTAACACAGCGTTGCACCCTAAATCAGATCCCAGGCCGTGCAGGGCTTCTGTGTCCCTGCTCTGTGCGTCTCTCCTGATGTCTGGTCCAGGCTGCAGAGCTCTGTTCCCAGCCTGCCTTGCCAACCCTGCTTCTTTGCTGCCCACTGGGCCTTCTCCCCAGGTGCTTCACACCTGCATTTATTCCTCTGAATAAATCCCTTTGTGCCAGGCACAGACTGGGCACCAGAGAGACCATGGGGAAGCCGGGCAGCAGTGTCTCTGCTCTCATGGGGCTTGCAATGGGGGTGACGAGAAGCCACTAATTGTGGCGGGTGGTGAGGGCTGTGAAGGAGATGCTAACTGTGAGTGTGGAGGGTTCTTGGGTGGAGACAGAAGGATGGTTTCAGAGCTCAGGATGGGCTTTGTAAGGAGGTTTGATGGATAAGAACGAGAGCCAAAGCAAAACCTGGAGAGGAGAGCACAAGTGCAAAGGTCCTGGGGTGCAAGTGAGGGAACCCGCTAGGGACAAATAGAAGCTGGGTGCAGACAAGAGTAGTAGAAAATGACAGTAGCTGGGTGAGATGGCACATTCCTGTAATCCCAGCACTCAGGAGGCTGAGGCAGGAGGATTGCCATGAGTTCCACACCAGCCTGAATCACAGAGTGAAAGTGTCTCTAAAAACAAAGAAGCAAAAAATGACAGTGGACAGAGACCCGACTGGATTAGGGCTGCTAAGGAGTTTAGAGGGGATTGGAGAAGATAAAGCCATGGGAAGATGAGTCAGAGGGAATCTGATTTTTATTTTGAAATTTCCTTTGGCTGCTGTGTGGAGACCAGATTGGAGGGACAGAAGTTCTGGGCAGGGAGCCTCGGTGTGGACAGAGGGACTCTGCTCCGCCACTCGCTGGCTGTCAGACCTTAGGCTGGTGGCTGACCGCTTTGTCTGTGCCTTCCCAGCTGAGAAGTCTTTACCTGAGTTCCGTTGTGTCCTGGCCCAGCTTCGGCCTGGGATGTCCCCAGTGGGACTTTGGCACAGAAGCCAAGTGCTATGTGGGAAATCAGAACAGGACTGTTAGAAGGGATGGGCGGGTTGCAGAGGGCCACTGGGAGGAGGCGGTTCAGCCTGAGATCCAAAGGACGCACAAGGCCTCCCAGCAGTGACAGCCCCGCCCAGGAGGCAGGAGCTCCGCCAGGCTGGAGTTACTGTGTGCAGAGTGGCCGAGAGCCAGGTTCTCCAGGCGACAGAGGGAAAAGGAGGCATCCAGATGCCTTCCTGGGCTTTGACGCTAAGGAAGTTGGGTGCTCCTGTTCATTGAGAAACTGCTGTTTCCTTAGAGGGTCTTATGCTCGCTCATTCTCGGGAATTTGTCTTGGTGCCGGGGGTTGAACCCAGGGCTTTTACACTGAGCTACATCTCTCAGCCCTTTTTATGCTTTATTTGAGACAAGGTCTCGCTATGTCACTAAATTCACCCAGGCTGGCCTTGAAGTTTCCATCCTTCTGCCTCAGCCTCCAGAGTGGCTGGGATTGCACATGGCCTGGCATCTGAGGGAATTTTGAGGACTTCTGCACAGGTCTTCAACAGGGTCCTCCTGGCGGCATCCACACCTCATACCCTGCTTCCCTCTGCCTTCGGCTCGCTCGCAGGTTTGTCCTTCTCAGCCTGTGAGGAAAATGACTCTCTCAGACACACCTGGACACCCACCAGGGTACCCAGCTCAGCCTGCTTTCCAGAGACCCAGTTTACCCAGACACCTTGCCATATGGGGAAACTGAGGCCATGTGCTTTCTCTAACAGCCTGCTTTCTAGATTCTTGCAAGAATAGTCATTAGAAAATTCCTTATCTTTTTTTTTTGAGGAGTGGTAGTAGAGATTGAACCCAGGGCCTTTGCACTAAATTATATCCTACACTTCTTAACTACTTTTTATTTTGAGACAGAGACAAGGTCTTGCTAAATTGTAAAGTTGCCCAGGCTAGGCTTGAATATGTGATCCTGCCTCAGCCTCTTAGATTTCTGGAATTACTCTGTGTGCCATCTCACCCAATTTAAAGTATTTCTTGAGCCAGGTGTGGTGGAGTGTGCCTGTAATCTCAGCACTTGGGAGGCTGAGGCAGGAGGATCACTGTGAGTTTTTTTTTTTTTTTTTTGGTACAGGGGATCAAACTGGGGTCATTGCGCTTGCGCAGCAGGCGGCGAAACCACTGAGCTAAATCCCTGGCCCAAGGATCACCATGAGTTTAAGGCCAGCCTGAACTACAAACGGAGACCTTGTCTCCAAAACAAAACTTCTTGAGCTCCCACTGTGTGCTGTTTTATGCATTGGAGACACAGCTGTGAATAATACAGAAGAATCCCATCATCTGCTGGGTGTAATAGCTACTCAGGAGGAGGAGGCAGGAAGATTTTTTTGGGTACTGGGGATCGAACTCGGGACCTTGGACTTGCAAGGCAAGCAGCGGCACCGCTGAGTTAAATCCCTGGGCCAAGCAGGAAGATTTTTGAGGTTAGCTTAAGCAATTTAGCAAAACCCTGTTTCAAAATAAAAAAATATTTTAAAAATAGAGCTGAGATGTAGCTCAGCATGCCCTGGGTTCAGTCCCCACAGCCCCCCTTCACCCCCCTAACCCCCCCCACTTGTTCTTATGGGACTAATATTCTACTTGGGGAGACTGACAATCCAAATATAATTAACAATAAGTACGCAGATAATTGTGTCAGGTGCTGCTATAAATAAAAAGCAGAGGAAGGGGGCTGGGGATTTAGCTCAGTGGTTCCACCCCCTGCCTCGAAAGTGCAAGGACCCGAGTTCGATCCCCAGTACCAAAAAAAAAAAAAAAAAAAAAAATGCAGAGGAAGGGCTGGGGCTGAAGCTGGGCATGGTTGGCCTTGATTTGGAGTCATCACAAGAATGCTGAGCCGGCTGCTCAGGAAGAGGAGGCTCAGGGACCTGCAGCTGGAGGCAAGGCCCTGGCAGGGAGGAGGGACAGGCGGTCTATAGGGAACGAAGAGGACAGGGCCTTTACTTTGTAAGGTGGGGCCTGGGCAGGCTTGCAGGGGGCATGTGGGGCCAGTGTCCCTTCCCTTGAGCAGAACATTACAAGTCTTGGTGTCAGTCAGGACTGCAGGCTACACACCTGAGCCCAGTCTAGACTCTGTCCCAACCAGACTGCACACAGCCTGACCCAGGAACGCTTTGCTTTCTGGTGCATCTGTGGTGGGCCAGTTTTGATGTTATCACAAGCCCGGTGTGGAACATTTGCATTTATTCATTTCCCGGTCGTCTGTCAGCTCTTATCAGCCCATCTGGCTGGCTGCAAGCTTCCTCAGGGACAGATGACTGGGTCTGCCAGTCATTTGAATTAAGAGGTCCTGGGGGGACAAACGAAGTAGGGAAAAGCCGATCCACATCCACAGCCCTGAGAGTTAACGAGTTAAAGTCTAGCCTCAGCTGTACCATTAACTCCCCTGTGAACCTGTTTCCCTATCTGTAAAACAATAGGAATAGACCTGCATCAGTGACTTGCAAACTACTTTAAAATACCAACAGGATCTGTGGATCTCTGCAGAACAATGAATAAGTGCAGGGAAACTTTGCATATGACTGGAGAAGTGGGGTCACAGACCCTAAGGCTTCTCCCAGTTCTGCTGATGGGATTTCACGTGCTCCAAGCTCGGGAGAGAGACTGGTTTTAATCTCGTGTGGGCGATTCAGGATTTGTTTTTGTCGGGTTCTGAAAAGTCTCTCAGCCTCCAGGCCTGGACTCGGGGTGTGAAGAAGGGACGGCCCGCTGGAGACAGGGGAGGTGGCCTTCGGGGTGTGTGGTGGGGGAACAGGAAGTGGGAAGGGGCTGGGTGCCACTGGCAGAAGGCGCAGCACCCAGGACCGCCCCGGATCTGGATGGGCTCTTTCCCTGTGCTCAGGCAAAGGGGGAGAAGGGGCCCCGTGCGTCGGGAGGGTTGTCTCCCCTGCCCACGGTTGAGGATCTGGAAGATGGGGGTGGCCTTGGGCCAATCTGGCACCACCCTTTCTCACCAGGCAGTGCCTCTCCGCACGTCCACACCCAGTGCCTCGCTGGCAGGGGCTGTAACCTGACCCCTGGGTGCCAGGCAGGGGGAGACCCACCCTATCCTCTCCAGTCGCCTCCCCCAGCTCCCTTCACACCCCGAGGCACTCCCAGGCCCAGCCTAGGGAAGAAAGGGTGCTCGTTCGCAGTGGGCGCAGGACAGCTGAGGATTAGGGGCCGATGACAGCTTGTCAGTGTCTCGAGGACAGCTCCATAATCCCCAGAACTCCGAGCTGCAGTGCCCTTTGATCCAGCTTCTGAAAGCTTGATTAGGAGACACAGCCCATGTTTCCATAAAGGGGAGAACGATTGTTTCCAGCTCAGACAAAGGACTCTTTGTACAGCCCTGGGAGCCTCTCTGAGGGAGAGGAGGACGCCCCGCCCGCCCGGGCAGGGCAGGGCAGCCGCGTGGCTCCCGCCAAGCCTGCCGCGCGGAGGGCAAAGGGCGTTTGTGACGTCAGTTCCCCGCCCAGGGCCACACCCAGGTTCGGAGGAGGGGAGGGGGCTCCCTTCCGAATTGCTCCAGTTTTGAGCTTTTCAAAATGCAGCCTTTATCCTCCTTTAGGGCCGATGTCGGGGCGTCTTGCCGCCCCCTGTCTTTGCAGAAAGGGCTGCCTCCTCACTGCCAGGTTTCCACACCTGAGCAAACAGGTATCCGGGTAGGGAGAGTGATTTGGAACTCAGAGTGGGAGTTGGAGCTTGGAGAACATTGGGGAGCCGGAATGGAGAAGGGCACAGAGCGAGGGGAGGCAGCTGTGAATGCAGCAGCAGCTGGCCAGTTGGGAGCTGCCCCGTCCTGCACCTGCTGCCCGGGGCCTGGCCACCCAGCACCTCAGATTTGCAAAGTAAAGCAGGCTGTTGCAGAGGGTGAGAGGGAGAGGGGCTGCCCTGGTGGGGCTTTGGCCCAACCCCAGTTACACCCACTGCACATTTGTTAGTTAAATCCAACGCCGTGCTCCCTACCAGGCTTCTGTCTGTGTGGACAGGCGAGGGAGCCTGGGACCAGCCCCAGACTGGCCTCCTGGTCAGAGGCAGCTGCAGGCCAGGGACTGAGCAATTCAGGGGGACCAGGGCCAGGCATGGGATCTCACCTGTGGAGACCGCAGTGGCTCATTCGGAGGGAAGTAGAAAGTGTCAAATGTCGACTTCCCAAACATTGCCAGAACCACCTCTTCCTGATAGTGCAAAGCCCAACTTATTTTGCACCTTGGTGAGGAAGAGTAAGAATTGGCAGTTTGGTTTAAAATGGGCCTTTCTCATCAGATTGGGGGTTGCATGCCTGGGAGGCTGAGGCAGGAAGAGGGCAGTTTTAAGTCCATCCTGGGCGACTTAGCAAGTCCATCTCAAAATAAAGAGGGTTGAGGATGTGGCTCAGGGTGGAAGCCCTGGGTTAAATCCCCAGTAACACACATGCACATGCTCCTCAATATGGTAAGTGAATAGATGAATAAAGTAGGCCTTCCTCTGGGTGGTGCTTTGATTAAGATTGGGTGAGGATCACGTGTTGCAGTTGGGGATCACAGCGAGCAGCCAGGGATTCCACAGTGCCGGGAGGGGGGGCGGACAGACTGGGAGGGCCACTGTCAAAGAGCGGATGGGCCACCTTGGAGAAGTTCCTGAGGTGAAAGGTCAAGTGTCCTCCCTGAGCTGCGGTCTCCTAAAATGCTAAAGTCATGCTAATGCGGACCGGAGAAGAGTAAAGTCGTGTAAATGGAGCCAACTATTGCCGTCGGGGTGGGTAGTGGCTGGCTTTTGTGTGCTTCAGGTCTCTGTGTGCAGGGAGAGCTATCAGGGTGGGGAGGGGGGTCTTCGGCCCCCCCCCCAAACAGATCAGAGTGCGGGGTGGACGCAGAAAAGCTCTGGGCTGGGGAATGAGAGGGAGAAGAACTCCATCTGACCCCAGGAGAGCCAAGACCCAGGCTGCCGGGCTGGAAACCGGGCCTGCAGGTGCCAAGCAGGTCCCTGCCCATGGAAACGGCCCTGTTGACTTTGGCAGCCACGCTGAGCCTCTCCTAACCCCAGAACGGCTTGAAGTTGACACTGGGCCCTGCTGGGGGTCTGGAGTTGTTCCCAGCCGGTCCTGCTCAGGCTGGCCGTGGCAGGCTGCCGTCCGGGGAGAGGAAGGTGCTGCTCCAGAGGGGGCTGGTGTCTGCCCTCTGGCAGAGGCCAGGGCTGAGGACGTCAGGACTGGATGAGTGGCCCGTGGCTTCAGACTGAAGACCCAGAGAGAGAAGAAGGCAGGGGAGAGAACAGAAGAGTTTTGGGAATCAACTACCACCCTATGGACTTCTATGGTGACCCTACAAGGAGCAGAAATCTAGATATGTGCTATTAAATCATCACAACCCACCATTTATAGAAAAGCACCGGGCATGAAGAGCTTTTGTGACTGAACAGACACTGAAAGGAATTCACAGGCCTGTAATCTCAGCACTCAGGAGGCTGAGGCAGGAGGATCATCAATCATAAGGTGGAGGCCAGCCTGGACTACAAAGCAAGATCCTATCTCAAAAAAAGAGAAGGAATTCAAAGTTAGAGGTGCACCATGTGGCAGCATCCTCTGGGGCTATGGAGGCATCTCATTTCTGCCACAGCCCAGAGGGAAGCTCAGCTCCATCCTGCCCTGGCTGGAGGGATGGTGGTAGGCGTCTTGAGAGGAAGAGAAAGAAGGAAAAGGGCAGTCAGTCCAGAGATGGGGAGGCGGAGAATGCCCGCCTGTGTTAACAGCCTGTTTTTTTGGCAGAGCCTAGCACTTGCTAAGCAAGGGTGCCACCACTGAGCTCCAGCCCCAGCCCCTAACACTCTGACTGTAAAAGTCACTTTGTATCCACTGTCCCTTTCCAGAAAGAGACTGGAGTGGGTAGAATGGAGGGCAGGAGAAGGGAGGGAGGGAAAAGCCCCGGAAAGACTGGAGAAGGGTGGGAGGGCAGAGCCTGACCCGGGCTGAGACCGTCTGTTCTCCGGGCCAGCTCCCACCCCTTGTCACCGTGGAGATGGGTGGCCCAGGACTCTGTCCAGCTTCTGCTGCCCACGGGCAATCTTCTGGCCAAGATTCAGCTTTGTCGCCAGCCGGGGGAGGTGGGTGGGGAGTCTGATGGGTCAGAGGTGCTGCTGAAAAATAAAATCCCTAAATCCTATAAGAAGCCACAGCCAAATTTCTTTTGTTTTTCAGTACTAGGGATTGAACTTAGGGCCTTTTCCTGTGCTAAATCTCCAACTGTCATTCATATATATATATATATGAATTATTTTTATTTTATTTTGAGACAAGTTCTTGCTAAATGGCTAAATTGTCCAGGCTGCCCTCAAACTTGTGATCCTCCTGCCTCAGCCTTCCAGAGCACTAGGATTATAGGAATGTGTGCCCAGCTAAAAGCCACAGTTTCTTAAGGAAACCAGTTGAAGGAGAGCAAGATCTAGGCTGGACACTCGGGTCTCTCAAGCCTGGGGTACTGACCTTTCATACCATGGTTGGTCCATGCCTCAGCCTCCCCAAAGGGATTTAATTATAACAACAGGAAGATTACTTCATACATCTTTTTCTCTGGGTGTATTGGCCTGTAATTCCAAAACCCAGGAGGCTGAGGCAGGAGGAATTGCCTCAAAATTCAATGCCAGCAGAGGCTTCATAGTGAATTCCAGGCCAGGCTCACTACATAGCAACACTTTCTCAACAAATAAATACCACAATGAATGTAAGCATTAATTGTTGTAAACATGAGCTAAAAATAATAACAACAATAATGAAAATGGGGACAGGGGACGCAGAGATGGAAGGAGGTGGGTGGGAGGGAGAGGGAAATAAGACGTGTCCTGGACATGGACCTGCTCCCTGAGATGAATGTAAACTTCATGCACAGCAACTATGTACTAATAAAAAAAATAAAGATTAGTAAGAATACTAAAATAAGCAAAAAGCAGTTGTTATTTACTGAAATACATCTCAGTCCAGACACTCAAGTTAAATGGTTTTTTAAAACAGAGTCTCGCTAAATTACCCAGACTGGGCTCAAACTTCTCCTCCTTCCTTAGCCTCTGAGTGCTGGGATTATAGGCACGCACACACTTTTTCCCCAATACTGAGGATTGAAGCCAGGGCCTTGGACGGGCCTGGCAAATACCCTACCACTACATCCCCAGCCCTTATGTTATTTATTTGTTTATTTAGTTATCTTATACTGGGGATTGAACCCAGGGCCTTTGAACTGAACTGAGCCATTGGAGACAAGGCCTCATCATATAGTACAGGGTGGCCTTGAACTCACTGTGTAGCCTAGGCTGCTGTTGAACTCTTGGAGATCCTCCTGCCTCGGCCTGGTGAGTACTGGGATTACAGGCGTGTCCCACCACGCCCAGCTTTAAAATTTTTTTTTTGATAGAGTCTTGTTAAATTGCCTAGGCTGGGCTTCAATTTTCAATCCTTTTGCCTTAGGCTTCCAGAATGCTGGGAGATTACAGGCATAAATCACCACACCTGGCCTTATTTTTATTTTGAGGCAGAATCTCACTGAATTGCCTAGAATGGCCTAGAATTTCTGATCCTCCTGCCTCAGCCTCCTAAGTAGGTGGGATTACAAGCAAGTGCCACCCAGTTAAATATTCTTGTACTCATTCCACAAATGAAATAGCCCCGGGGCTGGGGATTTAGCTCAGTGGTTTCGCCACCTGCAAGGACCCGAGTTCGATCCCTGGTACCAAAAAAAAAAAAAAAAGAAAGAAACCGCCCCAGTACTGTCAGGTATTTTTCTTTCTTTTTTTATTTTTGGTACCGGGGATCGAACTCGGGTCCTTGCACTTGCACAGCAGGCAGCGAAACCACTGAGCTAAATCCCTGGCCCCGAGGTATTTTTCTCACTTGATCTCAGATTCCTTTAAAGACCTTCAGTCCCAGTTGAGCATGGTGGCACATGCATGTAATCCCAGCACTCTGAGGCAGAGGCAGGAGGATCACAAATTTAAACCAACCCTGGACCATTTAATGAGACCCTGTCTCAGAACTTTAAAAAAAAGTTAAAGGGGTTTGGGATTTAGCTTAGTGTGAAGACCGCTGTGTCCCGGTCACGGTGCTGCGACACTGGCAGTCGTTTACTGTGAGCAGTGACCCAGCAGTGCGTGAACCGGATGTGCTCAGCGCCCTGGGTGCTATCGATTTTGTTTTCCTCGTTTCACAGATGAGGAGATGGAGACCGGAGCAATTTGCCTGTGGGGCTGGGGTCTGGGCAGGGGCGCCCGTGTTCTTCACACCGGCTCTGGCCGACATGTGGTGCGCGCCCCAGCAAGCCTTCGCTGCTCATGCCAAGCAGAAATCCCTGTCTGTGACAAGCGGTTACTTTTGGGCCCTCGAGGCAGTCGCAGACATCAATATTGCAAAAACAAAGCAAATGAACCACAAATAAGGTCCATCCTCTTTTGAAAAATGCTGGAACTGTCAAGACTTCGAGGAAGGGATTGTTGTATTTGTGGCTGTAGACAGGATAGTCCTGTTATGTTAGGTGGGATTATGAATTTGTTGTTATCTTTCTTTCTTTCTTTTCCCTGGTACTGGGAATTGAACCCAGGACCTTGCACTTGCCAGGCAGGCGAGGCACCACTGAGCTACATCCCCAGTTGGCCCTATTGTCTTTATTTAGACATGAGGTATGGTACAAGGAGATGCATTTGGCTAGTGAATTGACATGGGTGGATGTGGCAATATGCAGTGCCAACTTGACTGGCTTTGGGGTCCATCCAGGGGATTGGTGAGCACACTGGTGGGAGTGTCTGGGTGGGTCGTGGAGATATAGGTTGGAGTTTAAATCTGGTCCTTCACCCTGGTTTGGCACTATTCCTCTGCCTTGCTTCCCAGCTGCCATCAAGTGGACAGCTCTGCTCCACCACACCCTGTCACTAGGATGTGTCGTCTTCCTTTGAGCAAGTCAGCCATGGAATAAATCTCCTTAAAACATGAACTAAATTTGACTTCTTGTCCTTCAACTTGGGTATTATGTCCAGCAAGGGAAAAGCTAATACATTTGTATTAGTTACTTTTCTCATTGCTGAGACAAAATACCTGACACCCAAAGTTAAAGAGGAAAGGTTTATTTAGTTCACAAACTGTAGAGGTTTCAGTCCATAATCAGCTAGGTGGCTTGGCAGAGGGCATCACAGAGGAGAAACGGTTTATGGTGGGCAGAAGACAGCAAAGCAAGCAAGGGACAAGGGATAACTGGCAAGCTACAAGGGACGAGCCTCTTTGGGTCCCTTATATCTTATCCAGGCTGCACACCTTGATCCCAGCATCACACACCCTAGATCTAGCCACCTCCAAAATGCCCCTCCCATGACTGAAGAAGGCTTTGGGGGACATCTAGACACAAACCATGACCAACATTCCTTCTATTCCTGATTTTTTGAGGGTTTCTATCATGAAAGGATGTTAAATTTTATCAAATGACTTTTCTACGTCTATTGAAATAACAATGTAGTTTTTAACTTTCATTCTGCTGATGTGCTGTATTATGTTTATCAGTTTGCATATATTGAATCATCCTTTCATTCCTAGAATAAATCCCACTTGACCAGGAAAAAATAAAAAATAAGGGTCCTTCCTGACAGGCTGAGCCCTCCACTCGGGCAGCCCCAACCTCAGCTCAGCCCGTAGGCTGTGCCCTCCTGTCTTTTTTTTTTTTTGTGCTGGGGATCGAACTTGGGTTCTTGCACTTGTGCAGCAGGCAGCGAAACCACCGAGCTAAATCCCCAGACCAGCTGTGCCCTCCTGGTAGACTTCCATCTCCCCACAGGAAATCCCTGACCCAAGAGCCGGGCATAGGTGCAGTGCCTGTGGTCCCAACTTGGGGAGGAGGCAGGGGATGTCTACACCAGGAGCTGGAGATCATCCCATCTGCAAAAAAAAGAGGAAAAATAAAAAGGAAAGAAAAAAGAATTCTTGGCCAGGTGCACACCTGTAGTCCCAGCACTCAGGAGGGTGAGGCAGGAGAATCACCACAGTTCAAGGCCAGCCTGGGCTACTAGTGAATTCAAGGCTAGGCTGAACTACATAGTGAGATCCTGTCTCAAAAACAAACAAAAAGAAATATACAAATAGAGTTGTGTTTATATGCAGAAAAGGGGTTGTTGTATGCAGAAAAGGGTTTCTTATATGCAAAAAAGGATCTTTCTTTTTTTGTTTTTTAACAACATGGGTGCTGTAGATCCTGTTGGCGATTACTCCCCACTCCCTAGAAAAATGAATAAAACAAACAGAAAAGAAAAGAGAATTCTTTGGTTTTTTTTTTTGGTACCAGGGACTGAACTCGGGTCCTTGCGCTTGCGCAGCAGGCAGCGAAACCACTGAGCTAAATCCCCGGCCCCAAAAAGAGAATTCTTGATCTGGGGCTGAGGGTGTAGCTCAGTAGCAGAGCTTGTGCTTAGCATGTGGGAGGAGCTGGGTTCAATCTCAGGGACCACTAAATAAATAAAACAAGCAAACAAACAAAAATTAGTCTTTCATTTCTTTTTGAGACAGAGTCTCACTTGTCATAGTCCAGGCTGACCTTGAACTCACTGTAACCTACCCTGGCCTCAGAATTGCAATACTGTGATCTTGCCTCAGCCTCCCCAGGCTGGGATTCCAAGTGTGTGAACCACACACAGCTTCCTCTTTTTCTTTTCATTTCTCTTCGGTGGACCTCTGCTGCCAGGCTGGCTTCAGCCTTGCTGTTCTCCTGCCTCGGCCAGTGATCCTGGGATAACAGGCAGCGTGCGTGCACCACTGCACCTGGCTAAGAGAAATCACAATTCCTGATCCGTGAACTCCCCACACATGGCACTCCTCCCTCCCTTCAGGACCATTCCAGGCAGTGCAGCTGCAGAAGGGAACCCGTGCCCTCCAGATGCCTGTTCCCAGAGGCACCCCCAGGGGCTGTGCTGTCCCAGGGGCCTTATCCATTCCTATCTCTTCCAGAGGTCTTGGAGAGACCTACCCTCTAGCTGCTGGTTATTTACTGTATTCTGTTTGTTTGTTCTTGGTTTTGGTTTTTTGAGACAGGGTCTCCTTATATAGTTCAGAGTGATCTTGAACTCACTATGTAGCCCAGGCTGGCCTTGAACCCATAGCAATCCTCCTGCCTCACTCTCCTTGAGTGCTGCGATCCCCCATTTGTGATGGATGTGGGGACCTGGAGTCTCTCCTCATCTAGCCGTTGTTCTGAATGGTTTTATAGGAGTGGAAAGGCATGATACATCCACCGGTCAGCACTCCTATAGCAAAAAACTGGTTAACAAGGCAAAATGTTGCGAATTTAATCCAAATTATATATGGAGTTGTGTGTCATGGTGTGGCTCACACTCATAATTTTAGCCTCTGGGAGGGGAGGCTGAGGGCAGAGGATTGCATTCAAGCCCAGCCTGAGCAATTTAGTGGCTTATTGAGACTTGCCTTAAAATTAAAAAAAAAAAAGGGGGGGGTAGGTGGGGTTTGGGATGGACCAGTGGCTCAGTGCAAAGGCCATCCTGGGTTCGATCCCTAGGGCTGGAAAAAAAGAAAAATTGTACAGTGGACCCTTAACTTACAAACTCAGTTTGTTCACAAGGGCTGGTTGTAACTCAAGTTGGTCAGTTGAAGGCTCAGGCTCCTCTACACAGCCCTCAAAATCTCTCTCCTGTACACAGGCAGATCTCAGTGTCAGAGAGACACTGGCCCAGGATTTCTCAACCCCACACAGGAAAGGGTGCTGTAATGATCCTTCCAGAACTCTAAGGGTCAAATCTGTATCTCTGATCATCCAGAAGCACAAGTGGCTGGCATTTGGGTCATAACTCAAGACTGTTAATAAGTTAAAACTAAAATTCTGGTCATAACCTAAGTTGTTCATATGTCAGGCCGGTCCTAACTCGAGGCACAGAGCCCTCAGAAAGGATCCCAGTCCCCCAGGGCCAGGCTCTGGACCAGGGTGCTGTGTGCAGAAATGCGGTGGACAGGGGTGTGAGCCGCGCTTCCAGACCGCCTGTCAGCTCGATTCCTCCTCCACTTGCAGGCACGGGTGAGATCCCCAGAATGAGGGTCTTGGGGGCAGAGGGAGGGTGATCGCTCTAGGTTTCTGGCTTGCTCTGGGGAGAGGGGACCTGGATTCTCTGACCTGCCCTGGGGAAGAGCGATTCTGTGGTTCTGGGCACCCAAGGCTGCTGCTGGGGCCCCAGTCTTGGTCCTTGGCTCCCAGGAGCCACAGCGCACTCTGCCCTTCCATTCAGTCTCCCCCTCCTCAGACTGCAGTCTCCTCTCCTTTCCTCCTTTTTCTTTTTTGTGGTGCTGGGGGTGAAATGCTGGGCCTCTAGCGTGCTAGGCACCCTCCTAACTGGTCGGACCCCTTCCTGTCATTCCAACCCCTTCCAGCCCTTGAATGTGATCCTGATACCTTAGTGAGTGACGAAGTCTAGAGATCGAAGAGTAAGTTGAGCAACAAAAACTGCAACTGCAAACAAAAAGCAAAACAAAACAACATATTTAAAATTAGTTTTAGCCAGGTATGGTGGTGCACAACTGTAATCCCAGCACCCAGGAGGCTGAGGCGGGAGGATTGTCACAAGCTCAAGCTCAGCCTGGACTACATAGTAAGACCTTGTCTCAAAAAAAGGGTTCTGGGCCGGGGAATTAGCTCAGTGGTTCCACTGCCTGTCCAGCAAGCGCAAGGACCCAAGTTCGATCCCTGGTACAAAAAAAGAGAAAGGTTCTAATTTTTAAAGTAATAAAAGTTATTTATTTACATATTTGAGACAATTTCTCCCTGTGTAGCCCAGGCCAGCCTTGGGCTCAGTCTTTCTGTTGTAGTCTCTCTAGAGTTACGATTATAGGTGTGTTCCACCATGCCCAGCGAATTTTAAATTGTTTATTTTCATCAGTCAGAGTTTGCAGTACCTGAGATCACATTCACTGTGGGGGGCAGGGGGTGCATGTGCACAACACATCTTCACTTTTTCTGTGTCTCCCCTCGCTCCTGGTCTCCTCTCCATTTGCAAAAGACCTGTCTCTCTGTTTCCTATGATCTGTCTTTTATTTTGCTCTTTAATTTATTTATACTGTGTGTCTTCATCTAACAGAGCTTATGTGTCTGAGTTATTCACTTAATATTATTGTCCCAAAAGAGAGGTAGGATGTGTTGTACATGTACAAATCTCCATGATAAATGTAATCATTCTACACAGAAAATATGTTCCAAGAAAAATAAAAAATTAAGGAAAAACAATACAATTATGGTCTCAAGGTACATCAACTTCCCTACAAAAGGCTAAAAAATATATAGATAGATTTTTCTGGGACAGGGTCTCACTATGTAGTTCTGGCTGGCCTTGAACTCACTATATAGCCCAGGCTGGCCTCAAACTCTGGGTGATCCTCCTGCCTCGGCCTCCCAAGTGTTGAGATTATTGGCATGCACCACCATGCCCAGCTCAAATGACTTAAACATATCTTTCTTTATAGCAAAGTAGTACTCCACTGCATATGAATGCATCTTCTTTATTTGTTCATCTGTAGATGGCATACAGGTCACTTTCAAGATTTAGTTCTTATGAATTGTGCTGCTATAAACATGGGTGTGCATGCATCACTGTAATATGATGTCTTTAACTATTTCAAGAATAGTTAGGTTAAATGGAATTACTATTTTTAGTGTTTTGAGGAATCTCCATACTGATTTCCATAGTGGCTGAACTAGTTTGCATTCCCAACAACAATGCAGAAGGGTTCCTTTTACCCCCTCAGGCTCACCAGCGTTTGTTATGATTTGAGATCTTGATGGCAGCCATTCTTTCTGGGGTAAGATGGAATCTCCGTGTTGTTTTTAACTTACATTTCTCTAATGGCCAGCAATGTTGAAGTTTTTTTTTTTTTCATGTATTTATTGGCTATTTGTACTTTTGAGAAATGTCTATTCATTTCAGTTGCCCATTTTTTAATCGATACCAGCAATTTTAAACATTTTTATTGCTGGGTGTGATGGCACACACCTGTAGTCCCAGCACTTAAGAGGATGAGGCAGGAGGATCTTGCAAATTCAAGCCCAGCCTGGGCTACAAAGTGAGTTCAAGTTCAGTCTAAGCTACATAGTGAGGGTCTATCTCAAACTACAAAAGAAAAGAAAAAATAAAAAAAGAAACTTTACCCATTGTCTGCCTGGGTTTTTTGTTTGCTTGTTTGTTTATTTTTATTGGTACATTTTAGATCTATATGTATAATGATCACATTCATCATAGGGAATCTGTACCTGTACGTGATGTATCTTGCTTTTCCCCCTCTCCTCTCCCTACAACCCTTCTTCCCCTCCTTATTTACAAAAGCTTTGTTTCCATTTCTTTCTTTCTATTCTCTTTTTTCTCTTGTCCCTTCCTTTTCCCCTTTCCCCTCCCTTGTTGCCCTCTCATTTGAACATTTTCTTCCCATTTCCCAATATCTTGTACATTTTGGTCCTTATTTACACTTTTGGTTTCTCACACCAGAGAAACAATGTGATATTTAAACACGTGTGTCTGATTTATTTCACTTAAGAGTATGGTCTCAAGGTGGATACATTTAGCTAGAAATGTCTCAAGCTTATCCTTCTTTATGGCCAAGTAGTACTCCATTGTATAAAAAAAACCCACATCTTTTTTATCCATTCATTGGTTGATGGGCATTTGGGCTATTTCCAAGATTTAGCTATTACACACTGTGCTGCTATAAACATGGATATGTATATATTGCTGTGGTATGATGCTTCTACCAAGAAGGGGACTAGCGAGGTCAAATGGAACCTCTCGTTTTAGTTCTTTGAGGAATCTCCACACTGATTTCCACAGTGGTTGCCCCAGTCTACACTCCTACTAACAGTGGAGAAGGGTTCCTTTTTCCCCTCAGCCCCACCAGCATTGTCACTGATTGATTTCTTGATAATAGCCATTCTTTCTGGAGTGAGATGGAATCTCAGCATTGTTTTAATTTGTATCTCTCAAATGGCCAGTGATATTGAATATTTTATATATATTTATTTGCCATTTCTACTTATTCATCTGAGAAGTATCTATTCATTTCAGATGCCCATTTTTGGATTGGGTCTTCAAATTTAGAGGGTCTGATTTTTTTGAGTTCATTATATATTCTACATATTAGTCCTTTGTCTGAGGAACAGCTAGTAAAAATTTTCTCCCACTCTGTGGGTTAACTCTTCACTCTATTGGTCATTTCTTTCTTTTTTTTTTCTTTTTTTTTTTTGGTACTGGGGATCGAACTCGGGACCTTGGACTTGCGAGGCAGGCACTGGAACCACTGAGCTAAATCCCTGCCCCCTGTTGGTCATTTCTTTTGCTGTGCAAAGCATTTTAATAAGATGAGATCCCAGTTGTCGATTCTTTGTAATATTTCCTGTGCGATCAGGGTTTTGTTCATAAAGTCTTTGCCTACACCAATGTCTTCAAAAGTTCTACCTATTCTGTCTTCCAGTAGATTTAGTGCTTCTGTTTTAATATGTAGATCTTTGATCCATTTTGATCTTAGTTTAGTGAATGGTGAAAGATATGGGTCTAGTTTTAATCTTCAGCAAGTGGAAAGCCAGTTTTTCCAGCACCATTTATTAAAGAGGCTATCTGTCTTCTAGTGAAGGTATTTGGTTCCTTTGTTAAAGATAAGATGGCTGAGTATGTCCGGAGTTGTTTCTGCATCTTCTAATCTGTGCCATTGATCCTCAGGTCTGTTTGTTTGGGTTTTTTTTGTACTGGGGATCGAACTTGGGACCTTGCACTTGTGAGGCAGTGAGGCAGAACCACTGAGCTAAATCCCCAGCCCTCAAGTCTGTTTTTTGCCAGTACCATGCTGTTTTTTATCACAGTAGCTTTATAGTATAATTTCAAGTCAGGAATTGTGATGCCTCCTGCCTTGCCTTTGTTGCCTAGAATTGCTTTTACTACTCTAGGTTTCTTTTGGTTCCAAATGAATTTTAGGATTGATTTCTCTAATTCTGTGAGATATGTTATTGATATTTTGACAGAGATTTCATTAAATCTGTATAGCAATTTTGGAAGTATGGCCATTTTCACTATATTGGTTCTTCCTACCCAAGAACAAGAGATACTTTTCCATTTTCTGATATCCTCTTTGGTCTCCTTCAGAACATTGTAGTTTTCCATATAAAAGTCTTTTACTTCCTTCATTAGATTAATTCCTAGATATTTCTTTTTTGGGGGATGCTATTGTGAAAGGTGTTGTTTCCTTAATATCTTGCTCAGTGAATGTTTTGTCTATAGGAATGCTATTGATCTTTTTTGGGGGGGTAGGAGGAATCAAACTCAGGGCCTCAAGCTTGTCAGGCAGGCGGGGTGCCGCTGACTACATCCCCAGCCCTGGAAGGCTATTGATTTTTGAATGTTGACTTGTATCCAGGTACACTACTGAATTTGATTATTAAATCTAGAAGTCTTTTGGGGGAGCTTTTGGGGTCTTCTATGTAGAGTATCATGTCATCCGCAAATAATAATAATTTAACTTCTCCTATCCTTATTCCTAGTATTTCTTTCTCTTGTCTAATTGCTCTGGATAATGTTTGCAAAACTATATTGAAATGGAATGGTGACAATGGATATCCTTGTCTGGTTCCTGATTTTAGAGTGAAAGCTTTCAGTCTTTGTCCCTCTAGTATGATGTTGGCTGTTGGTTTGTCATGGATGGCTTTTATAAGATAGAGAAAAAGATCATCTAGTCCAATCTTCTGTAGTGTTTTTATCATGAATGAGTGTTGGACTTTGTCAAATGCTTTTTCTGCATCCATTGAGGTGATCATATGGATTTAGTCCTTGGCTCTGTTAATATGCTGTACTACATCATCTATTGATTTGCATACGTTCAACCATTCCTGCATCCCTGGGATGAATCCTACTTGGTCATAGTGTATAATCTTCTTGATGATTTGCTGTATTCTATTTGCCAGTATCCTATTGAGGATTTTTGCATCTATGTTTATTAGGGAGGTTGGCCCGTAGTTCTCTTTTTGGTTGAATCCTTCTCTGGTTTTGGTATCAAGGTAATGCTTGCTTCCAGGAGTGAATTTGGGAGTTTTGTTTCCCTTTTACTTTCTTTTTTCTTTCTCTCTCTTTTCTTTTCTTTTCTTCTTTTCTTTTCTTTCTTTCCTTCCTTCCTTCCTTCCTTCCTTCCTTCCTTCCTTTCTTTCTTTCTTTCTTTCTTTCTTTCTCTCTTTCTTTTCTTTCTTGTAACAGGGATCAAACTCAGGATCTCATGCTTGCCAGGCAGGTGCTGTGACACTGAGCTAAATCCCAGCCCTTCCCTTTCAATCTCATTACAGAGTTTGAGAAGTAGTGGCATTAGGTCTTCTCTAAATTTCTGGTAGAATTCAGCAGTGAATCTCTCAGGGCCTGGGCTTTTCTTTGTCGGTAGGTTTTTAATTACATCTTCAATTTCATTGGCTGATATTGGTTTATTGAAATTTTTATATATTCTTGATTCAGTTTTGGTAATTCATGTGTATCGAGGAATCTGTCCATTTCTTCTGTATTTTTCATTGTATTAGAATACAGGTTCTTGGGTCGGGGATTTAGCTGAGTAGCACTGTGCCTGCCTCACAAGGTCCTGAGTTCAATCCCTGGTACAAAAATAAAAAGAATACAGGTTCTCAAAGTAGGTATTGATGTCTAGATTTCTTCAGGATTTGTTGTAATTTTATCCTTTTCATTCCTAATTGCATGGATTTGAGTCTTTCGTGTGTGTGTGTGTGTGTGTGTGTGTGCGCGCGCTTGCAAGGCAGGCACAGTGCCACTGAGCTATATCTCTGGCCCATGTATGTGGTCTTTTTTGGAGAATGTCTTGTGTGCAGCTCAGAAGAATGTGTATTCTGATGTTGTGGGGTGGAACACTCTGTAGACATCTACTAAGTCCATTTGTTCAAAAGTTTGGCTCAGTTCTGACATTTTTTTTTTTTTTTACTTTTTTTTTTTTTTTTGGTCTAGTTGATCTGTCTATGATAATGGAGTATTGAAGTCCCCCAGTATAATTGTATTAGTTGCTTATAATTTTATTAATGCTTATTTTCTGGTCCGTTAAGATTTGTTTTATATAGTTGGGTGCACTGGTATTTGGTGCATATATATTTATGATTGTTATCTCTTCCTCTGGGGTTATTCCCTTTACAAGGATGTGGTGACCTTCTTTGTCTCTTAATCATTCTTGGCATGAAGTCTACTTTGTCTGCAAATAGAAAAACTACCTCTTTTTTCCTGTGTTCTGTCAATGGAATACTGTTTTCCATCCTTTGATTTTCAATCTGTGATTTCTTTTTGAGTTAAATGTGTTTCTTTTATGCAGCATATTGTTGGATCTTGCTTCTTGATCCATTCTGCCAGTCTGTTTCTTTTCTCTCTCTTTTTTTTTTTCAGTCTGTTTCTTTTGACTGGTGAACTGAGATCACTTACATTGTTGGTTAAACTGATATGTATTGACTTATCCTTGTCATGTTATTTTCCTGTTATTGGTTCCCCTCTACCCCTCTCTGTTCAATCACTTGCTTTGCCTGGTGGACTCATTCTGTTGCAGTTCATGTAGTTGTAACCTTCATTATCTCTTTCTAGAATGTCTTTCAGTACCTTTTAGAGTGCTGTTTGGTTGTCATGAATTTCTTCAGGAGTTCATTATCATGGAAGCATCTTATTTATCTATTAATTTTGAAAGACAGTTTTCGGGGCACATTAATCTGGGTTGGAGGTTGTGTTCATAGGGCTTGAAATACTTCACTTCAAGCTCTCCTTGACTTGTGGATTTGTGTTGAGAAGCCTGCTGTGATTCTGATGAGTTTTCCTTTATAAGTGATTTGTTTCTTTTCTCTAACAGCTTTTAATATTCTATACTTGTGTTGAATTTCTGGAATCTTGAGTATTATATGCCTTGGGGCAGATTTTTTTTTTTTTTTTGGCCATGGCTAATTGGATTTCCATATGTCTCACTTATCTGTATGTCAAATTCTTTTTCCATGCTTGAAAGTTTTGTGCTCTTACTTCTGTGAACAGGTTTTTTTTTTTTTAATGTCATTTGTGCTATCTCCTGCTTTTCCACTGGCTCCAATCAATCTTATGTCATTCTTTGCATCATATAGCAGCTTCTGGATTGATATTTCATGATCCCTTGTTATTTTTAAGAAATTTTCTTTTCATGATCACTAATCACAATCCTGTCTTCTATATCTAATATTCTGTCCTTACACCGGATCATTCTACTGCATATGCTTTCAGTGGAATTTTTAATCTCCTGGATATCTGTTTGAATCTGTTTCATGGGTTCCATTTCTTTCCTATGTTGGTTTCCAACATTTTCCCAAATTCCTCTATTTTTTAAAAATCTTTATCTGCTCTAGAGTCAGTAACCATGTCTTTCATTATGCTCACCATCTCCGTAGTTATCTGAGAGATTATTTCTGATTCGATTTTTTTCTAGAGCTTCATTAATTTGTTACTTCCACCATCACCACTTCAGAGAGTCCAGGTTGGTGGTTTTTGAATTGTTCTATCTCATTCCCCCCTGGGTTTGCCTTTAGTGAGCTGGAAGTCTGGGGCTGCATCTTACTTAAGTGTCTTCTCTTCTCATTTTCTTCTTTTTTTTTTTTTTGGTACCAGGGGTCGAACTCAGGACCTTGAGCTTGCAAGTCAGGTGTCGGAACCACTGACCTAAATCCCCAGCCCTTCCTTCTCATTTTCTATTTTTTTTTAGTTTAATTCCTAGGTTGGTGCTTGTAAATTACTTATGGCAGTTAGCTTTATTGGTAGTTTTTAGAATCCTTAGGAAAGGACTGCTTCTCAGAAAT
The DNA here is from genome assembly GCF_053883595.1 of Heterocephalus glaber. Taxonomy (NCBI): domain Eukaryota; kingdom Metazoa; phylum Chordata; class Mammalia; order Rodentia; family Bathyergidae; genus Heterocephalus; species Heterocephalus glaber. Next base: position 38,423,278 of record NW_028258372.1, read on the forward strand.
GTCTTCCATGTAGCTGGGTTTGGATTTTGAGCTTGCTACAAGATCCTACCTCCTCAGTTTATTGTGAATTAGAATTCACTGCCTATTTGGCCTAACACCTGGTTCTCTTTTTTTTGGTACCAGGGATTGAACTCCAGACCTTGCGCTTGCAAGGCAGGCACCAGAACCACTGAGCTAAATCCCCGGCCCTAACCCCTGGTTCTTTATCATGGGCCAATAGCATTGTTTATGACCCCTAGGCAATCTCAGTCTTGGCATACCAGGAAGAACAACTAATTAGAACAATTATGTCTCTGTATTTCAAGAGTTATAACAATGTTCTAGAAGATGACATGACTATATTTGAATAAATGTAGATTTTTGTTATAAAAAAAGAACAATTATATCACCTTGGCTAAAGTAGTACAATCAGCAGTAACAATAGCATCAAACATAGCTTAGAAAATGACAAACTGTGGTAATTATTTAATTTGCCACCTTTAACCATGTGAACTATATTCGTGGTTATGTAACAAAATATAAAACAAGTAGAGGGCCAGTGATTTAGCTCAGTGGTTCCACCACCTGCCTTGCAAGCACAAGGTCCCGAGTTCACTCCCTGGTACCAAAAAATAAATAAATAAATAAAACAAGTAGGGAGTTGTACAGACTAAATATGCCCTCAATATGATGATTTTACCTATAGGGGAGAAAGTTTACAAGGGGTTCGGGGAAAAAATAGAAGAAGAGGAAGAGATTAGAAGCAAGGCTGGAGGACAAAGGAAGATTACTTGAACTTTGGGAAACTGGTGAAGAAGACAGGAGGGAAAGAGAGAAGGAAGAAATAAAAACCAGAACAGAACAACAATAACAAGAAAACTAGAAGCTATATTCACGCTCATATAAAAACAAGAACAAACAATTAAGAAAATGCAAAACAAAACAAAACCAAGAAAATAGTTGGATGTGATGGCACACACCTGTAATTCCAGCACTTGGGAGCCTGAGGTAGGAGGATCACCATCAGTTCAGAGCTAACCTTGGCTACATAGTGAGTTCAAGGCTACCCTGAATTACAGAGTGAGTCCCTGTCTCAAAAACAAATAAAAAAAATAAGAAAAGAAAAACCAAAAAAAGAGAAAAGAATAAAAAGTACCCACTTTAGGGAAGCATGTCTCTACTGTCACTGGTAGAGTGAGCAGATGGAGTCCAGATGCTTATTGATCAGTCCCAGTAAGCCAGCCATAGATTTACAGTGAGGTAGTGAATAATCCTAGCAACACTGCATCTTTAGTTCCCCTGAAGTTCAGGCTGCTTTCTGGCTATAAGGCTTGAACCCAATTTGTTCACCCTTCAACACTTTGTGTGCCTCCTGCCTGCTTGAACTTGAACTTGGCTCCTCGCTGCCTTGAACTTGGGTCCTTCACTTCCTGTTGACTTGAACTCCTTTCTGTCTCATTCTGACACTTGCACGCTAGATGGAGCCAACTCAAAGCCGCTCTTCAGAGCTCTGAGCTCAGTTGGTCTCTCTCCAAGATGGCTACTGGCCAATAGCCCTCTCCTGGGGGACATCTGAACCTGAATAACTCACCAGCCACTGCAGTCTGGTGTGTCCATTGCTCCCTTCCACTGGTGCATTTCTCTGTGGAGGCCTCTGGGGTTGCCAGTAGTCACTGTGTGTGCAGCCTCTTCCATGCAGTGAGTCAGGGCCCAGGGAGAAATGTCTGCTTGCCACCTCTTTCTTCTCTGTTGAAGTCTCTCTTTTTGTTCTCCCTGTGGGCTTTAATTCTCCCTTCAGATCCTTGCTGGGTTCCCGAGACTCACTTCCCTCCTCCGTCTCTTCCTCACGTTGCTATATTCCAGAGTCTGAACACCAAATCTTGGAGACACTCTGTTGTTGCCTTATGGGGACTGAAATCAGGGAAGTCATACTGAGCTAAATTCTGAGCCCTTTATTTTAAATTTTGAGAGAGGTCTTTCTAAGCCATTGAACTCCCCAGACTGGAACCAAATGTGTGATCTTTATACACTGGCTTCTCAGAGTGCTGGGACTACAGGCTTTTGTCCCCACACCTGGCACAAAACTCCTACTTTGTTTGTTTGGGGTTTTTTGTACAGGGGATTTGAACCTGGGGAGTTGTGCTTGTTTGGAGTTTTTTGAGACAGGGTCTCACTGTGCAGTTCAGGCTGGACTTGAACTCACTATGTAACCCAGGCTGGCCTCAAACTCCTGGCATTTCTCCTGCCTCAGCCTCCCAAGTACTGGGATTACAGTGGTGTACTACCATGCCTTGGTCTTAGAGTTATTTTTTAAATACAGCTTTCTAGACAGGTGTGGTGTGCATTCCTGTAATTTCAGCACTTCTGGAGGCTGAGACAGGAGGATGAAAAGCTCAAGCTCAGTTTGGGCTATTTAGTAACTTAGCAAGACCGTTCCTCAAAATTTTTGAAGGGTGAGAGAGAGAAGGGAAATAAAAAGAATTAAGATGTGTTATGTACAAATACCAACTCCCCACCATGAATGTAATAATTATGTAAGCAAATATATACTAATAAAAATTTTTCTAAATAAATGAATAAAAATTAAAAAGGGCTGGAAATGTAGTTCAGTGGTAGAGCACTTGACTAGCATGTGCAAGGGTGAAAGTTCAATCCTCACTTCCAAAAAAACCAAACAAAGCAGCTTTATTGACTAATAATTGATATTCGATAAGTAGCACATATTAAGAGTACGCAACTTGAGAAGTTTTGACATCCAAGAAATTACTATCACAACCAGAATAATGCATCTACCCATCACTCTCTCCTAAAGTTTTCTACAAAATGAAAGGCAGGATAATGTATTTTAATGTTTCAGAGTACAGAAAGGTCATTGGTTTGGTTCTAGATTTCACACTGCAAATAACTGCTAAGAAGTTTCTTTTGCTGAGATTTGGGGTCATGTTGAAGAATATTCACAAGAGAACCCATTTTCTGGTCCCTCTTTCATCTCTCTTATACAGAAGCTATCTTTCTCTCAATAAATTTTTCCTACTCTTAAAAAAACAAAGAATATTCACAATACTACAAAAATAGCTATTAAAATAACTGCTTACTCTTTCAACCACATTTCTGTGTGAGGCTGGATTTTATTAATACATTTCAACCAAAACAACATATCCAACAGACTGAATGCTGAGGCAGAGAAGAGACTATCTCCTCTTGAATCAGATATTTCAGAAGTCTGAAAAAAAAAAAAGTCAAACAATGCCATTATTTTTATTAAATTTATTTTATTTTATTTTTTTGTTTGTTTGTTTGTTTTTGGTACTGGGGATCGAACTCGGGATCTTGCGATATTAAATTTATTTATTTTTATTTTATTTTATTTTATTTTTGGTACCAGGGATTGAACTCGGGTCCTTGCACTTGCGCAGCAGGCGACGAAACCACTGAGCTAAATCCCCGGCCCTTAAATTTATTTTTTAATCCTGTGGATTGAACCCAGGCCTCTGCACTGAGCAATGTCCCCAGCCCTTTTTTATTCTGAGACAGGATCTAGCTAAATTGCTAAATTTCCCAGGCTGGGCTAAAAATTGGGATTCTCCTGCCTCAGCCTTCCAGAGTGCTGAATTACATCATGTGTAGCTTTTTTTCCCCCCAGTACTGAGGATTGAACACAAGGACCACTGAACTACATCCTCAGCTCTTTAAGGTTTGTGTTGTTTTTTTAGACACATTCTTTTCATTTTTTTATTTAAAACATTTTTTTTGACAGATTTTTAAAAATTTGCCCAGTCTGGACTTGAATTTGTGGTCCTCCTGCTTCAGCCTTCCAAGTAGCTGGGATTACAAGCATGCACCACCATGCCTTGCTATTGTTAAGTAGATATTTTTAAATTTCTCAACTTTAATATCTAATGTGATAAATAGAAATTAATGTAATATTTAAAAAGAAATTAATATAGGGCTGGGGATTTAGCTCAGTGGTTCTGCGCCTGCCTCGCAAGCTCAAATGCCTGAATTTGATCCCCAGTACCAAAAAAAGAAATTAATATAGTTCACTTGAATTAAAGATCTTTGGGATCTTCAAGGAGTTTTAGGAGGATGAGGAGGTCTGAGACAAAAAGAGTTCGAGAACCACTGATATCTAGGTTAAGAGAATAGGCCCTGGCTGTAGCTCAGTGGTAGAACAGTTGCCAGGCACGCACCAGGGCCTGGGTTCAGTACAGGGTGGGGGATGGGACACCTTAATCCAGGTTTTTCTCCTTGCAACTATGCATCTTTGAGCCAGTTCATAATCTCTGATTCTTAGTTACCTCATGTGTAAAATGCGGAGGTGAAGGATTAAATGAGTTAGTGCATAGAAAACCTTTTTTTTTGGAGACAGGGTCTTGCTATGTAGTTCAGGCTGGCCTTGAACTCGCAGCAATCCTCCTGCCTCAGCCTCCAAGAGTGCCAGAATTAAAGGTATGTTCCACCACGCTCAGCCACACAGGAAACATTTAGAACACAGAGGGCGTGGTGGTGCACACCTGTAATTCCAGTACTCGCGAGGCTGAGGCAGGAGGATTGAGAGGTCAAACCCAGCCTGGACTACAGGGCAAGACCATATCTCAAAAATAAAATAAAATAAAATAAATTAGAACAGTGCTTGACACACAGCGAATGCCCAATAAATGTTAGCTGGTAGCTGGGTGTGGTCACGTATGTCAACAATCCCAGGACTCTGGGAGGCAGAGGCAGGAGAATTACAAGTTCCAGTCCCAGCCTGGGCCACCAGCGACTTCACAAGAACCTGTCTCAAAATTTAAAAGTTAAATTTTATTTTATTTTTTAAAACTTTGTTTTGTTTTGTTTGAGACAGGGTCTCGCTGTGTAGTTCAGGCTGGCCTTAAACTCACGATGTCGCCCAGGCTGGCTTCTAACTTGTGGCAGTCTTCCTGCCTCAGCCTCCGGAGTAGTGGGATTACAGGTGTGCACTGCACTTTCGGATTTCAACCTCACAGCAGCCTTGTGCGTGGACCCAGGGAAAGGCCCAAGAGCTTTATTTCTGCAAGAAGAGCTGAGACCCACAAAGCCTTCAAGAGCTGCCCATAGCGGTGGAGAGCAGAGAGGAGGGGAGAAGCCCGGACTCTGGGGGCGCTCTGTGTTCTTTGTGAACCAGAAGGTGGGAGATAGGTGGTTTGGACACCGAGAGGGCACCTGACTGACACAGAGCCTCCTCCCACCTCAGCCAACAAGGGCTCCTTGCAGGTCTCAGCTGGGGCCAAAAGAACAGGCACCTTGCAGTTGTAGTGGTGCACACCTGTAATCCCAGCAGTCGGGAGGCTGAGGCAGGAGGATTGCTGTGAGTTTGAGGCCAGCCTGAACTACATAGCAAGACCCTGTGTCAAAAAACTGTGAGAGAGAGAGAGAGAGAGAGAGAGAGAGAGAGAGAGAGAGAGAGAGAGAGGACATCTTTTCCTGCTTGCCACCCTCCCTTAAGTTGGTGCCCCTACCTGGAGCCCTTTTCCTTCCACTCCCTTCTCCTTCCCTCTGCTTCCACTCCTCCACCCTCCTCTTCTTTCTCCCTCTCTCAGCTTCACTGAGATACAGTTCCCATGCAGTAAAAATCACTCATTTGAGGCCAGGGATTTAGTTCAGTGGCGCCGTGCCTGCCTTGAAAGCACAAGGTCGTGAGTTCAATCCCTGGTACACACACACACAAAAACAAAAACCACTCATTAGAAGCATACATTGCAAGGAGCTTTGGCACAAGCTTGCAACCCTGTGCTCACCACCACAAACGCTCCAGGAGCATCTCACTGTTTCCCAATCGAGCCCCTTTGCAATCACTCTTCTGCTCCCATGCAGCCCCAGGTCACTCTGTCAAGGCTGAGTTATGCAATCGGGACTTGTACCCAAGGTAATGCTTCAGAGAGCCAATGGTGTTTCTTCTGCCAGTCGTTTATTCCTCACTGTTGCTTAGTAACATTCTACTGTGTGACATACAGTAATATTTTCTGTTCTGGTACCGGGGATCAAACTCAGGACTTTGTGCTTTTGAGGCAGGTGGCGGAACCACTGAGCTAAATCCCCAGCCCTAGTTTGTTAATGTCTTATAAAATTAAGCATATACTCTCTTCCCTTTTCTTTTTCTTTCTTTCTTTCTTTCTTTTTTTTTTTTTTGTACTAGGGATTGAACTCCTATCTTCCCAATATATTGGCCTAGTACCCTAGTTCAGAGCTACGTCCCCACCATTCCCAGAGCCCTTTTTATTTGTTTTGGGGCAGGAACTCACGAAGTTGCCTGGGCTACCTCAAACTTAGTCTTCCTGTCTCAGTCTCCTGACTCAGCCTCCTGAATAGCTGGGTTCCCAGTGTTTGCCACCTGCCTGGCTTCTCTCTCTACACAGCCCTCCTTACCGTGGTGAGCTCTATACATCCTGTGAAAGTATAATTCCACAAAGTTGAATGTTAAGCACACATCCAAATCTCCCTGTCTCTGTCTCCCTGTTCTCATTTCTGGGGATGGAATTTAAGGCCTGGCACATGCTAGGCATGCACTCTACATTGCCCCCCCCCCACGCACACACACACGCTGCAAGCTTTACTTAACTTATTAAGAAGTGTGAAGCTGGAAGGACAGAGGCCATGGATATAGTCAAGTGGAGAAAAGAATGTTACAGTAAGATTACAAGGTTGGCTACAAAATCTGTAAGACAATAGCACTGAAACTTTTGGCATCATTTTTTTTTTGTTCTGGGAGTCGAACTCAGGGCCTTATGCTTGCCAGGCAGGCGCCATGCCGCTGAGCTACCCCCACTCCCCCTTTTACTTGTGCATGGCCCTTTCATTCTCTGCAGCAAAAAGGCTTCCCACCTGCACACCCCGAAGTCTCCATTCTAGGAGAGCTGTACTTTGCAGACAAAGCATGGCGAGGTTACACTGTAGTCCCAGGCTGTGGTCCCAGAGAGGTGTGCTGACACTGAGCAGCGACGTAAAGGGACACTGAGTCACAGGACGGCTCCCAGGCGTGTGCATTCTGATGTCGTGTCACACACGGAGAGCTCCTGGCTCCTCATCCGTTGAGAGGGAGCCGCTTCCCGGCTAGGGTGCCCTTCCCCGCGTTCTGCATACCTCCCGGGCACAGCTGAGCAAAGAAAGGCACTCCGCAGCGCCCCCTGCAGGCAGCCCGCGTTCCTGCCCGGTGCCTGGGCGTCACAGCCCTGCCTCCTCCGGGCCACCGGTCTGGCCCGACCCCTGCTGCAGCCACTGCTTTGAGACCCTGGCTGGCTGCGCTCGGGCACTTGACACAGGTGCATGATCGTGCCAGCCTCGCGGTCCTCTCTGAGCAGGGCAGACGCCCGAGGGAAGGGAAGGCGTCCTGAAAACTTCAAGGCTTCATTCCAGGCCTCCATCTCCACGGTGACCAGAGGCTGATTGGGGTTGACACTGTCTTTTTAACCAGATAAAAATTATTTGCAACTTACCAATTTCCTACAAGTTAACATCTAGTTTTGTTTTGTTTTTTTGAATTTTGAGATTTTTTTTATTTGAAGGTAATCTTTTTTTTTTTTTTTTTTTTTTGATATGGGGGATCGAACTCTGGACCTTGCGTTTTCGAGGCAGGCGCCGGAACCACTAAGATAAATCCCCGGCCCTGAAGGTAATCTTAATGCTTGTTTATTTAGTTATTTAGAGACAGTCTCGCTCTGTAGTTGGGGCTGCCCTTGAACTCACTATGTAGTTCAGGCTGGCCTCAAACTCAAGGCTGGCCTCAAACTCCTGCCTCAGCCTCCTGAGTGCTGGGATGATAAGTCGGTGCCACTACACCTGGCAGAATTATGCTAATTTATTTGATATTTTTTCTTTTGTACCCAAAAGTTACAAAAAAAGGATCAAACTCCAGACCTTGTGCTTTAGAGGCAGGCAGTGGCACCACTGAGCTAAATCCAGCCTTTTGAATTACGCTAATTTAAATACTCAGTCCTAGTGTATCTAAAACACACATTGCAAACATACAAGTACCTGTTCCCTCCATGTCAGTGCCTACTCACATCATGGTTTGAAATGAGAAGAGATTCATTCCCCTTAAGTCATTGGGAGTTTCTTTACAGTTAATGATACAACTTTCATACAAAATAGTAATTAACAATGACCTTCTTGTTAGCTCAGAAAGAAACACCTTCAAAACTGCATTTTTTGGCAGGGGGGGTACAAGGGATTGAACTTGGGACCTTGCGCTTTCAAGGCAGGCGCCAGAATCACTGAGCTAAATCCCTGGCCCCAAAACTGCATTTTGTTTAAGTTTCTATACTAAAATGTAGAAAAATTGAACTACACAAATATTGAAAAGTTAAAAATGCCTTAATTTCTTACTCTCCTTTTTTGTTTGTTTGGGGCTTTTTTGGTACCAGGGATCGAACTCGGGACCTTGCACTTTCGAGGCAGGCGGCAGCACCACTGAGCTAAATCCTTGCCCTGGTTTCTTATTCTTGCTACCACTACTACAGTTTGCTGGGCAGTGTACCTGATGCAGCGTAAAGAGAAAGACAAAGCTGGGATAGACAGAAGACCTTGGGAAGGTGCATCTAATCAACACTATGTTGCATTCATCAAACTGTGGCTCTGACGGCTGAATCAGAAGGGTTTCCGGTTTAAGCTGTAATAACTTCCCTACCTGTGAATCATCCTTCCTCCTGTGACAAATTTTTACAGTTCTTCTAATGCATTTGGGACCCATCTCAAAGAAACCTGCAGCTTTCCTCACGGCTCCTCATGCTCTCTCCTGCTAAGGACTGTAGCCCTTTTCCGCTGTTTCAAAAGTCTTCTGTGGCAGGCATGGTGACACAGGCCTATAATCCCAGTACACTTGAGGCTGAGGCAGGAGGATTGCCACAAGTTCGAGGTAAGCCTGGGCTATACAGTGAGTTCAAGGCCAGCCTGAACTGCATAACAAGATCTTGTCTTAAAACATGGGGGGGACTTTTCACTTCACAACTATGTCCATTACTAACAAGTGTTATTTCTGAACAATAATTTTATCAACCATATCATGATCATTAAAAGTTACAAAAGCATTTCTCTCTTTTTCCCACTCTGCCCGTCTTCTATAATTTCTATGGTTTCAATCTTGTCTCATTTTTTAAAGTAGTCTGTCACATTATATTCTTCTGTATCCTCTTTAATATCACAAATAAAAATTTTTTCACTGTTAGATGGTCACCAGGTTTTGCAGAATCCTCTCTAAAAATGGCTGTCTTTGGTTCCATGACAAATCCATCAGTTTGTGTACAAGAATGAGTCACAAAACCAGCGCACCTAGAGTGTTTTTGTTTTGTTTTGTTTTTGGAGTGTTTTGTTTTGAGAACTCAGTAGCGCACAAGCTCTGAGTGTGGCCCATTTCTCAGAATGTTCTCTTAAACTGTTATCTGTAGTTTCCAAGCTCAAAGAACAGCCTCCTCACTGCTCTTGTTCCTTTAGGTCACGGCCCTTTATTTTGAGGCCAGACTTGCTTCTTCCAAATATCAGCATCTAAATTTAGAGAACTCAATAGGATCTACTCAGTAGTAAATAATACATCAAACAGAGCTACCTTCTCTAAAGTATCTGGAATCCATATGTTAGCTTGGTTTTTTTTTTGAGACAAGGTCTCACGGTGTGGTCTAGACTGGCCTTGAACTGGCAGCTATCCTTCTGCCTCAGCCTCCTGAGTGCTGGGATCACAGGCATGCATCACCATGCCCAGCCATCAGCTTATCAGTGCTCTAGGAAGATTTGAGATCATGCAGTCATGGAATTTTTTTAAATTTATTTTATTTTTTTTAGGCCTTAATTCCAAAGTTCCCAAAAAGTTTTGGAAAGGTTTTGGCAGTTCTGGGGATTGAGCCCAGGGCCTTGCACGTGCTAGGCAAGTGCTCTACAACTGAGCTACCCCATGGATAATCTGTCCTGAGGAAGCATACTGAGCCAGAAACAGCAGCACAAGCCTGTAATCCCAGGTGCTTGAGAGGCTAACGGGGGAGGATTGCAAGTTTGAGTGCAGCTTGGGCAACATAGCAAAAGCATGTCTTGGGGAAAACAGGCACACTAAAATACTCAAGATTCTACCAACACTCCTCTCTCCTCTGCCTCCCCCAACATACCAGCCTCTTTCTCTTTGTGCCAGAAATGCTGCTTCCCCTCCTACTCTGGGCTTGGCCAACCCTGCCCTTCTCTGGCCTGAGGTCAAAGGTTGCATCCCTGCAGGTCTGGCCTCCTGGGGGTTTTGTTCCTGATTTGGCTCCTGCAGGGTCCTGGCTTCCCTCCATCCCAGCATCCCCGCCAGGCTCTGCCAGCATGGGTCAGCTCCCTGGCCTCCTCTAGAAGCCTGTGGGTGTCCACAGGCTGGGACTGGTTTTTTCATTTCTGTGTCCCCAGGGCCTAGCCTGTGCCCAGCACTCTATAAGGCTAAATGAGTTTGCTGAATAAATTGAATAAGGTTCTGGCCAGCGGCCTTCTCCAGGTCTCTTCCAGACTTTTTGATGAGTCTCCCTTCATGGTTGGTTGCCATGGTTCCCCGCCACCACCACCACCACCATGACACGGGGACACGGCTGGGGGTTTGAAGAAGAAGCCAAGGGCGCCCTGTGCCTCAGGGTGCAGCCCTGAGCCAGGGGGCCTGGAGGCTGTGTGATCACAGGCTTTGTTTTGTTTTGTTCTGTTTTTTTTTTTTTGGTACTGGAGATCGAACTGGGGTCCTTGGGCTTGCTCAGCAGGTGGCAAAACCACTGAGCTAAATCCCCGGGCCTGTTCTGTTTGTTTTGTTTGAGACAGGGTCTCCTTATATAGCCCAGGCTGGCCTTGTGCACCAGACTCTCTCCTCGCCCCTCCACCCACCTCTATTTCCCAACCAGCAGCTCCACCTCCACCCCCTTCCCTTTGTTCCTCCTTGACCCCAATGGACTGGGACAGTTTGCCTGTGTCATTCCTGACTGTCTAGCCAAGTCCTCTCTGGCTACCACAGTGTCAGTCTGGAGACTCCTGCCATTTCAAAGGGTACTGTTGCCTTTTTTTTTTTCTTTTTTGGCACCAGGGATGGAACTCGGGTCCTTGTACTTGTGCAGCAGGCGGCGAAACCACTGAGCTAAATCCCCAGCCCCTCCTGTTGTCTTTTTGAAGAAGAAGGGGTGCACCCTGGAGTAGCTAAGATCAGGAAGAGAGGGATCAGGGCCCCTTATTTGCATACCCAGCATACATAACAAGCTTTCAGCCTGACCCTCACTGAAATAGGTCTGCAAGCTGCTATATAAACCCCATTCCTCCACTGCTCCTTAGGTTACAAGTCTTGGAGGGTTCTGATTTCTCTAGCAGCCTCCTATTCTGCAGGACAGACCTTGATAGAATGTTTACTTTGGTAATTCTGCCTGTTTGCCATCTCTCAGGAAGTGTAAAACTACTTGGGGCTTTTATCCTAAGTAGGGTGGATAGTGATCTTTTTCAAGAAAAGACAAAAGCCACTCAAGGATGTTAATATCAAAGAATCATAGAAATCAGCAGGCAACATTAGCACCCAGTAGAAAACCCTAAACTGATTGGCAATAGCTGCAAACTCTAGATCCTCCTGTCTCAGCTTCCCAAGTGCTGGGGTGTGGAACGACATTGCTCACACTTATGTGTCCCACCCTCCCTGAGTTCTTCGTTTTTAGTGTCTTTCTCTTTGGGCCCAGGAGCCCCTCAATCTCCTGGTCAGGGGAAGGGTTGACCTCACCCCTCTCCTTGGTCTATGTATTGTGGCCCAATCCTGCCCACTTGCCCTTTAGCCCAGGCTCTGGTCAACATCTCACAGCTCAAAGAGGGACAAGGGATGACAGAAGGACATAACCAAGAAAACTAAGAAGTCTTTGGCTGGAGAGACTGGGCTCCAGCTGGTCCAAGGTTCTCAGGCAGAGGGTGACTATAAATTTATCCTTCGGGCTGGGGGTGTCTCTCAGTGGTAGAGTGCCTGCCTAGCATGCAGGAGCCCTGGATTCAATCCCCAGTATGAGAAAAAAAAAAAAAGAGGAGCTCGGTATGGTTCACATGTCTGTAATCTTAGTACTCGGAGAGGCTAAGTAAGGCAGGGGGATCACAAGTTTGAGTCCAGCCTGTACAACTTACCTTAGGGAGATGCTGTGGCAAAATTAAAAAGGAGGTGGGGGCAGTGTCCTAGGAGAGCACACAGGACGGGCCTTGCTATGCCCTGAGGAGGATGCTGGGCTGGCTGGGTCAGCTTCCCTGGGAGGGATAAAGCCTGAACTGGCTCAGAAGGAGGAGCAGAAATTAACTGATAAAGAAGAGGTTTAATGTGAGTAGCAAAGAGTTACGATCAGGAAAAAAAGAGAAGAGAGAAAGGATGCCCTGGCTTTTGGAGTAACCGGATAACACTTTCTTCTCAGTTCTACCCCATCCTAGCCCCCTGCTTCCGGAAGAGGAGCCTCACATCACTTCCAGGAGCCTTCTGGCCCATGGGGCACTTCCCCACTGGCTTTCAAAACACTCACTGAGTAAAGGAAAGCCAGGACGGACTCTACGCTATTCTTCTGTGATAAAAATGCAAGGCTTAGAACTTAATTTATCATTATTGATTTAATTTATTTTGCAGTTCTAGGGATTGAACTCAGAGGTGCTCTACCACTGAGCTGTACCTCTAGGCTTTTTTTTTTTGGTACCAGGGATCGAACTCAAGACCTTGCGCTTTTGAGCCAGGTGGCCAAACCACTGAGCTAAATCCTGGCCCTCTCCAGACTTCAGACTTTATTTACTTCTTTTCTTTTCTTTTTTTAAAAACTTATTTAAGTAAAAATATTTTTAAAGGAAAACATTTTTTTGAGGCAAGATTTTGCTAAGTTGCCCTGTCTGGCCTCAAATTTACAATCCTTCCACCTCAGCTTCCCAGGTAGCTGGGATTACAGCTCTACACTGCCATGCCATGCCTAGTTTATCATTATTAATATTAGAGTTCTCTTATGCAATATTTGTATTTTGTTTCATGAAAGTTGAACCTGCCAGGCATGGTGGCACATGGCTATAATCCCAGTACTCTGGAGGCTGAAGCAGGAGGATTGCTGCAAGTTAAAGGCCAGCCTAGGCTACATAGTGAATTCAAGGCCAGTCTGAACTATGAGCAAGATCTTGTGTCACAAACTCAAAAAGAAAAAAGAAAGAAATTAAGCCTAGGGGGCCTAGGGTGTCACTCAGAGCACATGGCTAGCCTTCCAGAGCCCTGGGTTTGATCCCCAGCACAGAAAAGAAAAGAAAGAAAGAAAGAAAGAAAGAAAGAAAGAAAGAAAGAAAGAAAGAAAAGAAAGAAAGAAAGAAAAGATAAGAAAAGAAAAGAAAGAGAAAGAAAGAAAGAAAACAAATTCAAGCTCCTACAACCTGGGTTTGATCCCCAGCACAGAAAAGAAAAGAAAGAAAGAAAGAAAAGATAAGAAAAGAAAAGAAAAGAGAAAGAGAAAGAAAGAAAGAAAACAAATTCAAGCTCCTACGTTTGCTTCCCAGGCATTGTGCCTGAGACACCCAGGTCATTTTGTTTAATCTTCACAGCAATCCTTCGAGGTCAGTATTCTCATCCCCAATTTGCAGTGAGCTCAGGGACCTGCCCAGTTCTCACAGCTGAGTGGTGACAAGCTGAGATTTGCTAGCATGACGCTAGGATGACCCGATACTCGGAATTTTCTAAATTCCATCCTCTTAACCACTGTACTACGTGTGGTCAGAGAAGGCCAATTTTATGTTATTCATAACTTAGCCATGAGGAGAGCTGACTCCATTGCCCAGGGCAGGCGCCCCAGGGATCCTGGTTTCCGGGGCAGTGGGCAGTGGGCAGTGGGCAGTGGGCAGCAGAGGACGCGGAGTTTCGGTCACCGCTGCAGTCTGTTTGCCTACTGGGTTGTACTTTGCAGTGAGACCTGACCTAGAGCAGTGCCCTCTGCCTCCCCTCCAGGGTGGAGCCCTTTGCGGCAAGCCAGGCTGGTCTCGTGATGTCACACCTCTAGGCAGGGCTTCCAGCGATCTCGGACACCCAGCCGGCTTCAGGGAGGCAGAGGGGCTGCAGCCCCCACCCCAGGAAGCACCAGGACCTGACCTCATCCTGGCAATGACTGCAGTTACAGAGCTCTCTCCAGCCTTCTCCATGGAGCAGGGAAAGCCCTCTAGAAGTTGTGTTCAGGTTCTGGGATTTGAACCCACAACTAGTTCAGGAGACCTGAGACCACTAACTTGCTGTGTAGCTCTCTAGATAAGTCATTTATCCTCTCTGGGCAATAAAACAAGAAGATCGGGAGTGAGTTCCAAATGACCATTTCAGGAGCCCCAGGGGAGGGGCGTGTGGGACCTGAGTCAGCCCCACAGTGGCCCTGATCTGTCCCTTCTCTATTCACTCCCCTCCCCTCGCCTCCGTTGGCTGGGGCTGCAGCACAAGGACATGACTCACCAGCTCCCTCCCGGCACCCAGTTTCAGTCCCGCCCCACCCCAGCCTTCCCTCCTGTTTACTCGGGAGGGAGCAGGTGCACCTGGGTCACCTGGTCACTGCCACCTCACAGGGGGCATGTAGGGGGTTCCAGGCCTGGGGCCAGGAGGAGGACTTGGAGCTGCCTAGCAAGGTGAAGACAGCCCTCAGCCATCTGCTCCCAGTCTCCTCCCTAGCTTCCAGCCTCCTGTGGTCACCAGTGGCCTCCTCGGTCCTCACTTCCAGCTGTGGAGATTCGAGGGCCTGCCCTCAGCCTGAGGCCATGGGCCAGCGTTCAGCCAGCCCTAGGGCAAGGTCACACTGGAGGTGGCAGGGCCTCCAGAGGAGGTGTGGTGGGCAGGCTGGGCCCCTGCCCTGTGCTGAGAAGGGAGAGGGGTGGGTAAGTGTGGAGGGGGTTGGGAGACCAGCAGCCAGGTGCTGGAGCTCTGAACATGTACCCCAAGTACGGTGTGTTG